>NW_027529451.1:7035006-7193066 GCF_008692635.1 Crocuta crocuta
CTCCCAGCAGCTCATAAGGCACATATGGAAGCTTCTGACGGAAAGTGAGTGGGAGGGGTCCATAGAGTCTGGCCCCCACCTACCTTTCTAACCTCAACCGCTTTCACTACCCCCACTCCCAACGCATTCCCAACACTTTCAGCACTTTGGGGGTCCTTGTTGTTACTCAAATGTGCCAAACACATACGTGTCTGTCTAGAGGACTTTGTTCTTGCTTTCCCCTCTGCCTGAGAGTCTCTTTCCCCAGAGTTAGATAAATGAATCATACACACTGTTTGGCTCTTTATTTAAATATGGCTTCCTTTGTGGGCTCTTCCCCCTCCTGATCTAGAATAGCACCTGCCAACCACTACTCTATCTCCTTGACCTGTTTATTTTCTACATCAGCACCTATTGATACTGAAATCATCTTGTTGGTTTCAATCTTGGTATCCATCTCCACTACAGCCCTGAGGATAAACTGCCCATCTGATCTACTACTGGGATGGTCCCTGGAATATTGTAATTGCTTCACAATCATTTGTTGGATGAACATTCAATAATTAGTATGTGTCTCTAGAAATAAGAAATCTTTGGGACCCTATCCTTGGAACTAATTCCCTGAACCCCATTCTGGGATTATTCTCTGTAACAGCACATATTAAATATACCATGCCATGAAAGGCAAGCCCAGATAAATTAAGTAACTTCCCTGGGGGCATAGAGCTAATCTGTGGCAGAGCCAATGGGTATCTGAACCCTGGTATCAGATTTGACAGCCCTTGTACTTTTTGTCCCACTCTTTGCTGATGTCAGATGCCCTGTAGGTGGTGACCAAGTTTTCAACCACCAAAAGTCATGGTGTATTTATAACTTAGAATACTACACAGAAATAAAAAGGAGGAAGCTACTGTTATGTACTCTGAAATGGGCAAGACTCACAGGTATAAATTTTTTTAATGTTTATTTATTTTTGAGAGAGAGAGAGCAGGGGAGGAACAGAGAGGGAGGGAGACACAGAATCTGAAGCAGGTTGGGCTCCATGCTGTCAGCACAGAGCCCGATGTGGGACTCGAACTCACAGACCACAGGATCATGTCCTGAGCCAAGGTCAAATACTCACAAACCATGAGATCATAACCTAGCTGAGGGCCTATGCCTAACCACCTGAGCCACCCAGGCGTCCCTCACAGGTGTTATACTGAATGAAAGAAGTCAGATCCAAAAGACTTCCACGCTGTGTAGTCCCATTTCTATGAAGTTCTACAACAGGCAAAGCAAAAAGATGACTTAGCCAGGAAGTATGACTATTTTTAGGACTGGTAAGAGGCACAAAGGAACCTCCTTGGGTGCTGGAAATATCTTGTCTGTGCAGGTGTGTACCTCTGTGAAACTCTCAAGGTGTACACTTAACGTTTGTATATGTTACTGCATGCATATTATACTTTAATGAATCATCAGCACTGAATAAAAATTGAAACATGAAAAAGTCAAGATATTTACAGGAAGGATGGGAGAGTGCAGTTGAAATTAGGATGGCCCGGTGAGTCCAGAGATGTGGTGTCTGGTGTCACAGCAAACCTAGCAGACTCGATGGGAATCCACAACTGTCTCTGTGGCCAACAGCTGATAGGAAGCTGAAACTAACTTCCACCATCTGTCTGAAACTACCTTAAAAAAAAAAAAAAAAAAAAAAAAAAAAAAAAAAAAAAAAAAAAAAAAAAAAAAAAAAAAAAAAAAAAAAAAAAAAAAACCCAAGGCATATACAAATTTAGAGAAGTGTCTTGTTTTGTCCCGCCTATTTTGCCTCAGTCCCACTCCCTCGATTTAATGAGGCCCTTTTTCCTTGCTCTAGCTTTTCTCCTGGGCACCCTACTTTCTCTCCAGCGGCGAAGGCAGATGGGAAACGCCTGTCAAACTTGAAACATGCTTGGCAGGAAAATTAGCTTGTTTGACTGCTGTTTGTCATTGGAATTATTTTGCATTAAAAAGACTACAGGGAAGACAGCAAGTCGTTTCCTCTTTTTTTTTTATAACAAGCCATTTATGCATGGAAATATCCAAGAGGCCCAATGGGCTGTAGCTGTCTTTATTAACAAAGCACCCACTCCATAAGGGAACTGGAGATCCAGATACTTTGGGAAGAGAGCATGTCTGACTGTGGCAAGTGGAGGGAGGGAAAGGCAGTCACCCTCAAAATGACCTCAGGGTCCTACGAGATGAATTATGGGTAGGTGACCTCCTTGCAAAGCTCTGATAGATGACATTTCTGCTAATACCAAATCAAAGGACAAGATCGGCTTCCCCAGTGAATGGGGCCGAGCGAGTCATACATCTGGACCCTTTGGCATGCCTAGTAAATGAAGTCATCAGAGAGTCTGAAGAGAGTTATGTCTAAGGCTGAGCCTTGTTTATGGAAAAATGAGTTTCAGGGCTTGGCTTTGCTGAAGCACAGAGCGTTCAGGCTGCGGGTTCGTTGGTTCCTCTTGACAAAGTGGTTCTTGTCCTCAAAACCAAGTGTCCTGATTTCCTGCCTCAGCGTGGAGCTCAAAGGCTTGGCCTATCAGCTTTCTTCATTTCCTGTGGGCTAGGCCACCACCCTGTCTCAAAGGGCAGCTTTTAAAACGACACCCTAAACTCACTTGGACGTTGGTACCTCATCCGAATAGGGAAGCCAAGAAACACATGAGGTGTATATGGCCTGGAAACAGAAAAAGGTGGCGAGAAATGATGTGGCTATTTTATGGCACAGCCAGCTCATTCGTACCCCACTCCACAGGCAAACACATCCTGTAAAAGTACTGACTTGCCTCTCTCCCCCCTTAGAAATAGACTGAGTTCTTAGGACTCTGAGACCACAGGACGGATTGCTCTCCAAACATACTCTTGTGTGATTTCCTATCCCCTCGCAATTCTCTAGGAGAAGAAACTAATTACTATTGCCATTCTCTGCCTTCATCAAGAGCATTATGTAAAACTAGGACAGGATGATATAAGAATTGATAAAGGCCTTTAATTATGTTTCTTTGCCCGGCATCTCTGTGGAGAGCTCAGCCTTTCCAGAATAAACCTCACGTAATGCTGGAGGCCTTGAACGACTACCGGTATTCGAGAAAAGAAAAGAAGGGACTAATATTTTATCAGGAATGATGAGGGCTGCTGTGGCAGGCAGGCTCTGGAGCTGTCCATCAAACATACCTTATAATTTGTGGTCTCTCTTCTCTTCTTATCTTGGAAAATGTTTGCACTTGCTGCAAGGTAGCCGTGGCAAAAGAAACTCCAAAGAAACTTCCATTGCTTTTTGTCCCTTTGTTTGTCTCTTAGGCTGGTAAATAACAGGAAACACTTTTCAGGGTAGGGATGAGAAAGAAGGGTGGAGGAGTTTACATTGCAACCACAATGACGCTATCAGGGAGAATCGCTTCTTCTCTGGGGCCACATCGTGGTATGGTTTCTCTGTTTGCCTCTCTTACTAGGGCACATGACTGAGAAAGGGAAAGTTTCTCCCTTCCCCTGCCTTGGAGTGTGGGAAGACACCCAAGTAAGTCAAAATATCCCCTGTCCAGTGAGGTCCACAGTACTTACAGAACCGGATTCCCAGCTGGGAATCCAGCTAGAGGAATGGAGATGGCAGGGGTCCTCATCCACATTCTGTGGTGTGAACTCTGCCTCCCTCCATTCAATCCTCTATTCTATTCACGTCCTGGACATTTTGTTACCATAGCAAGGACCTTCTTTTTCTGTATGTGAATGGCTCTGAAGTCCCAGAGTTTCTTGAAGGAGACAAATGTGGCTAACTATGATTAGGAAGATATTAGCACCCTGTACACTAGTGAGGTGTGTGGGGCACAGGCAATATGGTGGGTCGATCATAGTACCTCAGAAGTATGTCTTTCTGACTGCAGCCTATATAGCCAAAGAAATTGCCTTTCCCCAACGAGCACTGTACAGTCTTCTAATACCAGTGCTTACCAGCATAACTGCAGATACATCCTATTTGAGAGGCTAGTAAAGAACTTTCTTAAGAAAGATGCTGTGACCCTTGGCCTCTGTGTCAGGCTGGCTTTACCCATCTTTTCCTTTCTCCTAGAAACCTGGGAGTTTTCAGGAGCCTTCCATAAGCCCCCAAAAAGTTCAGTTTGACCAGATATTTTGACCTATGAGACCATCATCCAGGTACAAATATATGGATCTAATGACCAGTGTTTAGAATAGGATCACTTCTGGTATTCATGATATAAAAAAATCTCAGTCGTGTAAGACAGTCTTGCACATTACCCTGGAAGATGATAACCTCCATCTTCGTCTGCTTGAGCTCCTATAGCAAAATCTGGTAGACTGTGTGTCTTAAACAATAAACATTCCTTTCTCATAGTTCTGGAGGCTGGAAGATATCTAGGCTCCAATGTCTAGTGAGAGCCTTCTTCCTAGTTTGTCAGCAGCCATAGTCTTGCTGTGTCCTCCTGTGGTAATGAGAATAAAAGCTTTGGTGTTTCTTCCCTTCTTATAAGGACACTAATCCCATCCAGGGTGGGTCTACCCTTGACGTTATCTAAACCTAATTCCCTCCCAAAGATTCCATCTCCAAATACTATCACATTTGGGATTAGATTTTCAACAGACTAATTTGAGGCAGGCACAACATTCAGTCCATAGCAGCACCCCAGACCTGCACCCACGAAAAGGCATTGGTGACCGGAATCATTGCAACAAATTGAAACATTAACACATGTCTCCTAACACTCTCAGTGGAGAACCACTAAAAGAAAACAAAAAACAAAACAAGAAACTTAAGATAATGGGAGAGGTTATCAAGATAGAATGACTTTGTTCAATATATGAGAAAAAACATCCTAGAAAGCTATAACATTGTAGCCATGATGCCTGATACCACATCCTTCTATTGGAAGCCAGCCATTTTTATGCTGCCATTTCTTGTGAAGCACCAGGCCAAACACTAGCAGTTAAACCCATAAGTAAGATGTGGTTCTTGTCCTCAGTGAGCTCACAGTCCAAAGGTAAAAAGAGATACAAATAAATAAGATCAATGAAATAATATATTTTCAACAATGCGGCTATTTAAGAAAGGAAGCAGAACAGGAGTGGGGGATGGGGACAGACGTTCTAGAACCGTAAGGATGCCATCTGAGGGCTGCACGTGTGGAATAAAGAGCTCGGTATATTGAGCAGTTCCGCCCAGGTTTAAAGCCCAGCTGTGCACCTGATCACCTGTGTGACCTTGATAAGTTCTGAATCTCTCCAAGCTCAATTTCCTCATCTATCAAACGGGACGCTGAAGGTATCTACGTCACACGGAGATTCTGGGGAGCAAACAAGCAAAAGCATACCTAAGAGCAGCTGGTATGCAGTAAGTGCTTTATAAATGTTTATTATGATCATGACTTGGGACTTGAAGGATGAATAAGAGCTCTTGGGTCCGCAGGCATCAAGGAATAAATGGAAGAAGATTCCACTCATGAAGAGTCTTCCCCATGCACTGTTTGTTTCAAAGCTCTTAGAAGATCCGCTTTCTAATTCTGGTTGCCCTCTTTGTAAGAGGTGTGTCCTCAAGCAAAATTTTCATCTCTGTGCACCTTGGTTTCCTTGTTTATGAAATGGTGATACTACCATCCAACAGTATTAATAGAAATAGTGATGCTCTGCAAACTCAAAAGCCCCCACAAATGTAAGAGAG
The DNA here is from genome assembly GCF_008692635.1 of Crocuta crocuta. Lineage (NCBI taxonomy): Eukaryota > Metazoa > Chordata > Mammalia > Carnivora > Hyaenidae > Crocuta > Crocuta crocuta. The sequence continues at coordinate 7,040,681 of NW_027529451.1, forward strand.
TGGAGACTACCCAGAATGCAGGGAGCCTCTCAGAGGAAACAAGATTGGAAGGGCAAGGACACTGCTTGCTTTTGATCCAAGCAAATTACTTCTCTGAGCCTCTATGTTCTTGTCTGAAAGAAATGCTATCTATAACGGCCCTTTTGTAAGTATCTTGTGAGGATTCAAAGAAGTTATTTATACACAGAGGCATTCCAGGCTGCCCCTTATAGATGCAGTAAACGCTCATTTCCTTCTTCCTTTTCCTTCCACCTTTGAGATATTCCCTGAAATTTGAATTCAGGAAGACCTGGTGCCTGAATGGCCTTGTGTCCTGTGTTCCCAGGTTGCCAGTGGAGGCCACCCTCGCCCAGATCAGATGGGACACGGAAGCAGGCTTTCCAGGGCACACACACATACTTGGCTCCTGGCCAAGTCTATACCAAGTCTACAGGAGACAGCACAATCGTGTCCCTGGGTCCCCTCTCAGAAGGCTCTCTCCCGGAGAAGTGTCACGAACGTCTCCACCACCTCACCCAAAGGTGCAATCGACTCACAAGAGAAATCAAGTGAGATCAAACGACGTCAGTGCACATGGGACAGGAAGCCAGAGTGCGTACCGTTCCCAGGCATGTGGGCTCAAAAAACATACCCTCACCCCCTGCATAAGTGTGTCATGTACTCAGAGGAAGGCAAGGGAGATGGTACCCAGGATTGGGGATAGTGAGGCCCGGGCTACCTTCTGGATTGACCTGAGGCTTCTCATTTCTCCGGGGTGCTAGAACAGGGCACATGGGGCATACTTTTCTGCTGTGAGAAACTGAAAAAAGTAGAATTGTAGTGAAAGGAGCCCCAAGAAACTCCAGCATTTGTTTTATGCTCTGGAGTGACCTGAGACCCTGTGATTTTTCGATTGTAGAGGAAATGGTGATTAGATGTTCTAAGGTACCCTCTAGTCCTCCTTTTCTAGAAGGCTTTGATGTTCTATATTCCATCCCCAGCACTCATGAGGAATTGAGCTGACTTGCACAGGCAAATTTTCTAATAGTTATTATCAGTAGCATGAATAACTCATTAACATTTTTTTACAAAATCAGATCGCACTTAAATCTACCCCCAGAGGGCAGTGTGTCTAATTTAATCCACGCACTGAGATTTTGGAAAGTCTTGGGGTTGTGTCTGAGACTTCCATTAAAAACATGACAATTGAGAGCCCTGAAAAGACAGGCCTGGATGGGAACCCCAGCTCTGCTCTTTCCAAGCCACGTGAACTCCAGTAAGTTACCCCACCTCTCTGAGTCTGCATTCTCGTCTGTAACATGGGAGTAGTAACAATGCCTACCTCATAAAACTGTTAGAGACTTAAATGAGAGAAAAATCTATAAGGTGCATAACAAATAGGAAGCATTCAAGAACAATGAGTGGTTAATATCATTACCATCATCATTGCCATGACCCTCTTACCCACCACCAATGCAATGCACTAGTCTCTGAACAGTCTTGGTGCAGATATTTCTGGGGAGGTCTGCTGACAACTCAGGTTTTAGACCTAGGCCTTCTTACCTTTTGTTCTTACACATTCTCACCTAAACCTATGCAGCAGCTATGGTCTTTATCCCTGGGACTCCCACATTTAGATGGAAAGCCAAGAATTCTTTTAGGGTCTAGAGCCATAAATGCACTGTCCTTAAGATGTTCTACAGATCCCTCAAAGTCATAGTGTTCCAAAACCTGATTCTTTTCCTTCACCAATCTTCTCTTATTTTTTGTTTCCTATTCTGATGAATGGCTTTACTATCAAACCACAAACCACAAAATCAGCTTGATTACTTGATCTCCCTTACTTCATTCCCTCTGCTCCAACACCAAATCATCCAGTCCTGTTTATCTGACCTTCTAAAGAATTTTTTTTTTAATCTCTATACTGTCTCTTGTCCAGCTTGGGCCACCTCTCTCTCTCTCTCTTTCCCTCTGACTATTCTCTTTTTTTTCCCCTCTCCCACCTCCTTTTTTCCTAAGCTGTGCCAAGAACTTTCTAACTTCTTTTCTTTTTCTACTCTTCATGAAAAAGCTACAGTGATCTCTCTGAAATGCATATAGCATGTGCATTGTTCATGCTAATAATTTACTGATGCCTACCCATTGCTCATACAGTAAAACACAAGTTCCTTAACTTGGCTTTCAAAATGATCTGTGCACCTGCCAGTGTGACCTCTGCTTCTGTGCTCTAACCATTCTCAACTTCCTCTGACCTTGAGAAATCCCCAACTTTCTTTGATTCCCAATCTTTGCTTAAAGTTCCCTCCTCTTCATGCAAAAATATACACCCCATCTTTTTTTTTTTTTTAACTAGGTAGCTCCAGTTTATCCTTGGCTTCAGTGTCAGGTTTCTGGGAATGTGTCCCTACCCAACCCTCCCAATCTGAAAAGCTGCCACTCTTCCAACTTCCCACAGCACACTGGGTCACTGATTACAGCACAGAGCCTTTGGATGGAGCTTCTCTGATTACTTCTTTGTCTCCTGTTCTGGCCCATCAGCTCCGCAGAGACAGAGCTCAACTCTACCTTTGGTTCTCAAGGTTCTCAAGGTCTAGAACAATGTCTGACGCTAAGGAAATATTTTGAGGTTGAATAAAGAAAGTAAATGTCTCTAGCTATCTCTAAAAATTTGGGGATCCAGCTCTCTTACAGATCCTGAGGGTCCACTGTGTTTCACAGCTGCCAGAGTCGAGGGTTCCCCTCCATGCCCAAGTAGAATAGAAAAGAGAATAACTGTACCAAGGCAGGGGGCCCCACACACTTAGAATAACCTACTCTAACAATGCATCTTCCTGTCCCACCTTCTGGGAGCATGAAAAATATAAAAGGATTCAATACCTAGACTTGGGTGTGTGTAACTTTTTGTGAAAAGAGTAGAAGAAGCATTACAAATCTTGCAGAGTTGGGGGAAGAAGTAATTCTTAGATTCAAGAATTCCAGAAGAGATTCTTGGGTTTCCTCTTCCTTCCTTCCCTATCACCCCTTCTCTGCCCTCACCACCCATAGCCACATAAAGAGCCATGACCATCCTACAAGCCTACTAGACAGGGTGTGACATCTCTCTAGGATGACATCCAAACAGCACTTTTCCTCCTCTTCTTAGCATTTTGGTCCCTACTGTATAGTCTTTACATCTTTGCTCTGCTGGTGCTGTCATCTAGCTCCTGACAATTCTTTAGACTCTAGAATTGGACCCTGAGATAGGGATTTTTATGCAGGTCATTTATGAAGGAGAGCTTCCAGGAGAAATCTGTTAGAAAATGAGAAAAGTGGGATGGGGAGGAGGGGAATCTAGGCACAGAGGTGGTTTTAGGTTGTGTCTAGCCCCATTCTGGTCTCACAGGGAACCCTGGAGGGTAAACCATAGAGTCTGTCTTACCTTGAGATAAGAGAGTGAGTCTTTTGAGTCTTGCACTGGTCAATCATTGGCTCAGGCATGCTCTGAGTGTTGACAGAGGGAGGCAGGGCATAAATCCTGGACATCACTGGGCTGGGTAGCTCCAACTGCCCAAGGACAATCTCTGAAGAGGAGTACAGTTGTGAGCTGTTAGCAGCAGCACCCATGGGGCTGGTCAAAGGAATGAAGAGATCAGAGTGATGCCACACACCCTTTGTTTCATTGGCAACGTTTTATGACCTTCTTCAGCTGGAAGTCTTGAACCAGTGTGCTTTCTGGGAGACTCTAGAAAGCTTCCAATCACTCCAGCAGCCTGTTCTTCATACTCCAATTCCAAATCCTATATCTTCCGACCTCATACATCTGTGTGCAGCGTTAAAGTGGTTATTCATAACCCAACCACATCCTTGTCAGAGGCAAGATGGGAGAAACAGAATGCCTGCCCCATCCACTCCCAGCTGGAGCCACAAAGCAGAGACATTGTCAGATATCTGTATTGCATGATCATGTCTGCCTCCAGTCAAATAGCCAATCTTGATGCAGGGTAGAAAAATGGGCTATACCCTCCATGCTGATCTATTATGGGAAGAGTCTGTTCTCAGAGGCAGACTCCCAGAACTGTTCTCAGCATCTTAAAGAACTGAGAACCATGAGAACCTGCTTAGACCAAGTGACTAGGTCCTCGTGACGCAATAGATAAATGAGACGAACTTGGTTTAAACTTTCCTGTAAACTACTGAAGTGGTGGTATGGAAAATGGGTGGTGCTGTTACCAGGCAAGCTTGGGTTCAACCCCCAACCCCAAAGTCACCAACAGTGAGAGCTTGGGCCAGTTACTCACTTTTTCAGCAACACATCTATAACACAGAGACAACCTGTCCACTGCAAAGTTTTATGAAATCAAATAGAACCTGGCACATCTAATAGGGGTTCAATAAATGAAAGCCATTATTCTGAAGGTATCACCCCTTCTACAGAAAGAAAAGCTGGAAAGGAGTGGAAATTGATATTTTTGGAGAAAGAGAAAAAGACAAAATGTGTGTGTGTGTGTGCGTGCATGTGTACATGTACGCATGCATGCACATGCACTAGGTATTGTTTTAAATGCCTGAATACCTTATTATTTCATGAGAGATAGCAATTTTGTCATTGGGATGCTACGGTTGTTTCCACTTTACAAAGGAGACTGAGGAACATATCATTTGTTTTCTCTGTATAGAGATAAGATAGTGACTTTTTTATGGCTTATTTATTTGTTTTTTTACAAGAGAGAAAGAGAGAGCACACAAGTGAGACAGAGGCAGTGAGAGAGAGGGAGAGAGAGAACCCTCAGCCAGATCCAAGCTGTCAGCACAGACCCCGAAGTAGAGCTCAAACTCCTGAACCTTGAGCTTATGACATGAACCAAAATAAAAAACCAGACACTTAACCAACTGAGTCATCCAGGCCTCACTGAGGTCAGGTCATGACTTTTAATGAAACTCTTCACTCCTCCAATACCTGCAAGATCAAGAGAAGCCCACTAATGCAAATTCTAGGATGAGCCAGTGTCTGAGGTCTTTGCTGGTCATTATATTTCCCAACTGTCTAGATCTTTGCAGAAAAGGCTACATCAGCATGGAATGTTGGGGGCGGGGGGCGTAATATCAGCTTCCCATATCAACCCTGCCTTCTACGAATTCAGGGCTCAGGACCCTAAATAACCTTAGGATGCCTGGACATCCAGTTTTCTGCTTTTCGGTTATGATTCATCATAAAACTGACTGATGCTTAGTCAATCCTGCTCTAGAAATGACCCAGAATTCTCCTTATTCTTCCTGCAGGGGGATACTATTTCAATAGTGGCTGTCATTTGGAAACTGCCACTTATACCACAAGTCACACCAAAGCTCTCTCCTTGTGAGTATTGGGTACATATTTGTCAATAATCTTTGGAAGTCAACTGTAAAGGGATACTTGTTCTTAGGCAAAATGGTACCCAAGAAGTCTACTCTTCCATCACCCAAATTCCTTAAGCTGTTGTGGCTCTGATTTTGTGACTATGAACACCTCTCTGATTCTAAGGATGCAAGTTAGAATAGCAGACAGCATTTGTCGATTATATGATCATCTATGACAGATGCTGATTCACTTCCTCTTTTTATATATGCTGCCATTATCACCCTAGTTTATAACTATCTTCAGCATATAAGAGCTTTTAAAAAAAAATTTTTTTTGAATGCTTTCTGTAGTCCCAGAACTGCTCTCAGCATTTTGCATGGACTGATCTCATTTAATATTCACAAAACCCCATGAGGCAGAAAATTACTATTATGTCCATTTTACAGATGTGAAAATTGTGGCATAGAAAGCTAAAATAACTTGTCCACAGTCAATAAAACAAGGAAAAGGGGAGATGATATTTGATCGAGAGGCTATCTGATTGTGGTACAAACTCATAAAATTCTCAACCTTCTTACCTTTACAGGACGCCCATCATGGATTAATTCTATCAAGTTTCTCTTAAATGGAAAGTACATTCTCTAGCTTTAATTGTTGGCTTCAGATATATCCTTCCCAGGAGTTAAAGAAATTGAGTTCCAGTCAAGTTCAGACATGCAGTATGACTTGGAGGTCGAGCTTAATAGGCTATTACAAGTCATATTTATTTGAATACCTATGATCTTAGTGTGTTAGGGCTGTCAAATGAAATAACACAGACTGAGTGCCTTGAATAACAAATATTTAATTTTTCATAGCTGTAGAGGCTGGTACCCTGAGATAAAGGCATCAGTAGGTTTTGCTTTCTTCTGAGGTCCCTCTGCTGGACTTGCAGCAGACCTGCTTCTTATTGTGTCTTCCCCAGGTACCCCTGTGCACACACATCCCTTGTGTCTGTTTGTGTGGACTAACACCTTCTTCTTATAAGGACACCAATTGCCTTGGATAGGGCCCACCCAAAAGGCCTCATTCTAACTTAATTAACTCTTCATCTCCAAATACAGTCACATGCTGAGATGTTGGGGACTTTCAACATATGAATTGTAGGGGGACACAAATTCAGCCTGAAACACCTACTACATATCTGGCACTGAGATGTCATTTTAGAAGACAACTCATAAAGGTGAATGAATCAGGGCTTACTTCCTCTGTGTGGTAGACCTCCCAGTTCCTAAATGACAAAGTTACAGATGAGATACAGATGACATATTGCATGCAAAGAATACAAAATAAAGTGCTAGGGGCATTCAGGAAAATGAGAGGTGATTTTCAGATTGGAGGGAGGTCAAAACATGCTTCATGGTAAATCTAGCATTTGAGAAAGTTCCCACCCAAGATTTGATTTGGGGCTAGGAGGTAAAGGTAGATGACTTTTGTCTATGAGAGTCTAAACGCAAAGTCACAACAAGGCAGCACATCATTTACTTGTGTTTCTCTATTGTGTTCTGAGTTGAGGACAGAGTGACTGGAGCTCGGTGTTTTTAGACACTGAGATGTAGTAGATGGTCTTACTCAAAACTCTTGTTTTTTTCTCAAACATTTCAAGTTATGTCTCTAATCAAGTAACTGACAGATGAAAATTAAGTCTGACTGAGAATCAAGGAAGAGCTTGCACCATGAGCAGATCCAACAGGTTAATAAATAGGCCTTTCACACGTTGTGCTTTTCAAAGCATTTTGCCAGTTTTGATCCACGTGGCAACAATACTGTGAGAGGCATGCTTTATAATAATGTGATGATGCTTTTACCTTCCCTTGCCCTACTAGAGCTATTCCACAGGCTTCTCTGTCCTGCTCAGTGCCTTCAGGAGGCTGAGTCCTAAGAAATGGACCACCAGTCTTCCCAGTATGGGCAACCTGCCGGATTGTATAGCATATGTCTTCCAAGATCGTTCCATTCCAGTAAAGAGATGCTATATTTTTTAATAGCTTCTTAATTTTGCATTCTTTGTAACTTTTACTAAGGCAAAGGTTCATGACCTTCAAATAGAGAATGGCCTATGAAGATACCACCCCCTTTTGGGGGCCATTTTAGGATTGTAGATCTATGTGCTGACTTATATTTATTCTTTGCATTCCTCATTTGTTAACCAATCTTCTAGATCTCATTAAGTGATACCAATCTTGTGCTGTAACACATAATGGAACAGTGAATAATGCATGTATTGTTAGTTATGGCACACACATCATTTCTCACCTATAGGAGCACAGCAGAATTTCTGGAAGTAGAATCATGGGTTCAAACTGTATGCCATTTATAATGCCAAAAAACTGCTAAGTGCTTTCCATGAAGGATGTAGCAATTGACGCTCATATATTGCAGTGCATGAGCATGTCTGATCCCATAGATGTGTGTAATCAAACCACATGAGTGAGAAAGATGAAAAGTGCCACCTCGTAATTTTGTTTCAGACTTCTCTTATTACAGATAAGTAATGTAAGTGCCACTTGTGTTCCATTTTTCTGACTGTTGATTTGTTCCTTCTCATTCATTCATTGAAATTTTCTGTTATGAGTGGCAAACACACACACATCAACATATATATTCATTTTTCAACTTGTACTTTGACTTCATTTATGGTGTTTTTTGACATGTAATTTTTTACGTATAGTTTAAAAGAATTCGGCCTTTATACACATTTATAGGAGGCAGTATGTTACTGTGTTAGACATTTCTTTCCCTTCCATTGTCTCTTGTTCTCCTCCGTCTTCACCGCTGCTGCCAGCAATTATTGAAGAAAAGCTATATGGTGTGCTTTCTAACTTCAAGTTTAGTCTTTGCTATTCCAGAATGCAGAATAAATCCTGGGAGAAATTTGGTGGAAATGTGGAATGACACAGTAGCAAGAAAGATCCAAGCCAAGATTTACAGGAGCCATACCTAAGAGTTTTGTTATAAATTCATTAACAAAACAACAGGGTAAAAAATCACTTGGAAACAAGTCACAGGTGAACTTACTATGACCCTCAGTGTGAAAATCTAGAACATTTCTTTCCATTTTTCCTTATATTTCTCTCTCTCTCCTCTCTCACCAGGACAATTGCACTTAAGTAATCATATGCTTGAGTCTGGTCAAGTTTTTTCAAAGTTTATCTATTTTTGAGAGAGAGAGAGAGAGAGGGCCTGCATGTGAGCAGGGGAGGGATAGAGAGAGAGGGAGAGAGAGAATCCCAAGCAGGCTGCACACTGTCAGCATGGATCCCTACACAGGGCTTGATCTCACACACCGTGAGATCATGACCTGAGCCAAAATCAAGAGTTGGACACTTAACCGACTGAGCCACCAGGCACCCAGATATTTTTTATAGATGTAAAATATATATATATATCATATATTCCATATATACATACATATTCCATATATATGTGGAATAATGCTTTTAAAATGACCAGGCTAGGGACACTTGGGTGGCTCTGTCCATTAAACATCTGATTCTTGATTCCAGCTCAGGTAATGATCTCACAATCCTGAGAGAGAGCCCTGCATACATTAGGCTCCACTCTGGGCATGGAATCTCTCCCTCCCTTTTCCTCTGCTTTTCCCGTGTGTGTGTGTGTGCGTGTGTGTGTGTGTGCATGCGCATGTGTGCATGTGCGTGCTCTCTCTTTCTTTCTCAAAAAAACAAACAAAAAAAAAATCAAAAAACAAAAAACTACACCTGAGCCACCAGGTATATTAGGAAGGCTGTCATAAAAATGCCAGTCTAGATTTGTTAGTTACCTTTATTTATTTCAAATACATTTCTATTTATTTACTTATTTCTATAAAAACATAGCTTCAGTTCATTAAGAAACCAAGACTGAAAATAATACACATTTGGTGATTGACAGAGGTCAAAAAAGGAGGGCACTTCTTGGCGTGTACGTTGTTATCTCCATGAAACACTTTTATGGAGGGGAGAGCCTACTTTTTATTATGTAGAACAGGAGTTGGCAAAGGTTTTCTATAAACGGCCAGATAATGAATATTTTCAGACTCGCAGACTATACAGTCTCTGCCCCCACTGCTCAGCTCTGCCATTGGCGCACAAAAGGAGCTAGAGAAGATATGTAAATAAATGAGCATGGTTGTGCTCCAATAAAAAAATTATTTCCCAAAACAGGCTGCAGAATGGATATGGCCCATGGTTTGCTGATATCCCTTGTAGAAGGTAGATACTTATTTTAATGTTTGCTTGCTGTATATGCCTTGGCTAGCTCTTTTCTGTTCACCTCTCCAGTCCCACTTGGCTATCCTTTCTCATCCTATTTTCTGTAGTGGAAATTGACTGCTGTGGATTCACTGATGGACAACCTTTTCCTCTGGTTCTGTTTGAGTTTGGTGAACTCAAGTCAGGAGGCATGGTCAGAAATCTAGAAAGGAAGAGGAGAATGAGCACACATTGTGTCGTCTGGCTTTCTCCATGCTGGATAACACATGTTGGTTCTGTCCTTCTACCCAAAGATCTCAGGTCCAGTTCTGGTGGCTTCTTACAACTACATCTAGGGACGCCTGGGTGGCTCAGTCGGTTAAGCCCCTAACTCTTGGTTTCTGCTCAGGTCATGACCTCAAAGCCCAGGAGTTCAAGCCCAGCATCTGGCTCTCCACTGACAGGTCAGAGACTGCTTGGAATTCTCTCTCTCCCTCTCTCTCTGCCTCTCCTCCACTCACATATGTTCTCTCCCTCAAAATAAATAAACGTATTAAAATAAACTAAAAAAAAAAAAAATTAACGACTACATCTAGGATCTCAGGGTTCTGTTTACTACTCCCAGCCATTGTCCCTTCACTCTTTGGGTTGCTAATGGCTTCCTACTGTTGCTAGTCCCGAATATTCCCTGTGGGTTTCCCTTAAACCAAAGTAATTGCTCATCCCTCTTCAGTAAATAACCACTTCAGTGAATTGCCCTGAATATTTTTCATTTGAATGTGTCATGGGTTTCCAGTCAGGAACTTTGATTTAGTATATTTTTCTTCAAAGAATCTTGAAACTTTGTCATATCTAGATGCTGTCGTATGCATTACCCAGAGGCCAGTGAATGCAAAAACAAAAACAAAACACTACTTTATTTCCTCTAATACCAAAACAAGGCACCAAGCCCTGGTCACCAAGGTTCTCCCTCCTTCATTTTTTTCATATTAACAGTCTTCAAAAGCTACACATCATCAACAAGACCCAAAAACCCTTAGTTGTCCAAAACATGGACAATCTTATGCTGCCTCCTACCTAGCCCCACCCTCCCATACGTATTTCAAAGACAAAAGCAATGCTAAGACATTAAATAAATATAGGGAAACCCAATGCTGTGAGATTTTTTTCCAAAACTAACTACTTTTGCACTTAAAAATTTTACAAATCATTTCAAAATAAAATTATTGCTCTTCTCCTGATCCATTGATTATTTTAAGTACATTCTTGATCTGCCCATTGAGAAATCCAGCATTGCCCTGTAGCCTGATTGCCCAAGGCCAAACTCTTTATCATGGATTTAAGCACTCAAGAGGATCTAATTTCTGCCTACCTCTCCACCACCCCCTCCTACTACTCCAACCTCCATGATTTGTACCTCAGGCACCTAAGTCCTTGCAGACTCCACAGTGGGAACTAAGCTATTTGTTCCTGGGAAATGATGGAGTTGAGCAGCGTCTAAACCCTGTTTTGGCCATACTTACCTTTATTGAACTCGTTCCTAGTCTTATCCCCTAGACACACACACACACACACACACACACACACACACACACACAATGCAAGTTCAAGGCTGTGACTTCTTTCATGTTTCCAAATTACATGGAATGCTCCCCCTACCCCATCACTCAGGTCTATTCACCAAGCTAATCTTTGCTATTCTTTGAACCTCAGCTCAGACACCCTCTTCTACAGGCAGTCTTCCTTGAATGCTCTACTCTGTTACTCATCACCCCAGCGGGTCTTTAGCAGCATATCCCATACTGGTCTATAATCATCTTTTGTTATTTCTCTTTCCTGCTAGACTGTAAGGGCAAAGATTAGTTCTTTATTTTCGGTCTCTTTGGTTTGATGGAATCAATTATTTCAAGTTCTTTGCAACATAGACTCCTGAAAGTTTTAATACAAGAGGCTAAAGTCATTCCTCAAAAATATATGAAACTGTCAGAAAGCTCTCAACATTCTTCTGTCCTGCCTTCTCAACACAGATGTCTCACTCCTAAGTGGCTACTGACACACCGGACTTTTCTGAGATGTTGTCCAACAGAAAACATCTTCCTGGATTTTGTCATGCCTACACAAGCAACTGGCTCAAGACTGTCTTTGATGCATTAAAATGCCTTGTTTGTAGCAAAGCTTTCTGACAGTTGATTTGATGATACAGCATTTCCAAGAGGGTGTGGTAAATTAATTCTTCTAATAGTTTTAACTAATTTTATTGTTATAATCTACACAACAAGCAAATCAAATCAGTAATTTCACAGTCATCACTGCTTAGGAAGCAGCTAAAACGAGGAGGGAAATGAGTTCACTTAAAAAATGTTAAGTAAGAATATAGATGACACACAACAATGGAAAATAGCAAGACGAGTTGTGGTGCTCAATTTTAAGTGTCTGTTTGGTTTGGCTCAGCTGTACCTAGGTATTCAATCAAATGCTAATCCAGGTGTTCTGTGAAGGTATTTTTGTAGATATGATTAACATCTACAAAAAATTGACTGTAAGTAAAGGAGATTACCCTCTAATCTGGTTGGGCCTGATTGAATCAGTTAAAAGAATTTAAGGGCAGAACTGAGGTTTCCCTGGAAGGCAAAAAATTCTGCCTGTACACTCAGTTTTCAGCTCCTATCCAAGTCTTCCAGCCTCTCCTTCCGGCCAGGATGGTCTGTCCCAAGGAATTCTAACAGGTAGAGCCAGCCCCGACAATTGCTAATTGAATATGCTGGTAAGTAGATAGATAATTGATATTATTTATAGATGATAGATGATAGATAGATAGATAGATAGATAGATAGATAGATAGATAGATAGATAGATAGATGATAGATGATAGATAGATAGTAGGTAGATTGATAGATACAGATAGATAGATAGATAGATAGATAGATAGATAGATAGGTAGACAGATAGATAGATGACAGATAGATATCCTACTGGCTATGTTTCTCCAGTGGAATACTAACTGATATATCAAATAACTAAGGTTTTTCTTGAGTTTTCCACTGCCTGGGATAACTGCTTATTAACTCAGAGCTTCTGAAAAGAATATTTAAAATCAGCGCCCGCCTTTACGGTTTAGTATTGTTGTTGTAAACAACGACCGTGATAAAATGCCTCTGCTCCCCTTCTGCTTCCACCTTTTCTATTTGCATTGGCTTGTGGACTTACTGTCCCTGCCAAATGTATCAACTGGGAAAGAAAGTGTAATATATCTCAGCTGACATACATAACCTGACTCAGTAAAACCATGCTGGTACCTAACATCCTATGTTCTGTCAAAATAGAGGTACTGCTTAGAAGCCTGGGATCCTAGAGTCATTAGGCTCCACAGAGCCCCTGCATCTGAATAATCTGGAGGGTTTTATTAAAAATGGGATTTCATAGACCTCCAATTCAGTTACACTAAATCAGAATATCACAGAGGGCCTCCAAGCTCACACCATGATACTTACATGCACTAATGTTTGAAAATTGTCTAAGAGGTTCCCCCGGAAGACCTGCAGGATGATTATAGCTTTAGATACATATTTTTTTTAATTTTGGGATTCTGCAGTAGATTGTATTTGAGAAATCTCTCTTTCCACTGTAAAAACCTCAGAGTTTAGAAGCCACTGAACTAGTATGTGGTAAGTTGAATTATTAATTTCAGTTCTCTCCTTGTACTACACCCTTACCATCACCTTTTCATGGATGGAATACATTTCCACACTCCTTGACTTTGGCATTGGTCATGTGACTTGCCTTGGCCATGGCAGGTGAGGTAGAAACCACCTGTAAACCCTCAGTGGGAAGCATTTATCATGGTGACAGCTAAGTGATACATAATTTAATCCCCAATTTGATAGACGAGGAAACTGAGGATTCAGGAAACAAAGTGAGTATCCTAGAGAGCCTCCACCCAAAGGAATAAAGTCCTACCGCACAATGGTAGAACTGTCAAGTCAGGCCAGAAGATGGGCACCCCAAGAAGAGATTTTCAACATTCTTCCTTCCAATTACACAGAGTAAATGAACATCTTCAGGGACCTTTGGAGTGGCAGCATTGGTCTTCTCTAGAAAGCTCCATCATATCATGCCCAGCCAAGGAAAAAACTAAAGTTCAATGGGACCTCCTCATGAATTGCAAGGTGGGAATAATGTCGTGTCCTTATACTTTCCCTGCTGGCTTCAGCTCATCTACTCTTCAACTATCACATACTGCCTATTGCAATGAAAAAAATTCCACTAAATGCTATTGTCCTGAGCAGGACACAATGTTTTAATGCCAACGATTAAGATGTATACATCTAAATACCTTTATTTAATACCCCGAGATGGCCTCTTGTCCATTGGACAATTACCTACAGTAGTTAGTTTGACAGAAGGGATGAGGGTGAAACTGGTTATTATATTCGAGTCCAAGCAGGACTCAGACTTGAATTATGCTCTAAGACTCAAAAGTGTCCACACTGGGTGACCGACAATATGCCCTAAAAGATAGTGCAAAAGGAATCTACATGCGTATAATAACCAAAAGGACATCTTTTTGATGCCTGTGCAAGTCATGGAGCCTAGTGTTTTGGGTTACCACAGTATTTCTTGGAAGCGCTTGTTCTCCCAAATATCGTGAATTCAGTCCCAAGCCTTCTCTCCATTCACAGCCACATATGTGGTGGGCTCAGTGCTGAAGGGAGATTAACATTGCTACGTCCTTGCACAAGGCTCAGACTATGTAACGTTAAGAAGAAAAAAAAAAAAAGATAAACATGATTCTAGGCACATTCCGTGCCTCATCTCTATGGCCCAGTTCCTGTTATCCATCAAGTAGGTTTTAAAATAGTCCACGTTTTTCAGTCCTATAAAGTCAACAGTTCTGGAAAGTTGGCAGGTACACTTGTTTAAACAAAGCTCCCAAGTTTTCTGCTGGCAGGTGTTTCCAGAGTTCTTGGAGCACAATTCTTTGGATAGGATATTTGCCAACGTACATAGCAACGGGGGAAAAAAGTGTTTTCCTTCGCCACAGCGGAGATACCAAAATGCCTTAGATGCAAAGCTGGATATTCAGTTCAGGGGCTTATTTTGGCTCTAGGTCAAGGAATAAACAATAATAAAACCCCACATCTCTCTGTGCAGAACTCTGATGAGCTGCAGAATCAAATAGGGCTGCTTATCAAACTGGCAGCATAGGCTCCCCTCACGTCCCTGTACAGTTTGACCCAACGAGCGGGTTCTTCCTTCTCTGTCAATTTCCCCAAACTCCTGCATGTCCCGTTTTCAAGCTTTCCAGCTAATTCTGCTCGAAACTGAGACTGGGGATGGTGGGTTTGACATTTAATATGATGAAGGCAGATCAGACTTCATTCTTCCCCCACTAGCCCCCAAGGCATTGATTTTAGTTACCCTTAAATCCAGCTTTCCAAAAGTGAAACCTGGGATTACTTTACAAGCACATGACTCGTTTTATAATCTGCTCCTTGGCAGTTGGACTAACTCAGATTTGCTGCCATTAGACTCATTCCCTTAGCCCTTCAATTAAACTCAGCATTGGTGCTGGAACTCCACAAGAAAGAAGTAATCCCTTGTCTCTCACCCTGAACTGAATGAAAATAAACAGAAAAAAAATTTTTTTAAAGGAAGACCAAAGTCTGAGAAGGAGAACTTGAAGCATGGAAGGGCAAGGTTTGGGGGACAAGTTTTTAAAAGTCAAAGGAAGTCAAAATGTTTCTGGCTTAGAAGGTACTTAATGGTCATTAAATTGTAACCCAGTGAAAATTAAGAGTTTCAAACTCTGCCTCCAAAAATTTAGAACACTAGGCATTACTTGAAGTTATTGTAAGTCATTTCTTTTTTAGTTACCTGCTAGTGGTGAATGTGTATTAGAGTTAAGTTCTTTCATTCTTGCATTAATTGGCCTTATTTTGAGGTACCCATTATGCCCCTATCTGTGTTGTTCCTTTGTTCCATCTTCATTATATTTTATTGTCATTTAGTATCTTTGGGGGTATCTTTACACATTTGAAAGTGAAGATATGCTTTATGGATGCTCTGTGGCTAAAATGGGCCCTTTTAGTAAAGCATCATGGACATAGCAGAAGCTCTTATCTCATAAAATCCATCAATTTCAGAAATCAGTGTCCATTCATTGTCAGTAAAAACACCAATTCTTTTCTTCATATTAACTATGGCCACAAAAATAAACCGCATCGGTTAGACTAAGGTGTTCACCTCAAGAAGATATTTGAAGGAACAACTGGTTAAAAATATAGACTTTGTTTAGACAGACCCGAGTTCAAGTTCCCCCCTTGCCTCTTACTTGTAGGAGTCTCTGAATTCAATAATGATTGAATCTTGACACAGCTTTTTTCTAGATGTGAGACTTAGATCAACCCATTAAACTCTCTGGGCTTTGCTTTTTCAAGGGTAGAATGGGAAACACGAATTAATGTAGTAAGGACAATGAAATATCATAGGTCAAGTGCAGAGCCCATAAAACCATCTCCAGAGAAAACAGCCAAAATTTAAGAAGGGTGTTTTTGCTTATAGCCTTGACATCACTTTTTTTTTTTAATAATTTTTATTTATTTTTGAGAGAGAGAGTGAATGGGGTAGGGTAGAGAGAGGGAGACACAGAATCTGAAGCAGGCTCCAGGCTCTGAGCTGTCTGTACAGAGCCCAACACAGGGCTCGAACCCACGAACCTGAGATCATGACCTGAGATGAAGTTGGACACTGAACTGACCCAAGCCACCCAAGAGCCCCATTTTGATGTCACTTTTTGTTTAGACTTTCATTATGTTCTATCTCACGAGTATAAATATTTGTTGTAGAAAAAATTGGAAAATAGAGGTAAATTTTTAAAAATTAGATTTTTTGTCACCTATTGAACCAACCATCAGAAATAATTACCGTGGAGAGTTTGCTTAAATCCTTTCAGATTTAATCATGAAATATTTGGAGGATATTACATTGTTCCCCACAGGCTGTATTTCCACCTTAGAAGGTATCTGTCTGCTCTTCCTCACAAAAGTGAGAAAGAAGGTTATGGGAAAATTGATTTCCAGAAGATAAATCAGGAGAAAGGATGCTGAGAAGATTTGGGAGGAAATGAACTTTTTTTGTTTGTTTGTTTTCACAAATGAAGACACATTGTGAATTCTGGGCAGGATATCGTATCTGCCAGATAATTTTTGGATAAGGCAAGAATGCTAACCCAGAGTTTCTCATGGAAAGAGAACAGGCCCTGGATGATCCCTGTTGGGTAAGTTTCAGTAAGTATGACAAATCAAATACTGTTTTTGCTGTTAAGTTCCAATGACTGAGTGGGAAAGAGTTGATAAAGCAATAACTTTTTTTTTTTTACAAGTTGCCTCCCTTTTCCCGTGATTAGTGAAAACTCTGTGAAAAATTTTTGGCTACCTTCTGTGGTCTTTACATAGCTGAACCATTATTTTTTAAAATTTCACTGAAGTTGTATTTGTTAGCAATGTTTGCATATAATATTTAGAATGTTGTTTTATTGTATTTGGAATATTAGTAGCATAGCTATCATTCTGGAGGTGTTCTGTGCATAAATCTTCCAAATTTCATTTTAATTTTATCTTTTTTAATTCTTT
Source organism: Crocuta crocuta (assembly GCF_008692635.1). Taxonomy (NCBI): domain Eukaryota; kingdom Metazoa; phylum Chordata; class Mammalia; order Carnivora; family Hyaenidae; genus Crocuta; species Crocuta crocuta. The sequence continues at coordinate 7,057,837 of NW_027529451.1, forward strand.
TGATGTTTATTTATTTTTGAGAGACAGAGAGACAGAGTGCAAGTGGAGGAGGGGCAGAGAGAGAGGGAGACACAGAATGTGAAGCAGGATCCAGGCTCTGAGCTGTCAGCACTGAGCCTGACATAGGGCTCAAACCCACGAACCACGAGATCATGACCTGAGCCAAAGTCAGACGCTTAAGCAACTGAGCCACCCAGCCGCCCCCAGCCAAACTGTTTCTAAATTAACAAAACACTGAAGCTTAGAGAAATTAAGTAAAATGCTCAAGGTCACAGAGTTAGTGAGCAGTGGAACTGACAAACCCAGGTCTACCCCAGTCCAAAAGCCAGAACATTCTATTCACCAGGACATGTTAGAGCTTGCTGTGTGTGTCCACACACAAGCCCAGGCACACTCCATACCACTCGTCAAACACAATCAAAACAACTGCTGATGAAGAAAGGTGTGCAGAAATATTTGAATCTAGGAAAATACTTTGTATGGGGTTCATTTGGAATAGAACACTATGGCCCTGGACTTATAATTCCACTGGGAACTTCACTAACATCTGTGTGGCACAATCAATAGTAAGTTAATAAAATCCACTGATAGTCAAGCACCCTTACACACCCAGGAATATAATATTTGTGTAACCCAGGAGGAAAAAATTCCAGTTCTTTCTTAACAGGCTTTGAGATTATTTCTATAGGACCTACAGCCTTGATACTTTTGTGGGGAAGACCACAGCTAACCTCCACCAACCGGACTGTGATTGTGGGGCCTCGTTACAGAGGGAGGGGGACCAAGGTTGAAGTGATGACCCAAAATTGTTCTCAGTGACCAAAAGCCAAACATTTCCTTTTTTTCCATTCTTCATAGAGTCTTCAATCCCTTAAAAAAAAATGTAACGAATGTCAAAAGAGAACTTCTAGAACCACATGAAGTTTATTTCTTCTTGCCCTTCTGTCTCTCTCCATTGAATTTCTATTGCCTTGGGACTGAGGACAAAGGTAATAGGGACAAAGGTAAAAAGGGACTAAGGACTTACTTATTAGTAAGTAGAGACGACAGCAGGAGGAAGAACTAACATTTATCAAGCCCCACTAAGGGCTAGGCACCTGTCTAGGTGTTTTGTATATTAAATCCCTTCCCAACGCGACTGCAAAATAGATATTATTATCCCCATCTTCCAGGTAAGAAACAGGCTCAAACAAGTTAAATAACTTGACTCACTTAACCCATCTATCAAGTACCAGAGTGAGGATACCAGCCCAATTCTAAGGCCTTTCTATGACATTGAGGATAGAAGAAATAAGTTCTGAACTTGTATCCCCCAATTTCACAGCCATGGTGAGATTTATGTTTTACTCTGTCCAGCTTACTAATATCTGAGGTGTGAATGTGTATTACATTCTTTGGGTAAGAATAAACATTTGTAAGTTTGAATTCCAGATAAGCCCTCCAATGATATTCCAGTTCATTCCTTGGGGGTAAAAGGAGGTTCATACAGTCATTGTCAAGCCACATATCTCTGATTTTGTGAGACCTAGAGCCCTGCTGACATTCCTTCTGGGGAGTTTTCCAGATGTCGAGGGTGTTTGTGATACGCATGGAGTTATCTTCTTAAGACGGTAGGCGTCTGCCATTTTCTTCCCCTCTGCTCCATCCCCCTGTGATGGTGCCTTTGGTTCTTTATAAAATCAAGAGACACTGCCTATCTCCAGGGCCCACCAATTGCTGCTGATGCCGACAAGCCAATGCCACCAGTGCCACATGCTGTCTCTGCACATGCTGCCAATACAAATGCTGCTGACAAACTGAGACAGACCCCAAGGCCCAGAGAAGCAATTAGTAGGAGAAAAAAAAAAAAAAAACAGACCTTGTTTACCTGCTCATATTGCAAGTCCATGGGGCCCGGGCTAAAGAGCCATCGGAGTGACAGGCCAGAAGCACACTCAAGGCCCCCACCCTCTTTAGCACCAGCCCAAGCTCTCAAACCAGGTGGCCTGTGACTGCTTTGTCTTTCTCAGGATGTGATCTTTCTTAGGAGGGTCTGTCTCATTCCTCCTTATAAACACTAGCTTCAGACACGGGAAACCCCAAAGATTGTGGCCCATCAGGGATACCCGCGTTACATATATATATATATATATATATACACACACACATATACATATTCATGCATACATACATACATACATACAGATATACAGATATACATATATACAGATATATATCTGTATGTGTGTATATATATATATATCTGTATGTGAAAAATGTAATCTAGGGAGTTTAGGGATTTGTTCAATGCTCTCTAACTTCTAAGTCGCAGAGATGTAACCAGAGTTTGGGTATCCTGACTCCTAATTCAGAAAAGCATTCTTCCTGAGAAAGGAAGCTTTAAGTTGATCCAGAAGGACAAGGAAAAGCTACCAGGCTAAGGAAAAAGGCTGAATTGTAGACAGTGGGCTGGTGGGGGGTGAGAAGGTGGTTGGGGAAGGTAGACACTTGAGTCAACAATTTTCCTTTTAGAAGTGAAATGCATATCCATTTTCTTTCTCTTGGTCATAGCATAGAACATTAAAAACGCAAGTCTGTAACATAGAGGTTTCGTTGTGAATTTATTAGAACAAGGGAAAGAGAACGGGAGTTTAGTTGATGAGAAGTGTAGGGTTGGAAACATGATTGTGACTTCAAATAAATTAGGGAAAACCAATGTGAAACAATTCTCAGGGGTGAATCCAGTTTTTGCGGGACCTGAAATTTATACAACATGTGGCACACTTTCCAAGAAAAAATAATGCACCAAAAAACTTCTTACTTTTGTAATTTTCTAAAAGACATTTGATGGTATGAAAATGTAATTTGGGAAAAGTCTTTGGAAAAGGAAGGGTCCTGAGGTTTTGTTGTCATTAACATTATGATAACATCACCCCTTCTAAGGACAGGATTTCAGACAGAGTACCTAACAACAATAATAAAACCACTCAAAGGGTGGTGGTGGAAGGTAATTGAACTCCTTATTTTGGTAATTTCAAAACCTTACATACTGAGTGGTCTAGAGGAGTCTGGAGAAGGGAAGGGAGAAAAGGAAAGTTGTAAAGATGGATCTTGCAGGTGTGTGTGTGTGTGTGTGTGTGTGTGTGTGTGTGTACTTATAACTTTAGTCTACTAATCGGGATTTTTTCATGGTCAGTTTTTTTAGCCTGTGTTCTAGGAAGATTTCAACACCTTCTTAGCAAACAAAGGCCCCGTAAAGCTGAAGTGAATAGCCAAAAAGGACGTGGTCTTTCAGCACTTCCCTCTGAAAAACACTGCAAAGGAACTTCCTCTTTTAAGGTAAATGAACAAATAAATCTTCCTTTGCAGACACGAGCTCTGCTTTGTATGTTTCTCACCAGTGTTTCATTTGGGAGCACAGTTCCTCAAGTGTGGACTGGGAAAGGGGGAGTGAGAAAGAAGAGGGGAGCAAGATGGAGAGGATGGCGTGCTTTCAAACTGGCTCACCAGAAAAAAAAGGGAAAGCCCTGATGTTTATGCCAAGTTTTGTGGCTTCAATACTCTTACAATGGCTGATTTCAGTCAGTTGCTCTGACAACACTAACACGGAGCTAGGAAGTCACGGGCACAATCAATTCTCACACTCCAGAAGAGAGATTCCTGGATGTAAACTTTCTGTAGTATGGTTGACACTTCTTGTGAGTGACCAGAACAGACCTTTTGTTTAAAATGCATCTCGAACATGAAAAGCAGGTGCTTTACTTTGCCTTCACCACCTGCGCGAATATACAGAGCATGGATTTCAGGTCCCACAAGCTCTTGAGTTAATTTCCCTGGATTAAAGGAGATTCAGACTTTTGTGAGTAGGCTGGCCAGGACTTTGTGAATTCCAGATGGGATTCTGGCATCTACCTCATCAAGTTCTGCTATTAGCAGGTGTGACCTTCAGAACTAGAGGCTTCCCAGGGAGAGGCTGGAGCCGAGGAAAAAGCAAAGAAATAACAAGAACTGTGCCACCTTTTTCCAAAGGCTGCTTAAGGTATAGTTTAGTTTTGGTAGATTGTAGTTAAAGAAATGTATCCAACATAAAATAATTTGATTGATTGGTGGTTAGACATCATTTATTTCTGTATTAGGAGTATATATAACTTGCATTATAAATAAAATGATGTATACCTTCACTCTCTTCCTTTATCCCTTCCTTCATTCCCTCCTTCTTTCCCTCTCTCCCTCCCTTTCTCCCTTCCTTCCTTCCTATTGAATGATTACAGCCTTCCTTCCTTCCTTCCTCTCTTCCTCCCTTTCTCCCTCCCTTTCTTCCTCCTTCCTTCCCTCCCTCCCTTCCTTCCTATTGAATGATTACAAGGTTCTCCACAGATGTTGGAGTAAAATGATACTGAATAAGACAAACAGAAATGGTGTTTACATTAAAGAAGCTCAGTCAAGAAGGAGGCAATCATGTGAATACCTACCTGAAGTTCCATGCTTCGGGGGCTGAGATAGAAGTCTAAGCTGTCTACAAAGCATGGAAGGAGTATAAGTTATGGCTAGAGTAAGTGGATAAAGAAGAGAAATCAAAACAGAATGTATAGAGTCATAACCCAGAAACATAAAAGATGAGAAGCCTAATGACCAGAAGTCTAGAGCAGTGTGCAGACAGTGTGAGAAGGGATGGGTGGAAAAGTCTGTCAATTGGTCAAAGCAATGCAAGGACTTCAGCCTGCCTGGAAATTTGGAGACAAGAACTGGAAAGGATACTCTGTGTATGAAAATGCTAGCAGAAAACTTATCATGGTAAATCTTGAAAAACACACATTATATCCTGCCAACGTTGAGGAGGCATTTGTGAGTTTTCAACTGGGGAATGATATGATCATTTCTGGGATTTAAAAAAAATGTTTATTCATTTTTGAGAGACAGAGAGAGCATGAGTGGGGGAAGAGCAGAGACGGGGGCGGACGGAGGATCCAAAGTGGGCTCCACACTGATAGCAGATAGCCCCATGCAGGGTTCGATCTCATGAATTGTGAGATCATGACCTGAGCTGAAGTCAGATGCTCAACCAACTGAGCCACCCAGGTGTCCCATTTTGTTTTGTTTTAAAAGATCACTGTAAGATTGCTGCATGAAGGATAAAAACACTAGGAGGCAGTTAGAAGACTAGAGAAATGGGCTTTGATGATGCTATTGATCATGCTAATAAGAACAGACAAAGCAGGAGAAGGAACTCGGGAATTTTAAGTATGAACTTTGTTATCATTTTGATGTAGGGTAAAGGAATGGTTTAGGGTGCTTTCTAGAGGTCTAGAAAACTTAAAGACAAAATACAACAACCAGGGTTACTTTATAAAACACTTTGAAATATCCAGGATTTAAGGTATGATAAAAAATGATGTTATGAATTCTTGTAGTATTATTAACTTACAAAACACGTGATCTCGCTCTGATTTGGGCCCTTACCTGAACTCTGTGAGACTGGTGGGGATGGTGCTGTAAACCTAGTGTTACAAAATACAGTAAATGGGGGCACCTGGGGGGGGCTCAGTCCATTAAGCATCCCACTCTTGACTTCAGCTCAGGTCATGGCCTCACATTTCCTGAGTTCAAGCCCTGCATCAGGCTCTGCACCGACAGCATGGAGCCTGTTGGGATTCTGCCTCCCCTCTCTCTCTGCCCCAACTCCCCCCCTCCACTTGCTCTTTATCTCACTCTCAAAATATATACATATAAACTTTAAAACAATTTTTTTTAAAAATATAGTAAATGGAATTCAGCACAACGGAGACACAGGTGTAGCATCACACAGCTGTAGCAGGGGTGGGGCAGAGTCAAGTATGTATCAGAGTCCTAGTGCAAGAATGGAAGGGCAGACGGAACACCCGGTAGAGGTGAATTTACTTTTCCTGTAGATATTTCTGCCACTGGCACTGTGTACCTTAGCTCCAGGATCTGGGTTTGCCAGGCAGTTTCTCCCACGGGTCTCCATGTCACATCAATGGAAACCTGAAGACCCTATTTGAGTTGCCTAAAATTATGTCCAAGCCATTAAGCCCTTGACATTCCTGGGGCTTGAATAATCCATTACCTTAGAGGGTTACCTTAGAAGGTACTGAAGTATTGGTCATCCCTTTTGTCATTGTAAGACCTCAAACTGAAGAGGAAGAGGCAAGTATATTGTCATCCTTTCCTTTCTGTGGAGAACGGAAAGCAAAACATAGAAAATCTGCCATTTCCCTCAGGTCAAGTGACAGGCACTGACCCTTGGCATTCAATGCAGGAAACTCCGAAACAAACGGAATGAGCCTAAAGAAAAGCATAAAGAAAAAAAGCCAACTGAGGGACATCAAACTTTCTCTTACCTAGAACAAAATAGCGTTTCCTACTACTCTAAACTGGAAGAGAAAATAAAGTTACTTAAATTCAATTTGAAAGTAGAGCGAAGAATGTCATCTGCTTTGCAGCTTCTCAGAAGATGACAGGCAGTTGAAAATCTGTGTAAATGTTAGCTTGGCTTTTGTAAATTCTACCAATCCACACCTCCCTACTATGCTTACCATGCCCTCTGCTCATTGTTTATAATTGAGGGAAATGTCTGCTCATGCGTTGTTTAAGCAGATGAACAGAGACATGTCGTGATTCTTCTCTTTTCTCAGAGAAAAAAAAGCACAATGAATCTTAGCCTTGGAAGTCGATGTTGCCATTCGATACATCTTCATATCCAAGATAAAGTTAAAAGAGTGGTGGAGTTCAGAAAAATTAAAAGCATCTGGCACAACCGATCCTCATTCTTCCTTTTCAAAATGCCTTAGTCTCGCTGTCCAGGACAGCCTTTTCTTCTGGTTTTCCCCTCCTCTCACAACGAGCATCTTGTAACAACTCTTCATTGGGTCCTTCTCTTCCTGAGGTCGGCCTCAAGTCTCACTGCAGCCTTTCTTTCCTTTCTGACTCATTCCCCAGGTGATTTTGTATAAGCCTGTGCATTTAAATGACTTCTCTAGCCCAACGAATACCAAAATCATATCCCTGGATTTGATCTTTCCTACAAAATCTGAATTGGAATCGCCAACCAGACCACTTGACATTTCCACTTAGATATTTACCAGCCTCTTACACTCAACCTGTCCACACGCTCTTGATTGTCCACTCACTCCTATCTCCAAGTTCACCCCCATCCCCATATCTCTGCAAGCAGCATGACCATATCACCATTCTTTCAGCTGTTTAGGGAAAGACTTTAGGAATCATCCCTGATTTAACTATTTCTCTAACATCTCACATCCAATCCATTAGTAATGCTTTGTGTTGTATCTCCATGTTTCCTTCCATTAAAATAAATAAATAAATTCTAGTTAGTTACATACAATTCAATATTGTTTTCAGGAGTAGAATTCAGTGATTCATCACTTACATACAATACCCAGTGCTCATCACAAGTGTCCTTCATAGTACCCATCGCCTATCTAGCCCACCCCCAACCCATCTCTCTCCATCAACCCTCAGTTTGGTCTCTATCATTAAGAGTCTCTTATGGTTTGTTTCTCTTTCTCCTTTCCCCCCTTCCCATATGTTCATCTGTTTTATTTCTTAAATTCCACATATGAGTGAGACCATATAGTATTTGTCTTTCTCGAACTGACTTATTTTGCTTAGCATAATATACTCTAGTTCCATCCATGTCATTGTGAATGGCAAGATTTCATTCTTTTTGATGGCTGGGTAATATTCCATTTTATGTATATGTGTGTATATATATATATATATAATATACTTTAAAAAAATTTTTAATGTTTTTATTATTTATTTTTGAGAGAGAGAGAGAGAGTGCAAGTACAGGAGAGCCAGAGAGAGAGAGAGTCACAGAATCTGAAGCAGGCTTCAGGTTCTGAACTGTCAACCAAGAGCCCAACGCAGGACTCAAACTCATTGACCATGAGATCGATCATGACCTGAGTCGAAGTCAGACGTTTAACTGACTGAGCCACCCAGGCTCCCTATGCACATATTCTTTATCCATTTATTAGTTGATAGACATTTGGGTTCTTTCCATAATTTGGTTATTGCTGATAATTCTGCTATAAACATCAGGGTGTATGTACCTTCAAATCTGTTTTATTTTTATCCTTTGGGTAAATACCTAATAGTGAAATTTCTGGGTCATAGGGTAGTTCTATTTTTAACTTTGTGAGGAACCTCCACACTGTTTCCAGAGTGGCTGCACCAGTTTGCATTCCCATCAATAGTGCAAGAGAGTTCCCCTTTCTCTTCATCATCGCCAACACCTGTTGTTTCTTGCGTTGTTAATTTTAGTCATTTTGACAAATGTGAGGTGGTATCACATTGTGGTTTTGACTTGTATTTCCCTGATGAGTGATGTTGAGCATCTTTTCATGAGTCTGTTAGCCATCTGGACGTCTTCTTTGGGCAAATATCTATTCATGTCGCCTTCCCATTTCTTAACTGGATTGTTTATTTTTGAGTGTTAAGCTTGGTGAATTCTTTAGAGATTTTGCATCCTAACCTCTTATCTAATCCATCATTTGCAAATATCTTCTCCCATTCCGTAAGCTGCCTTTTAGTTTTGTTGACAGTTTCCTTCACGATGCAGAAGACTTTTATCTTGATGAGGTCACAATAGTTCATTTTTGCTTTTGTTCCTCTTGCCTCTGGTGACGTGTCTCTCGTAAGAAGTTGCTGCAGCTGAGGTCAAGAGGTCGGCGCCTGCATTCTCCTCTAGGATTTTGATGGTTTCCTGTCTCACATTTAGGTATTTCATCATCCATTTTGAATTTATTTTTGTGTGTGGTATAAAAAAGCAATCCAGTTTCATCTTTCTGCATATCACTGTCCAGTTTTCCTAGCACCATTTGCTGAAGAGTCTGTCTTTTTTCCATTGGATCTTCTTTCTTGCTTTGTACCTTCACAGTTCATCCAGAGGCCCGCTGCTGCTTATCATCTTTATCATTCCTCAAGTGTATGATTGCAATCATCATCCATCTTGCATGTCTGCTTTCTCTCTTGTGTCCCTAAGTCTATCATACCTTCACCAAACAAAAGTATATTCTTAAAATGTAAATGAAATCATGTGCTTTCTTGGAATAGAATCCAAACCCTGTATCTTCAAAGTTCTGCATGAACTTCTCCCTGCATCCTCTGACCTCATCTCCGAATGCTCTGTGCTTTGCATGCTCTGCTCTGAACACATTTTCTTGCAATTTCGTGCATATCCAAGCACTTCCTTACTTCAGGGCCTTTACACATGCTGTTTCTCTCCCTGGAATTTTCTCCCTGCCATTCTTTCCATATCTCTGTTGTTATCATTGCTCAGATTTTTTTAATTCAATGTTATTTCCTCAGAGAACTTTTCTTATCGTACAACCTATTTTCTCTAAATGATCTGCTCTATTTTTCTAGATAGTGAAAACACCATCACTAAAAACATTATAAGTATATTTTTATTAGTTTACTATTTTTGTTTGTTTGTTTCTTCCCCCCACCCATGTTAATAAGGGCCATGTCTCTTTTGTATCACTTCTGTATGCTCAGTATACAGCACTTTTGTAAAGGTGCTGGCACATAGTAGCCATTATATAAACTTTTGATGAATGAATCAATCCTTGAATATGCCTATAAGATTCAGCCTCCCTAGTGAAAAATGCTTTTTTTCACTTCCAGTTTGTATAAATTCAGCAAGGTACATCTCCCTGTGTGTGTTTCCTCAAGATAAAGTAAGGGAATTCTTAATTTCAACATTTACAGCAACCTGGCAACTAACAATACATTTGGAGAAAATACCTCTGCCAAACATTGGTTGGATGGCTTCAACATCTACTATGACTGTGGTCAATACCAGCAAGCCATGTGTGGACCCAGCTTTCTCTAGAATGTTCTACCTGAGACAGCAGGTACTCCCTCATATTCCTGAGTATATCCCTTTATCCTCTCATTCAGGAGTGCCTGAGTGGCTACCATATGCCAAACCCTGTGATACATCGATATGTGGTTTAAGAGAGTCAGGTTCCTGCCCAAATGCTGCTTACAGGGAAGTCAGATATTGAAGAAACAATGAGAAAGAAGTAAAACAATGTGAAAATTATAGAATACTATAGGAAACCACTACACTCGCATTTATAGGTGGGAAAATGCATTATATATGGGAAACAGAAAAAAGATATATATATGGCTAACTCCAGGCCCACCACTGGTTCATAGCTCAATTATCTATTTATCAATTGATTTTTTTGCTCTAACTAAGGCAACATACCTCCTGGGTTGGCCAGAAGAGTATTGGCTCATCCCTTCACTTTAATTATTAATACCCTCTCTTTGGTCTTTCAGTTGAGCCCCGGTTTGAATAATGCAGCATCCTAACTCTCATGCCTATACTGGGGCAGAATGCATACAATTAGAAAAGGGCTGCCACACTCATAGATTTTACCAGAAGACTAGTCTTACCCCTTGTAAAAGTGCCATATTAGAGGGGATTTGATTCTCACAATAGTTATTTCGACTAGAGAAGAATCCTAGAAAATCCAGCACTGATGAAATAAGAAGCTACCACTCAGTAGGATTTTAATTATATGAGGATTAACTGATCTTTCCAGGAGTTGTGAGCTAGAGATTCGCAGAGAAGCAGAAGCAGCCATGGTCAAAGCAGAGGCAGTCAGGAGAGTGGCAGAGACAATAACATACGGGCCTCAAATGAAATCATTCCCAAGGAACAAAATGACCAGGTCAGTAGGGCAGCTGTTTTATCATGAACATCAAAGAATATTTTATTAATCTCTGAAGCTTACTGCTCCATTGTTAACATTTTTCTCAATTTTCTTCTTTCTTTTTATTTCTCAGACACTGGAAATAAATGGCATGTTTATATTGCCTGTGTATTCTCTTTCAATGCCTCTCTCTGTATAATGCAGACCAAGGACCATCCAGGTCTCCACATGTTGCACAGGGTAAGGAATGGGCATTAGTGGGAAAATTGATGCAGGACAGTGTCAGCTCAGGTCTACTTAATCCTCACAATATCCTATAAGAGGCTTGCCAAGGCCAGGACACTGCCGGTGCTTGAAGACGGGTCTACATTTCAAAACACGAATCTCTTCCACCTGCAGGTCTCTGCGGTGTAGACAAGGTGTTGAGAAATCAGCCTGGCCCATGGGGAGCACACAGGCTCCTTGGCGCTGGACAGTCTGCATTTCAGGTGGCAACTATTGCCTAGGAATGGTGATGGTCCAGAACCTGGAGATGATGGGGTCAAGGGGACATTGCATTCCACCCTGAGCTTGGAAGAAGGAGGTGGACCCCTCCTTCTGGGAGAAGGGGATGGGGCAAACACAGCTGGCTCGTTGCATAGACCTGCCGTGGTCTGCTTATCTTCTCGTTGCAATGATCTATAACCTCTGCTTGGTTATACATCTATATTGCAAACCATGAGGGCTAATTTGTGCTATTGATTTGGCCTCTTCTAGAGAAAGAGTGTTTTTATTTCTGCCCTTAGAGCTCTTCTCCATTAAACTTTTTTTGGGTGTGCGCTATTCTGACAATATGGATCTGATATACTGCTGAAAATTTAACCTTCATATGTAATGTAGTTTAATGGTTCAACTACTTTCTAAGTAGCCATGGAAGGAATTAGACTCCAGCAATGAACTGGTTTGAGTGTTCATTGTCATCTCACTATTACATAAACTTTTTATTATGACTTTGTCTTTCAAATCGTTTTTTTCAGTTTAAAAATGTAAACATTATAGAAACTTTGAAAGTCTCCTCTTTACCCTCTTTTCACTCTCATTTCCAAACCCCCACTTCTGGACCAATCACCACTATGAATTTGGCATTGATCACTGCAGTGCATTTTTTAATATTTTTCCTATGTATCTACTGACCCAATAACAATATAGACTTCTGGGCTATTATGATTTATATAAATGGAATCATGCTGTATGTAACAATCTCTAATTTGCTTCTTTTACTCTTGTAAAATTTGGTATGTATATTACACATACATTAGTACAGGTAAAGAAAAGCAATGACATGATGACTCATGTCTACTTCTGCTGGCTTTTGCACTTTATGTAAATGAAGTCGTACAAAATTCATTCTGTTTTAGAGATTGATTCACGTTAATGCATGCAGCTGTGATTCACTCTTTTCTAATAATATGATACAAAGAACTATCCATGTTGATAAATACATGTAGTTTGATTCCTAGTAATGTGCATGTTTAATGCAATGTGAAAATCTTTGTCTTTTTTTTTCTTGAGGGAGAGAGAGAATATATGCGCATGTAAGCAAGAGAGGGGCAAAGAAGGGAGAGAGAATCTTAAGCAGACTCCATGCCCAGCACAGAGCCCAACCCGGGGCTCGATCCCAAGACCTTGGGATCATTATCTGAGCCAAAATCAAGAGTTGAATGCTTAATAATGGATCCAGCCAGGCGCCCCGAGAATCTTTGTGTTTCAGTAGGAAAGTTTATGAATGAATTTACATTTGCTCTAACCACTGATAAATGTGCAGTAATAAACCAGAATATCCTGGGGAAAGATTCCAATACAAAATACCTATAAATGTTAGGTAAAATATGTAACATATTTGCCAACTAAGGCCTACATAGGTACCATGTAAAAGGTTTGGAGGCAGGGTTTTTCTAAGCCCAGTTCATCAGTACTTTCAAAGTCATTTCCTGATCATAGTTTGCAGCCTTTGCCCCTGTGAGGGCATCAGAACATCATCCCCTATAGTCACTTGGACTGCAAGTCTTCAACTCCCTTGCACACTTGACCTTTGGATCCTCTCTTCAGCTGTGGTATGTGGAGATTTGCAACTCTTTGTCTTGATTATGCATTTGAAGAATTTCACGCATGCTCGCAGTATATCAGTAGGGAAAAATTATTTACTCAGCATTTCCATATGTTCAAAGTAGAATAAGAAGTCTTCCATATCTGCTCAGTCTGCCATCGTAATGAGATAACTGGTATGATCCTTACACAGACCAGGCTTGACAAAGTTCATCATGTTACATTAAAAGGTAATTAGCGAAGTCTTGGGGTATTAAAAAAATTAAGTATTATCGTTTCTTTTTGTGTTAAATATTTTTTTCATGCCCATCTATTCTTGAGAGAAAGAGACAGAGCATGTATGGGGAGAGGGGCAGAGATAGAAGAAGACACAGAACCTGAAGCAGGCTCCAGGCTCTGAGCCTTGAAATCATGACCTGAGCTAAAATCAGACACTCAACCAACTGAGCCATCCAGGCACCTCTTATCACTTTAAATTGACCTCTCAGTAAGCAAAAGTATTCCTTGAGTCTTAAAGAGGTATATTTATATGTAAAATATCTGACATAGACCATGCCCAAATATGATATATGTGAAAATAGTATATGTAATATACAGTTTTTACATACGATGTACACACATATATTACATATAAATATCCACATATTCATAAGACATAGAATGCATATAATAATGTTATATATAAAATAAAACTATTTAAATAATAAACAAATATTATTTGAGCTATATTCTGTGTATCGTGGAAATATTTACAGTTTTATTCCCTTACAGTATCCAGAAGACTTAAGGGATATACTTCTATGAGTGTTGAAACATTACAGAAAAGTATAAAGCTAAATTGTTTCCTCCCCCCTAAATTATTTTCCAGAGTATAAATAAGATAAAGGAAAATGAAGAGTTCAGAAATAGATTACAAAAAACAGGAGGAATAAGGAGTCCTGGCATAGCATGCTAAGAGACATCTTTTCTCAAAAATATCTCCCCTTTGTAGATTTGGACCCAAAAATTCCATTATTCTGAATCCAAGTCTTTGAGTTAAAGTTTCCTGGAGCGTTAGACAATTGTAAGGTTAAACACATTAACTCATAATTAACCATAGCTCATAATAAACACATAACTCATAATTAACCATTAATGTCTTAAAGTGATTTAATACAGAAAGCTTTTCAAAAAGTATTACTCCTAAGTATCTTACTATCAAATGTGCTATTTAAAAAGTGTTTTGGTTCCTCAAACAGTTAACCCCAGAATTATCATCAGAATTCCTCAATTCCGCTCCTAAGTATATATCAAAAAGAAATGAAAATTGGTATCCACACAAAAACTTGTATGCAGATGTTATTTGCAATAACACTATTTATAATAACCAAAAGGTGAAAAACACCCAAATACCCATCAAGTGATGAATACATAAATAAAAGGAGTACATCCATACAACAGAATATTATCGGCCAAGTTCAATATGGATGAACTTCAAAAACATTATGCTAAATAAATGAAAGAAGTCAAACACCAAAGATCACATATCATATTATATGGTTACATTTATATGAAATATGCAGATTAGATAAATCCATAGAGATATAAAGCAGATCAGTGGCTGCCAGGGAGTGAAGGAGAGGCAGTGGAAAGGGACCACTTAATGCGAACAGGGTTTCTTTTTGGAGCAATAGAAATGTTATGAAACTAGATAGGGGTGGTAGTTGTAAACACCATAAACCATGTGCCAGTAAATTGTATGCTTTGAAATCATAACTGCATGTTATATGAGCATTTTTTTTTCATACTGATTCATTTATTTTGAGAGAGAAAGTGTTAGCAGGGGACAGGCAAAGAGAGGGAGAGAGAGAAGCCCAGGCAGGCTCTGTGCTGTCAGCTCGGAGCCCGATGTGGAGCTCAATCTCACAAACTATGAGATCATCACCAGAGCCAAAATTAAGAGGCCAATGCTTTACTGATGGAGCCACCCAGGTGCCTCTTTTATATAAGCTTTTTAAAGACTGAACCCCTGCGGCAACTCAGATTTGTTTAACTCCGAGTTTCTCAAATGCCTTGGATCACGGAAACCTCAGGGCTTTGTGCATGTGTGTGTGTTGGAGGTCAGGCTCACAGAGAGTAAAAAGCAGATACATCATAATAAGGTCAGTGATAGAGGGACCAAGAGATGCAGAGTAGGGGGCCCTTAAACACCAAGGATATAGCGGAAGGAAAAGGAAAAGGAAAAGCACAGAAAAGAGTGGTAGACTGGGAACTCAAATTCAGAACAAAGTAACATGAATAACGTCACCGAGGTGAAACCCAGGAGTGCTGTACCCACATGTGTCAGGTCAGGTTCTCCAGAAAGCCAACTCTCAGGTGAAGATCGGTAGGCAGAAATGGAGAATTACCTAAGGATCCATAATACAAAGAGTGAGGAACAAAGAGTAGGGTGGAGAAAGAAGCTGAACTGTGGTGCAGGTTCAATAAAGATCTCAGTCAATCCCACGGAGAATTCTAGAACTGCATGGCCTGCAGGCTGTCCAGGTCCTGGACGTCCACACCAGCTAACCATGGGACACCGGCTGCCCCACAGGTGTAAGCTTGATGGAGGAGGACAACTCCTACAGAGATTTATCTGTAAGCCATCAGGAGATACTCTTGGCAGCTGGGTGATCAAGCATTTCAGTCCTGAAGTGGGAATGTGGATACCACGCCACAGCATCCACCATATTAGGCCACCATTTTCTCAAAAGTGCCCAATATCCCACAGAGGTGATTCCCAGGAGACCTCTTTCCATACCCACACATCTAAAGAAATCTACGCTCAGTGATCCTGAATGATTTCTTATTCCCCTCCATTTTTTGATGCAGCAGGTGTTTTCACTTTGTGGAGAAGAGTTCAAATACAAGTCCATTTTCCAGGAAAGCATCCCCCATGGTAGGGTAAGGCCACTAATTGTGCATTAACATTACCCCAAAACAAGTTGCTATAGATCAATTATTCTCCTAGTGAAATGACAGTGTCTTGCCGATATCTCCAGATGCTTTGTAAATTTACATCAAATAATGCTGCTTCTTACTTTTGGTCTCTGTCTCTGCCATTGGGCTTCACCTACCTTCTACCCTGGCATCACTTCAGGAGAGGAGGGTTCCACTCCGGACTAACGAACCCAGAATCTCCACAAAAGAAGTGGAGAAATTCACCTTTCTTATTGTTTGATTCTTGTGTATATAAATGTTAGGAACTACTACTAGGAATTCTCTGATCTATTCTACTTCGAGCCCGGCAATAAGGGAGTCCTGGGCTCATGGCCTGTCACATTGGCCCCACTAACTCTTCTTGTACTTGATTGCACTTTGGCCTGTGGCCAGGAGTCAATGCCATGGTGCCTTTTATGAACCTCCTCTGTACAACTTGTGTCTATGTTTACCATTGAGATGAGGTTTCTGACATTATGTGGTTTTTTTCTCTGTAAAGACTTATAGAAGAGAATTCTGATCTCAGAATCAGATAGCATCACTCATATCTTGGGCAACTAGATAGTTTTAAGGTTATAAATAGTGTGAATCACCCACCTATAAAGTTTCCTTCTACTTGGCCACCGAAAACTTAAAATCAAGATGCTGGCACACCTCTCACAAGTATGCAGGACTTCATAGTGTGATTTTTGTGTCCTGACTCATCTTTGCTTTTATTGAACTTCCCTGACTCATTTTCCCTCATTTATTTGCTATTTCATATGCATCCTAATAAGTGCTTTAATGCTTTTCTGGAACAAGATGGGGTATTAATAAATGTATTCCAGTTATTAATAAGCAGCAGGGCATTGACAAAGTCAAGACATTAGTGAAATACCTTTCTTTTTTAACGTTTATTTATTTTTGAGAGAAAGAGAGAGGCAGAGAGAGACAGAGACAGAAGATATGAAGCAGGCTCTGTGCTGATACTGGAGATCCGGGGTGGAGCTCGAACTCACGAGCAATGCGTGAGATCATGAGCTGAGCCAAAGTCAGATGCTTTATGGACTGAGCCCCCCAGGTGCCCCAGACGTCAGTGAAATATCTTAAGAGCAAAGAAGTGTTTGCCAGTGTATTCTATGTATTTTTACACAGAATGTTGTGTGAAGTAATTCTAGTAATGTTGAAACCAATTAATTGGATAGAATTTCAACTTTTGAAACTAAGAACTGGTCTAACAAGGTTCTGTGACTTGGCATATCAGTGGCCATAGCAGAAAATAATAGGTCCTGCGTATTTCCAAGGAACTATTGACAAAAGAATTTAGAAAATGTCCTATAATTTTAAATCTCTTTTCTTTGCCCTTAATCTTGTTTGTTTATGCATGCTCAGGCATAAAACTATTTATAAAGGTTACAAAACTCCAAGATTCAATTAAAATATTTCTAGCTCTCTGAGCACTTACACAGAGCAAATTCTCTCTTCACATAGCTGGAATGCATGTGTTACACTTCGCTAAGAGATGAGGAAATTCCTAGTAACTGCTGGTTGCCATGATTGAGTTCACCTTGGGAAAGTAAAAGTTAAACTGAAAATATTTAGAAGCTTGGAGTTAATATACTATAGATGAATTTGCAGTTTATGGTAAGCATTAACTCTAAGAGTGCATTATAATTAGTGCTAGACATTTCTGAGAATGATGTAAAGTATCCAAGTGAACCATACTTCAGTGAGCTTGTACTTCAAATGACTTAGGAGTTAATGAGTGAATCATGAAACAGCCCCTCTCCCTTTTACTGAAGCGATCTTGGGAAAGATGGAAACAACACAGACCTCTGCTTCTGACATGGGGAGGTTATGGGAAGGAAAGAGGGAGCCCTGGAAAATCTTTAGAGCTTTTAGAATTAGCTTTTATAACACTGGTGGGTGACATATTGCATAATAGTTAAGCAGCCTACTGAGTTAGGTTACTTGGAATTAAACCCTGGCCGTCATATGTATTATTAGGCAAGATTGGGAAATACAACTTGTCTCTCTGTGCCTCAGCATCTCTTTTATAAAGTAGGAATAATTGTACACACTGTTTTTGAAGGTTGAATGAGTTAATCTATAGAGAGCTCTTAGACCTAGACAATAGTACAAGTTTAATAAATTATAGCCTTGATTTCAGATTTACCTGAATTATTTATGAGGAGATTTCACAAGACATTCAACCCAGGAGGAGTCATTATCACCATCATGGCGGCTGGTTCCATCCATAAGAGAAGATGCCAGGGGTCAATGTGGTATATACGAGGTCACAATGAATCAACCTAAAAATGCTGTATAAAAATGCTTCGTTAAGGAGTTGGGACCTTATCCTAGAGACAAACAAGAGTCACTGAAACGTTGTAATGGGAAGAATCAAATGATCAAATTTTCTTTTAAGAAAGGTTGTTAGAGATGAAGCATTACTGAAGTGAGTTAGAGAAAAAATACAAAGAGTGGCTTAAACAAGATGTGTGTGTGTGTGTGTGTGTGTGTGTGTGTATGTGTGTTGGTATCATGTATACAGTACTTCTTTTTCTCTCTTCTTTTTTTCTGTTCCCATGGAAAAGGAATCCATCTGTGCCCTGTCCCAGGCTGGAAGCTGATAAGGCAAATTCTTAAACTCTTCCATGATAGCGTCGCCTGGGTGGCTCAGTCAGTTGAGTGTCCAATTTTGGCTCAGGTCATGATCTCAGCGTTCATGGGTCTGAGCCCCACGTCAGGCTCTGTGTTAGTAGCTTGGAGCTTGGAGCCTGCTTAAGATTCTGTCTCTCCCTCTCTCTCTCTACCCCTCCCTCACTTGCATTCTATTTCTCTCTCTCTCAAAAATAAATAAACATTAAAAAAAATTCTTCCATGACCAAGACTTCTCCATCCTGCTGCTTCTCTATCCTCAAAAATGTGGATTCCACTTCAAGGTCCGGGATGGCTGTTCAGGAAGCAGCAGAAGATCTTCGTTCCAGACATGAGGAAAGAGAAAAGGAAAAACTGGGCAGTGCGCCCTTCCTTTAAGAAGCCTCCCTGGCAGTCACTAATGAGAGTTCTGCTTGCCTCTCCTTACCTGAGCTTGGTAACATAGTTACCCTTCACCACAAATGAGTCGGGGAAAAAAGTAGCCTTTCTTCCAAGTAAATATGTTCATTAACAATACCTGATTATGAAGTAAGAAAAAGGAAGATTTTAGGGGACAAACATTGGGAACCACTTGGAAATAGCCACTGGAGAGGTCTGAAAGCTAGATCTTACAGGACCAGCTTCATGTCAAGGGAAGAGTCAAGGCGGGCCCTAGGTTTCTGGTTTTGAGGAGAGGCTAGATGGTGGCTTCATTCACCAATCTAAGGAGACATTTGTAAGGAAGGTCATGAATTCATCTTTGGGCATATTAAGCTTGAGTTACTTGTGGAACAACCAAAGGGAAAATGTATTGAAACAGTTGTATTTAAATTTAAGGAGCTCAAAAGACTTCAGCTAGTGATACAGACTTGAGAGTTGTCTGTACCACAACTGGTTAAAGATGAAGGAGTGAATGAAATGGTGTCAACTCTACTTTTTTTTTTCCTTTTGTGGTATGGCCTCGTTGGGTAAGAGAATGCGGTAAAGACAATATCCAAGAGACACAGGCTGTGACAGTCCCAATGTGGCCCCTCTAATGGCTGAAGACAGGGATAACTCTATATCCTCACACAAGTTGGCCAGAATGGAAAAAGGAAGTATAGTGTAGGCAGAACACATAGAAAAGGGATTCTATGCAGAGTCTGTGGATGAAGGAGAGTTTATTTAAAATGGAAAGAGGTTCCACAGGTTACACCAGAAAGCCTGAGGAGGAGGTCAGGTGGGTACAAAGGAAGCCCACTGTGGAAGTATGTGAGAGGAGAGCTGACCCGAGAGACCCACCTTACTATGGATGTCTGACAATGGAGACATGAGTGTCATGGTAGGGATTCCCTCCCCGTCCTTGAGTCTAGAAACTACTAACTCATTAGGAAAAGAGTTTTCACAGGTGATGTGCTAGCGATATGGTTTTTATGTATAGGTAAGCCAGTGTCCCAAATCCAAGTAGTGGCAGAGTCCTGATAACCCCAGAGACTGTGGTCTGGACCACTTGGGCCTATGCTCAGTGCCCCAAGATGAGGGGAGCCAAGATGAGGTATAATTCTGAGACTCCCAAAAATGTGGAACCAGAGACTATTTGCAGAGGTCGATCCTACCTATCCAGGTGGTAGGGGAGAGATTTTCCAATTTTCTCCATTGTATTAGCAGCAAGCATCAAGGGCTTAGACGTCTGTCCTCAGTAGGTAGCCATCAGTTACTAATGAGAATTCATTTAGATCAAAGGTTGACAAACCAGAGGTCAAAGGCCCAAATTAGGCTCAAAGCCTGTCTTTGTAAATGAAGCCGTGTGTTCAATACCATCTCTGGGTACATCAGTGCTATAATGACAGAGCTGAGTCATGGTGACAAAGATTGTATGGCCCCCACAGTCAAAAAGACTCCCTACAGGGAAGGTTTGCAAACTCCTGATTTGATCATCTGTATAAAGCACTTAATACACTATCTAGCACATAGTAAGTGCTAATAAATTATAGATGTTTTTAGTTTTACTTTTAAAACCAAATCTTGCTTGCTAATGTCTTTGTTACTAGCAGTTCGATATTAGATGCTCTGGAAAAGTGATCCACCCTTGCTAATTTATATGCTGTTGGTGGTAAAATTTTCATATCTCTCCACTTTATCTAAAGGCATATATATATATAATTTCAGCCATATGGATCTTTCTGAGTGTGGAGATCATGCCTAATTCAGCCATATGGAAATTATTTTCAACTTAAAAGCATTTAAAACCAACAGATGATTTCATCTCTTCTGTATGCAATTATTACACGAACTGAAATGTCCTACTTTTGAATGCCAGGACAAATGAATTCAAATGATTTTTTAAAATCACTAATACTGAGCATAAAAAGGGAAGTAAAAGTGAGATTCAATTAAAGCGTAATATTAATGGATGTCACATATGAAAATTTAGAATGTGCTAGAAGAGCAAAACAAAATAAAATTAGATTAATGGATCTTATGACCCATTTTCCATTTTCTTTAAGCACATGATTAAAAGATTTTGGCCTTAAAACTAAAATGCTATGACATGGTGGTACACTAAATGTTTACCCAAATGATGTTTGGAGTTCGGTGGGAAAAAATTTCTTCTGGAGTAAGTATATGGGAAATATGCCTATTTATTATATTTGATTAAATTTAGTGGGGATCAGTGGTAGAATATAACTTGAGAATAGGTAAACTTGGGTAAACTAAGTTGACACTTCATAAAGAAATATCATAGAGTGACTTGTTAAATGAAAAGTAGCAATAACACAGTCCCATTGTAAGGAGGCTTTGGTGTTGAGCTCAGGTAGTGATGGAAAAGTAGATGACTAGTTTGGGGAGATGTGATTGTGTTGTGTTCAGTGCCTAGCATCTTGAATGGGCAGAGAAGTTCATGTCTCATAAAATCTCAGGGCTTGGCCAAGATCAAATCAAAAGCAGTCATAGGCTGTTTTCCATGCTTCCTCTTTGGTACTTGTTTGCCTTCTCTTGAAGTTCTTTCCTTTCCCCAAATGCCAGTGCTGTTTGATGGAATTTTCCATACCTGCACGTATTGCATGGTAGACCCATGATAATACCGGACATCGCAGGTTCGAAGCCTAATAGGCATCAGCTTACCCTTAAAGCAAAGAATGCTAGGGATTTTTTTCCATAAATGACATTGACTGATTATTGTTGTAGATGTCTCGTAACTATACAGGAGACCCACTAGATATGACCCCCTATATTCTGTACTTCTCACTTTCTGTACTTCCTGTAACTCGCATCCTTCCAAATTTATTTATCCAGTGTCCCATTTCTAAAATGTGTTTCTTCCGCTCACTTATCTGGTTCATTAACTCAGTAAAAAAGTAGCCAATAAAAGAGCAGAAATGGTGCCTTCCTTCTAAAAACATTTTTAGTTGGTTTGGTTCAAAGGTAAATATCGTAAATTTTTTTTTATTATTATTAAATGTTTTGTTTTAATTCCAGTATAGTTAACATGCAGTGTCATATTCATTTCAAGTGTGTGATATAGTGATTCAACAGTTCTATACCTTACTCAGTACTCATCATGATAAGTGTTCTTTTTAATCCCCACCAATCACCTGTTTCACCCATATCCCCCCACCCTCCTTCTGGTAACCAACACTTTGTTCTCTAGACTTAGCACTCTGTTTCTTGGTTTCTCTCTCTCTCTTTCTCTCTCTCTCTCTCTCTCTCCTCTCTTTTTCCTTTGATCATTTGTTTTGTGTCTTAAATTCCACAATATGAGTGAAATCATATGGTATTTGTCTTTGTCTAACTAGTATCACAAGATTTAAAAAATAAATCACTCAGATTAAGGTTATAAAATTCACTTAGAAATTGTGAGCAATGTTTACAACGTTTTACTTGTAAGAACAAATATATTCACCCTGATTCAGTGTTGTTTCTATGTGTGTATAATCCTTAGGTGTCCAAGTTATTGGACACGATGAAAGTGTTACAGCTTTATAAAAATAGATAAAACGGACTCTCTAATAAAAGAAATTCTTAGAAAATCTGAAAAATGGAAAGATTTATATAACCCTGGACTTACTTACTTTTCTCAAGTAAAGGCTTGTGTCCGTCTATCATGTCAGTGCAATAAAAAATCGTGTAACTCCACCTGAGACTATATCTGCCACCAATCCATAATCTTCCCAGTAGCTTTCTAACAGATGAGGAAATCATTTTCTTTTTCTTTTTTTTTTTTTCAGAGTTTCAGTTTCCTCATCTCAAATGAAGATTAGATACCTCGTGACTTCCCTGTGACTTAGAACTCAGGGGACACACTGCCCACTGTCACAAGGCTATTGTGAGAGGAAAAGATGATTGTATCTTTAACAGAGTTTTAAAGACGAGGATGTGCTGTCCACCACATGGCACTGGATGCCACCATTCCACAAGTCACTGGAAAGAAATGACCTAAATTCCACAACTTATTTCTTAGCCACATCTTGTTTCCCATCCAGGTAGATCTTACAGAATCATCTCAGTTGGACGGTGGAAGGTGACTTCTCCAGCCACCAAGAGCAGCATGGAGAGAAGGAAAGCTGTGTGCCTTTATAAAAGAATAGGTATTTATTCTATCTGGCTTCTACCAGATCAGGATTAGTCCCCACTGATAGATTTATCTCAGATACCTTACTGCTATTTTCTTGCTGTTGTGTTATACTTCTAGCTGTTGATATTCTAAGTTTGTTTCAAATTTATGGACTTAAAAATTTTAAATAAAATTATTAAGATTAACAGAAAAGTAAATTGACACTTGATAAATACACATGAAAGAGGTATTTTAAATATTTTTAGTATTTGAGGGATACTAATGGTAATAATTAAACACAAGGCAGATTTTGGGGTGCCTGGGTGGCTCAGTCGGTTAAGCGTCCTACTTCGGGTCAGGTCATGATCTCCTGCTTCTTGGTTTTGAGCCCCACATCAGGCTCTGGGCTTTATACTGACATCTCAGAGCCCAGAGCCTGATTTGGATTCTGTGTCTCCCTCTCTCCCTGCCTCTATTCCACTTGTTCTCTCTCTCTCTCAAAAATAAACATTAAAAAAATTTTAAATGAAGGCAGGTTTTAATAAACAATAGTAATAGAGAAATAAATGTTGATAAATGTTGCTGCCTTAGATTGAGGCGGCATAATAAAAGATAGAGGTGCAATAAAATATTTCTAAATTGCCATCAAAAGGAAGATGAAAAGGAAAACTTACATAGGTGGGGAGAAATAGAAAATAATTATGTCAAAAAAGTAAAGTGCAGGGGCTCTTGAATGTCTCATTTCATTTAGCAGCCACCTGTTGATTTCAGCTCAGGTCATGATCCTGGGGTCATGGGATCAAGTCCACATCAGCATGGAACCTGCTTAGGATTCTCTCTCTCTCTCTCTCCTCCCCTTTCTTTCCTTCTCTCTTCCTTAAAAACAAAGCAAAGTACACATAATATAGTAAATCATGTGACAACTTTTTCCCCTTTTTCAATTAAACTTACTTATTCTCACCAGCATTTGACAGAGAGATCCACCCTTCAGCCCTCACCCCATTCTGAGGAAACTTAGGACAACTCCACGTCAGAGCCAGGAGGAGAGGGCCCACCGCCGTCCTAGTTAACCTGAGTGGTCCAAGGACGTTTCTCTTGCATGAGGCGGGCCCTCAGCGGCTGAGGTGAGATTTGTAAACCAGATACTTTCCCATCCAATCATAAGGCAAAAGAACATTTTTCTGCTAGTAAGAAGAGAAAAGGCACTGATATGGGCTGAGCGATGTTACCCCCCCTCCCCAATTTATACGTTGAAGTCCCAGCCCCACCGTATGTCAGAACGTGATTATTTGGAGACAGAGTCTTTAAAGAGGTGATCACAGTTCGATGAAGTCATGAGGGTGGGTCCTAATCCAATGTCACTGGTGTTCTTATATGAGGAGATTAGGACACTGACACACAAAGGAAAGATTATGGATGACACAGGGGAAGATGGCCACCATCAAGCCATGGAAACGGAACTTGGAGGCAACCAAACCCGCTGACACCTTGATCTTGGACTTCTAGTCTCCAGAACTGTGAGAAAATAAATGTCTGCTGGTTAAGCCCCCNCTAAGAACATGGGCACATTTCCAAAATTCCTAAATCCAGTTGGTTCCTATCAAATCACACAGAGGAGAGTGGTTAAAGGGTGTTCTCATTACCATGCAAAGAAGAAATATCATCAAGCCATGATCTGACTTCTATAGGTCTCCTGGGACTGATCACAAGGCTTTCTCATTCCACCTTGAAACACAAGACCTTCCTCTACCCAGACCTGAGGCTCCTTGCTCCCTTTTCCACTTCTAAAACGCCTAGCAAATGGAACTACTACGTAATTAATAACAGATGGCGAACAGGAGAAGTAGAATAAAAGAAAGAGCTGCTTCCTCATGGCATGGTTATCAAGAGCTTTTCCCCAAATGGGTCTGTAGCAGAGGAAGGACTCCAAAGAAGCAAGTGAGGAGAACTTGAAAATGCGAGCTCTGTGAAACAATCAGCCCCACTTCCCGGCATCGGTGTCTTTGTCAAGCAACAGGAACACCAGAATCGCCCTAATGGAATGGAACAATGACCTATTTATTCTGATATCCTGTCTCCTACTGAGATTTATGCCAGGTTCTTTTGAGGAAGGGCTAAACACCACATAAGCACCCTATTGTGTGCCACTGGATGGAGAATGGAGTGGGGGCCCTTTGCAGAGTATGGGAAGGGTGGCTTTCTTCCTGAAGCTTGTGGGATGTATAAACAATATCCAACCATTTGTCCCCGATTTGGATTTCTGGGGACCTTGCTTAGTAGGATTTCTGAACTATGAAAAGTATGCTGTGAATGGTGGCAACAGATGATGTATTTTACTATTTTCAACCACCCTTTGGTTTCTCTGTGCCTTGCCTTTTCTGTTCTTTAAGCAGATCACTCTACCACCCTTCCTAAGCTTTTTGTTTTGAACTTGGGTAAATGTTATATATTCAATTTTCTGTGCTTGCATGTGGAATATTAATTTCTAGGAGTCCCTAGAGATTAAATTTATAAAAAATTTACTATTTCTAAGTTTACCTGGAGTATCAAGACATTTGTTCTGTTTATCTCTGCTTGATATTTACTTTTTTGCACAGCTGTTTTAAAAAAACAACAACCCTGTTTTCACTCTGGAATGCTTTGTAAACCCTAAATGCAACTTTGCGTTTTCCCACTGCTTGCCATTGTTTGGGTTAGAATATAATGTTGACTCAGTGACTTCTTTCATTACATAACATTATATATCTATCCAACAATCTTCATTTCTTAAAGTAGTTGTATATTCTTACAGAAAGAAATTTAAAAACCTTACAACAGGGGCACCTGGGTGACTCAGTCGGTTGAGCGTCCGACTTCAGCTCAGGTCATGATCTCTCAGCTTGTGTGTTCGAGCTTCGTGTCAGGTTCTGTGCTAACAGCTCAGAGCCTGGAGCCTGCTTCAGATTCTGTCTCTCTGTCTCTCTCTCTACCCTTCCCCTGCTCATGCTCTGTCTCTCAAAAATAAATAAACATTAAAAAAATAAAACCTTTTAACATATTCTCATTATACTGGGTCCCTGGTTCTGTCCATTGTTGGTAGCATTAGTGATGTGATGCTCTCAAACTATACAACTTGAAATCATTTATATGGTCAAAAGCTACAAGAAGGTGCATAAAAACTTACATGAAAATCCAAAGCGATTTTCTCTTAAAGGAATGCCCTCACTGGTGCAACAATAGGGTTCACATGAAATGCTCCATTAGAAGCACTGAAAACCTGGAAATCAGAGCATATTTAGAGTGCTCTTTAGAGCAGGCTACAGGAGTGGAGAGAAATCAGCAGAGGATGAAAGGGTATGAGGCATTCTTATTTCATCTTTCACTTATTCTGACCAATCTTCTCTTATTTGGTTCTATTAATTTGTAAAAAAAAAAGAAAAAAAGACAGCCAAATTTGTTATTATTTTCATTTTATGAGAGTCATTTTATTAAACTCAGTGCATGCACTTATTAAAAATGTGTACAATTCCAAGCTGTATATATAACTTGATGTTTAAAATAACACGAGCATCAGGGAAATATCTGGAAAAGAAAATCATATGTAAGATAAACAGGAAACAAATCTTATTTGCCTGAATCATTCATGCTGGCATCAACAGTTCTGGCCCCATGATACTCTACAGAAATGGTGAAGTAGCATTTCTATGTAATGGTGCAGGAGAAGAAAAATCTTTTTTCCTCTACTAGGGAGGAAACATTTTCCTCTACCTTTCAAAGATTCTTCTGGCTGGTCTAAGAATTAAGTTGACATGAGATAAATTAATAGGAGAAAATGGAATTTAATTTTGTATTTATGGGAACCCCATATACACAAGAGGTTCAAAGATAGAAAAGTAAAATGAGGTATATGCCGTCCTAGGTGAAGGAATGGGGCAGGGGCTTGGGGTTTCAAACAGAGAAGAACTGTTCATTAGGGCAAAAGGAAAAGCAGATGTTTGCTCTGCCACACAGATGGGTCACTCAGATAAACTTGATCTCTGGTAGTAATTCTAATTCTGGGAAAGACTCCCCCATTTAGATTCCTCTAGGTAGTTAAAGGAGCCACAAAGTTTCTCTGGAGTCCACAGGGTCTCCATTGCCTTTGGCTCAAAATAGTCCACCCGTCAAAGTGGCACATTTTGATTATCCTGAATTGCTCACTTCGACCTGCCTAGGTCCAATGGCCGGGGCCTGAAAATGAAACTGATAAAAGACAGGAGCAAGCGAAAAAAAAGCCGTCCTTATGTACATACACCCCAGATTTCACAAAGGAGAAAATGTGACCCTAAGAGGGATCTAGAAGGCTAAGACTTCCATACCATCTTAGGCTAAAGAAAGGGCTCTGGGCAAGGGAGGCAAGTTCTGGGAAGATGAGGGGAAGAAAAGTATGATAAATCAGGTTTATCGTGCTATGCAGATTAGAGTCTCTGAGATAATAAAAGTTGTCTCTCTTCCGGGTACCGACACATCTACACAAATGGAAATTTCCTTTAGAAATGGAAATTTCCTCATAAAGAGGAAATTTATATTTTACTTTTAGGCAGTTAGTGGAAGGTAAAGAGCTTTTCCTGTGTCTGCTGGCTCTTAATTGCCTTTAGCTGAAAACATTCTTATGCCAATGTGGTCTAATTTTGGGTGGCATATTCTCTGGTACCCTTCAGTGACACATTGCTATAAATAATGGATAATAAAGAATGATAATTAATGCATGTTAAATCCATCAAGTCCCACCCTTCTTATCCATTGGAGAATGAACAGACTTGTGCTCATCCCAGAAAAATTGCTAAGTAATTTATGAATATAATCTGCTATAAATCCTTTTTTTTATAACAAGATTTAGAAGAACATTTCTATAGAGAGCCAGGTAGTAAATACAGAACCGGGATTAGGGTAAGGCCGGTGAGGCATCTAAGGCATAAAATTTAAAGAGGCTGTCATTCTTGGGGTCATGCAGCACCCCCAGAGCCTTAGTGCACTGTAGGTACCTTATTCACCTCCCTGTAGTCCTGATGCTCAGTAAATCTGTTAGGGTCTGTAGGTCAGATGGTCTCCTGGAAGTACTCAAGTCTACCATTGTAGCACCATACACTACAGACGATACTAAACAAATGGGTGTCGTTATGCTCCAATTGAACTTTATTTACAAAAACAAGCATGGGTCAGATTTGGCCCAAGAGTTACCATTTGCTGAATCTAGATTTAAGGGAATTTTGTTTTTAAATGTTTTATTTATTTTTGAGAGAGAGATAGAGACAGCATGAGCCGGGGGTTGGGGGGGGGGATTGGTCAGAGAGAGAGAGGCACAGAATCCGAAGACAGCCTCCAGGCTCTGAGCTGTCAGCACAGAGCCCAAAGCGGGGCTCAAACCCATGAACCATGACATCATGATCTGAGCTGAAGTTGGACACTTAACCAACTGAGCCACCCAGGTGCCCCATTTAAGGGAATACTTAAAATGAATACAAATGCTACGTTATTTGATTTGCCTATTAAATTTCATTAGTACGCAGAAAATGTGTTATGCCAGCAAAGGGCTTCAACTAAAAAACAAATCTCTAGGAAACTGAGGAGACTTACACAACATTGGAAGGAAGGTCCCAGAATTGGGACCCAAAACATCGCTTATTTCTGGGTTAAAGATGTGTATATTTTCACACTTTTTAAAATTTCTTGCTTGCCTGCTTTTTCCCCCTCTCTTTCTTTCTTATTTTTTTTTAGGCTTTTGCCCACCCACGTCCTAGCCCACCTGTCAAAATGCTACTCATTTTTTAAAAGCTAAATTTAAAAGTTGCTTCCTCTATGAAACTCTCTCCCTTTGCCTCATCTCCCCCAATTCAGATTATCTGCACTCTGTGTGTCATGATACAGTCTTTGGTTTGTAATTCTGTAGTGCAAGTATTCCAACTACCTTGGGTTGGAATTCATTATAGGTGTGGCTAATCCTCACTAAAGGTAGGACCCATCTTGAACTCACCTATTTTCCTAAATATGAAAGCATATTGTATACTTGGTGGTTTTTCAATTTATATTGAAATAAAGTGAATTGATATTTTGCATTGATTTGTTCTTAAGGTTTTATAAGGTGCCACTCTTAGAAATCTCTCTCATGGCACTGCACTCCCAAGAAGTGCCCTGAAGCCATGTGGGAAGCTTGTGTGGCAGTCTCTTGGCACTAGACCATGATCACAGCTCACACTCTATATCTTAACAAGCTGCTACACCACCCACCGGTTAATGATTACACTCTCGTTTTCTGATGCTCTATAACTCCTAATGAGAATTCTCTAAGAGTCCCAACATGCTACCTTTTATTAGAAAAAGATAATTGTAAATGGTTTTTCAAGTTATTCAACCAAATGCTATGATGGCTGGGATTTTCCTTATAATCTAGTGGGGGAGGGGAAGACAGGGCATTGTCATAAGAAGGGTCATTGTGGACAAATGTTACACTTCAGTGCTAGATACATGGTAGTTCTGTACGTTTCTCTCCAGTTTGGCATAGGTTTGCCATTTTCTCATTGAACAAAATACCATGTCAGGTAAAACTCCAAAACCAATGTAAAGTCTGCCTTTGTCTTTGGTAAATATATTTTTTCTTTAGCCACCAATTCACAGAGAAATAGAAAGGAAGAATAGAGAGATGATACAGGAAAGATAGATAAAGCATTTCTCATTGAACTCATTTTTCAGATTTCCATTTGTCTTGCTCTAGTTCCTTCTAGACCTTTATCCATTGGTCAGTGCTTATGTTCACAGTTCTGGCAGATTTCATATTGTCTCAGCCAAAAGCAGAGTAATGCGGCATAATGGAGGCAAGAAAGCCTCTTATACTGATACTAGCTAACAATTGCATACGTAATATAGACAAGACACTGCTTGAAGTGCATTTAATCCTCTTTGTGTACCAACCAATGAGTTAAATCCTGTTTGTTACCCCATTTTAGAGAAGACATCATGTAATTCAACCAAGGACACACAATTTGCAAATGAAAAAACTGGGAGTAGAATGCCTGCATCTGGCTTCAGAGCTCCTGCTTGTAACCAGCATCTCATATGGTAGAAAGTAAAATGTTTGGCAGAATTTAGAGAATTTACCAAATGAAGCCCAAGTTCCCATTCTTCAGGGCCTGACTCTGTTTCCTAGCTTCCAATCACAATCTCCTCCTTGGACGATAGCTTTTGCACTTCGGCGGCTACGTCCACCGACTGCTTCCTGTGAAAGACTTTTAGGTTCCTCTCAATATTAGTCAGCTTTGCTGCAGCAACAAAACTCTGATCTGAGTGGCTTATAACAACAAAGGCTTAGTCCTTGCTCAGCTGTGGATTGACTGCAACCAGCTGTATGTCCACTTCATGGCTCTTTTTTTCATCCAATAACCTAGAAGGGAAGAGAGTTATTATGTGAGCCAAGGCTGTGAAGAGCAAGAACTCTGAAGAAAATCTGTGTTGCCTCCGCAAGTTTGTGTGAACGTGATGTGCATCACATCCTCTCACATTCCGCTGGCCAAAGCACGTCATATGGCCAAGCCCAAAGTCGGTGAAACAACATGTTTACTCTTCTTCCAGGAAGCCCAACCAGATGTACGAGAATAGGCTGGAGTGATTATTCCTTCACAAAGAAGTCTAAATAATTGTGGAAAATGATTTCATCTGCCTCCTTCCTTCCAATATCCATTTATTTCTCAACATTATTTACTCCACCAATACTCTTTGATTACTAGGTACTGATTTAACATGTCCCTAGATTCCATCCTTATCTATTTTCTGGTTGAAGGTCTTTCTTTAGTTATACAAACAAGAGCATTCGGTGTTCTTAAGTCCAACTCTCTCATCTTAGAGAAAATGGACTTCTTGTCCAAATGCACACCAACAGCTCATAAATAAATGGTTATAAGAACACAGAACTCCTGAGCTGCCATCCAGGGCACTTTGCAAGATTCTTCTCAGGTTGATGACATAAAAGTTTACTGGCACCCAGACTTTTGGTGACCACGGTTGCATTTGGAACAAAGAAGGCATCCTTTATTTATTTACTTTTTAATAGTGTATTGTCAAACTGGTTTCCAATAACACCCAGTGCTCATTCCCACAAGTGCCCTCCTCCATGCCCATCACCCCATTCCCCTCCCCGCCATACCCAACAGTCCTCAGTTTGTTCTCAACACTCAAGAATCTCTCATGGTTTGCCTCCCTCCCTCTCTCCCCCATTTTCCCCCCTTCTTCTNATTCTCTCTCTCGCCGACACCGGCCATCCTTCAGGGACCCCTGGACCTGTCGGAGCCGGCTTGGCCTCCAGCACCCTATGACACAGTCTTAAACACAAAGGGCTTTCTTTTTCTCACATGATACCAAACCCCAAAGTAGGCTGCTCTGGGAGAGCATAGTCAAGAACCCAAATTCCTTCTAATCTTCTACTTCCCCTGCATATGTAAGCTTTCTACTTTGTACTTACAAATCTGGCCCTGTGTGTGTGTTCCATGCAGGAAGAAGGATTAAAAAAAAAAAAAAGGTGAAAACATAGGCAGTAGACTGCTCCCTTTAAATATGATAAAAGAGCCTACCTAAGACCAACCACTATCTATGCAATTCTGCATTCTCCCATTGGTCGAAGTTGGATCACAAGGTCATCCTTATTAGTAAAGAAGTTTGCAGCAGGATCTTTATTTTTAAGTTTTTACCTGGAAATAATCATAGAGTCACATGAAGTTGCACAAACACTGAGAGGCCCCAGCTAGCCATAACACTGCCTCCCTCGGTGGTCACATCCTCCTTAACCGTAGCACATTATCAAAACTAAGAAATATACACTGACAGATGAAGTTTGACTAAACTATGGCCCCCATTAAGATTTCACCAGTTTTTTTTCCATGAACTTGGCTTTCATTTTTTGTGTGTCTGTGTATGTGTTTCTGTGACATTTTATCACAGAGCCGTATAACTATGGTCACAAGCAAGACACGGGGCAGTTCCATGACACAAAAGAACTCTGAGACACTTGTCTTTTTAACTACATACATTGCAGCCTGAACAAAATGCGGGATCTTTCTAGGAAGGGAGAAGGGCAATGGACTTGGGGTAGGTGACAAGTCGTACCTGCCGCAAAGGGTGACTATTTTAAGGAGAGGAGTTTTCCATGATCTCGGAGATATGAACAGATTCCATTCACCCCCCACCCTTCCTCCCAACACATACACTCCTTTTGTTCTTTAGAAATCTCTCAAACAAATGCCATACGATTTGATTTATGTCATGCTAGAGAGCTGTAATGATCCCATTGAGATGTGGAATTCATGGTTTCAAGAAACAGCAAATGTATGTCTGAGTTCAGTACCGCTAAAACCACCCAAGAGGCCAATGAAAGAACAAAGCATTTTTGTTGTTATTGTTCTAATGAGAATAATTCCTTGACACAGGACCAAAAGGCAGTATGTACAGGAGAATGAAAAACTCAGAAGGTCTCAAATTGCATCATGTTTGGACAGGGATGCTGAGAATAAGGGTGTCCTCTTAACTGGAGAGCCAACCATGATTTGTAGTTCAATTCCAGAATTTCCAGAATGAAACCCAGCAATTTGCTCACTATGGCACCTGTGGAGCATTCCTTCTTGTTGTCTAACATGAACGTTCTCAAAGTGCCAATAATGAAGATAGAGGAATATGAAAAAAACATGTAGAAGATATTCACATTCATAGTGGAAAAAATATATCTTCCAGAAAGGAGAGAGAGAGAGAGAGAGATAATACAAGAAAACCATTTATTAAGTGAACTCTGATTTTGCTCTGTCAAAACAAGGGGAAGCTTGATCTGACCTGGTTGATTTGTGATTATTATAAAAAATCAATCTCATGACGTTCTACTGACTTGTATAAGAGTTGCCCTCCCCACAAACATTAGCTATGGAGCAGTCTGCTGCAATTGCTGTTAATGTAATTAGCAAGAAGTTGCTCAGATCCTGGGCAAAATGGCCTCAACCATTATCCCAAGTAATAAAATAGGTTCAGGGAAAGCATTTCACCCTCCTATGCACATCCTTTCAAAATGATGCCTTTTCCACAATTTTTGAGGTAGTTACTGGCATGATGATGGTTACAGTGGAGTAAGGATCCCTCTAGTCTGTACTGCATTGAACTCTTAGTGGTCACCCTAGGAGACAGCCAGCAAACTAATCAGAGGATGGGTGATACCAGTGTTGTGTGCTAGCTTGCCCAAGACGAGTGATCCAGGCATCATTTCACTCTTTCCTTGGCTCCTTTGGACCCCAGTTCTAGAACATACTCTCGATAGCTGAACTGGACGATACATTTTTATGTACTCATTTCCTTTCATGTTAGAGGCGAGTTTCTGAACCAAAAAGGTGTTAATAACCAGAGAAGTGCATAGAGTTTGTGAAACCTCAAGTTGCAAGCATTAAACACCTAACATCCATAAGTGAAACAGATCAGTGTGGGACAGTAAAGGGTAGTGAGCACTGTGCCTAAGAGTAACATGAATATGCTACCCAAACCCATTCAAATTCACACACACACACACACACACACACACACACCCATTTCAAACAAAGAAAATACAAACAAACACAACGTTGTGCTCGTTGGATAGTGTGAAGGACAAATTCAGCCTGGGATCCTCCGCTATGAGACTTCTAGAAAGTGAAAGACAAACCTGAGACCAGTTGTATTCTTTCACAACTCTGCACTTTTCCTTTATTACATAGCTGAAGTCCAAGTTTCTGTCTTTTTTATGGTTTCTTCCATCTGGAGGAATTTTTACAACGGGTTCAACCATAATGTTTTATCTCAGCCTCTTACACAGGTGATCCACTTTTCACTTGACCTGCAAAGCCTGTAACCTGGCACACTGATTCGTATTGCATTTTGGATACTAGGCGGTGATTTCTGGTGGCATCAGAAAGCTTCACATAGGTAACAGATGTCTAAGTGTATAACTGCCAAGTTCTGAGAGCTTGAGTTCTCTCCTGGCCCAATCCATAGAGGAGAAAGTGGAGATCGCCAATCTTACAATCGGGAAATCCTGTGTATGTGTCATGGTACAAAATAGGTTGTACTGATATTAAGAAAATATTAGGTGATTAATACTCAATGGTTTCTGTGGTCAAAAGTCCCCCAATACAAATATTTTCCTAAAAGTGTTTGAACTATTGTTTCATCTAGCAGCACTTGTGAGACTAAAGAAGGAATGTGGTCACGTGCAATGACACATGCACATATCCCAGGCTGGACCAGGAGGGTGTATACTTGATGTGATAGATTAAAGACGACAGCAAGGATGTGGAGTCTGAGCCTTTTCCCTTGAATCTACATGGAACTCTATGTTTGCTTGACAACAGAATGCAGAGAATTTATATTCTGGAACTCCTAGGGTTAGGTCTTAATGATATTTCATGACGTCCGGCTGCTCCTGACTTCTATCCTTTTAAAATGAACTGGTCATTCAGTAAGTAAAAAATTTCTCTGGGTTCTGTGAGCTGCTCTGGCAAATTAACCAGATAGAACCTCCATCTATCGCTAGTGGTCAGCCAGAGCAAAAGGAAGAAACTGGGTTATTGTCATTGTGGGGGAGAGATGGTCAGTTTTGTAGGATGGAGTCCTTAACCTGTGGAATCTGACATTACCTCCAGGTAGATGGTGACAACGTGGAGTTGAATTGTGGGACACCTAGCTGGTGCCCGAGAATGGCTTCGTGTGAGAAAACCCCCCTGTCTACTTTGGGACTGAGCATGGAGCATTTTTACGTGGTTTAGCTCAAAGCCCTAAAGAGGATCATAGCAAACATTTGCATAGTAATTATTATCGCCAGACAATATAACACATGCCCTTTTCAAAAAAATCTATGAACTAAGTATTATTATTACCATACAGAAAAATTACATAACTTGTCCATGGTCACTCAGCTAGTAGGCAGCAAAGCTAGGATTCAAAGTCAGGCAACCTGGCTTCCGAGTCTGTGCTCCACTAAAATCCCAACACTCTTTTTAAAAAATTAGGTTCAGTTTATTCAAACTAAGCAAACTATCCTAGTGTGTACCACCCATCCTTGTTAGGTAGGTGGTCTATGTAGGCAGGCTACTTCTTCTTTGCTTCCCTTTGGGTAGTGCTGATGAGCGTCATGAAGGACCACTCAGCCTGGTGCGGTGCCACTGGAGAATGTGGAGGGATGCCACACCACAGAACCTGAACATGTTACACAATGCTCTATTTATAAGGATCCCCAGGAAAAAAATCCTTCCTGACATTAGGGTCAGGAATAGTTACAATTGTTCTGAACAATTGATTCACTTTGAGTAACTACTATTTGGTTTAAAAACAAATATACGGCCCTACTACAGAGGACCTCAGGTTATGCATTTTTCTATCTCCTCCCACCCAGGCTTTATTTTGTGTTTTAACCTTTGCTCCCTTTGGCATTCTGTGCTAATTCCTTAATTTAATGTGGCTGTGATTTGGGAATACTTATACATTTTTCTAAACACTTTTCTCTTCTTTTCTTCTCTTCTTTTCTTTTATGTTTTAAAGGTTACTTATAGATTTTGAGAGAGAGAGTGAGAAAGAGCAGGGGAGGAACAGAGAGAGAGGGAGAGAGAATCCTGAGCAGGCTCCATACAGTCAGCACAGTGCCCACCACAAGACTTGATCTCACAAACCCCAATATGATGACCGGAGCCAAAATCAAGTGTCGAACACTTAACCGAATGAGCCACGCAAGTGCCCTAAGATAAGGTAGCTATCAATCAATTAATAAAATCATGTGTACAAAGATAGTTTTGAGTTCTGGTGCAACAGAATTTAACTTTGAGTACTCTGATCTTGACTCTGAAGTATGTGTGTCTATGCAAATTATACCACTGGTCACCACACTGGAAATTCTAGAATACTACTGAAAGAAAGTTTCTGGGAAAATATTTCACTAAGAGAAGGTCCAGAGGAGAAGAAAGAGATTTGTTGAAGACGTTATCAGTGAGAATGCTCTCAGGTAAAAGAAACAAAAAAACTAAACTATAAGGAGATATAAAATCTAAGCAGGGCAATTTTTATTTAACAAGAAGTTTAGGGGCGCCTGGGTAGCTCCGTCGGTTGAATGTTCGACTTCAGCTCGGAGCATGATCTTGCAGTCTATGAGTTTGAGCCCCGTGTCAGGCTCTCTGCTGATAAGCTTGGAGCCTAGAGCCTACTTTGGATTCTGTGTCTCCCTCTCTCTCTCCCCCTCCCCCGCTCGCACTCTGTCTCTCTTGCACCTTCTCTCTCAAAAATAAATAAACATTGGGGCACCTGGGTGGCTCGGTAAGTTAAACGTTCGACTTCAGCTCAGGTCATGATCTCACTGTTTGTGGGTTTGAGCCCTGTGTCAGGCTCTGTGATGGCAGCTAGCTCAGAGCCTGGAGCCTGTCTTTGGATTCTGTGTCTCCCTCTCTCTCTGACCCTCCCCTGCTCATTCTCTCTCTCTCTCTCTCTCAAAAATAAATAAAACATTAAAAAGTTTAAAAACATAGATAAACATTAAAAATTAAAATACATGTATAAAAAAAAGAAGTCTGGCGGCAGCCCCTTTCAGGATTACTCATTAGCTCTGCCATGGCAGTGTGGATGACTGTCCCATACATTCTCTTGGGCTCTGCCCTGGATGGTAAGGTGGCTGCTGCCACTTCCTCCGTGGTTCCTTCCCATGACTGCTTCCAGGGCAGAACACAGAGATTCTCTGTAGAAATGCTTTTGCTTTCATCACAGAGGGAAAATCCTTCGTAGAAGGACTCCAGAAGACAGCTTTACATCTCCCTGTTCAAAACTAGGAGCCGGCCCTTCTTGGCTGCAGAAGAAGCTGGGAGAGGCAACACTGAGTTTTTATCCTTTATAGTATAATGCAGAAAAGCAAAAGCATGGCTCGGAACAGTCGTTAAGCAGCCAAATATTGCTGTCTGCCATGAAAATTCAATTAAAAAAAAAAACACTGGAGATATAAAATATTTAATAACGTTGATGGCCTGCACAATAGCCAATTACAAGAGAGGATGGCCTTGAACAGCTGCTTAGGCCGTAGCAGGGGCTGCCTGTTACATATGAGTCTTGATTACGTATAGATCCCCCAAAACATTAGTGAAATTCTCGCAAGAATGTTCATGTCAACTTTGTAGTTCTTCCCAGGAAGGAAATAGAAGAGCTTTTGTTCCATCAGGCTTTGAGGAGAGAGGTGTACTGGTGGTCCGCAGTCCGTGGGGACACGTTCTGGGGTACTTCTTAGGGTTGGAGAACGGGTCAAGGCCACAGGCCTCTCGAATGACCCCCTGCCTTTGTCAGAGCAGCTCTGTATTTGGTCTCTTTCTGTGCTGAGTGTAAAAACCAGTTCGCTGCTAGCAAAATGTCCGATAAACATGGGTAATTTGTTGCAGCTGTAGTGCAGGGTGTCCCAAAAAGTGATCTTCCTCAGAACCCCCGAGGCGTGCTTGTCTAAAATTCATTTTCCTAAATCTTATTCCAGACCCATAAATTAGATACTCTGATTCATTGATTTGGGGTGGGGCCCAAGTTTCTGTATTTTAAGCACGATCTCAAACTGGAAACCTACCAAGATCTCCTATGCCCCAAACCACCCTAAAAAGCTACCGATTTCAATAATTAAAGACGTGAGCAACGATTAAATTACAAGGATGATTATTCATGTCTGTCTTTAATGGTGATTTTTTTTTTCTTTTCTAAAGCTTGTTTGACATTCAGCCTTGAAATGCTCATACAGATTCTGAAATGACATTTCTGGCTTCTCTTGGCTTGTGTCTATGTAGGCAAAGTAAAAAGTGAAATATTCATTGAAAGTGTTCTATATAAATCACTTCTTGGTCCCTGCCAGGAATGCTTTGTTCCTTTCATCAATGGGGCAGTAGTTTAGAATAATTGTTTCAAATGACTGATGTAAGCTTTTTTTTCCCAGGAGTTAAATAAAAACAGGCAAGAACAGACACAGGAAGAAGTACTTTGCAAATGGTTGCAATGCAGGTACTCTGGTATTAGATCCCAGCAGTGCGAGAGATTAAATTTCAAGCATGGAGACTCATTTTTGTGTTGTGCCTGCGATTGTAAAGCATCCTGAGGCACTCCTTTCCAGTAATAATTACCCTCTCGGTTAATGCAGTTGTTCCTAAAAATTAAACAGAAAAGTCCTAAGAAAATTACGGTTTCTTGTTGTGTATCACAATAGGAAAGGATAAACTGTAGATTCATTAAATGCTCTCGCTTCTGTTTCTCTGTGGCATTGATTTTTCAATTCAGAGCTAAAGCTGATGCTCTTACACTAAAAAGCCTGTTTATAAGATCATTTTTAATCCTCTTCCGAAAAGGTTTAATTTGTAATGGAGTATGCTCTCTCCTCTCCTTTAATTGTTCACAGCAAACAATGCAAATGAAAATGTCTTTAATGGCATGGAAAACTGGGGATAGAGAATTCTCACACATTAGCTTTCGGTATGTTTTTTATAAATTCTCCGGAAATGGCATTATATTTTGAATAAGGGCCCTCTCTCATTACAATGGAAACATTGAACAAAAGAATGAGAGCCTGGGTTTCTGTCCCAGAGCCAAGCCCACCAGGACCTAACATGATAATAAAGAGCAATAGTTTTGATTAATGACTACAGTGAGTAATCATTCTGTTCAGGTTTTATTTCCCCTGTTTTGCTCTCTCCTGGTCTCCTGCTTCCCTGTCTTCCGTCTTCATTTCAGTGACTCTCATCTCTTGTTCATCGTTAAGGGTACTTTGTAGAATTGCTTCAAAATAACATTTTGTGTATTTTAGAAAAGTACCAAAGCAATAAGAGAAGAAGAACTGAAACCACCAAGAACTGAAACCACCAATGAGCTGCAGTAAATTGCAAGGAAAAAAAAAGTGTCCCTAATAATTAAGTGTTCGAGTGAATTAAACTGGAAATATTAGCACGCACGCACACAAGTGCACACAAAGTGTACATAAAAGCAAACTGTAAAAATAGATCTTACTCAATGTATCCTTTCAAAAGCGTATGAGCTCATCGTTCACCACTAAAATAAAGAGGCTTCTTAGCATGAAAAGATTCTGGACCTTCATTTTGTCTAGTGTGGGAGTTTCCATTTGTTTCATTTCCATTTCCATTTGTATTTGTGTCTTAATAGAAAAAGTCAACCTGATCCCCCATGGACCCCAAAGCCATGATGCAGAATGGAGACCATTGATAAAAGGTAATCCCCTTTTCTCCCAGCCTGGTGGATGAGATCTGGATGGATTAAATAGATTTGGACCAAATCAACAATGTAGTCATTGATTTATGAAAGTCCCAGCTGTGAGCTTGGCATCTGACCAGAAACCATTTTTTGGAGGCCCTACCCAGGAAAGACAGCCAAGCCTCTTCTTTGCCAGCAAGGTAGAATTGTAAAAGAATCCAAGGATCAGAACGCTCACAAGGTTGGGAGACCATAAACTGGCCCGCAGATATGCCTTGTTTGGCTCATTTGGATTTTCAATATTTTTAATTCATTTCCAGCATTGAAAAACACATGATTTAACATAGAAAAGCAAGATAACTAATCTTTTAGGGGGGAAAGGTAAATATCTGGCAACACTCTACCTGCACGTGGCGGTGACTGGCAAGAAGCAGCTGGGTGCTGCCTACTTTGGACAGAATGTGGGTGCTCTGGTTTCCAGTGCCCAAGTCTTTCTCTTGCTCCCGCCTTGTGCTCTTCACTCACGTTGTCGACTGCTCAGCCTTTATAGCCGCCTGAGTGTGTGTCTCCCGATGTGGTCCAATACCTGTGCTCTTTCAGAGGAGGACACACAGTTGTAGGAACTGTGGGAGTCAGCTTAGCCCTCAGAACCAGAGGGTCAGACTCCCCGGCGCTGAGAAGGTGATGTGCTATCACTCTAGACCCAGGAATCCCAGAGAGAGAATCCCAGAGGTCAGGACATGTGGGCAGATTTCCTTACCTGGAGACCCTTCTGGAGTCTCAAACCAGGGCTTACTGTTATTGTTGTGAACTACATGGTTGTTCTCACCGGAAAGGCCAGGCCCAATTTCCAGGGCTCTGCCACCTAACAAAGATTGCACAGGGCAGAGGCATACCAAGGCTGGGCCTGGGAGTGGCTGGCCCCCGCTGCAGTCAATAGCACATAGGTAGTGCCTGTAGACAATGCTAAAACAATGATAAAACTGACTAAAGGTCAGCCTAAATTTTATTAATACCATGCCCTTGCAAATCTGAATCATGTCAGCCAGTCATGTTAGCGATGCTCCTCTCTAAAAAAAAATATGATATTGTTTAACTGGTAAACAATTGCTGTGGTTACCTTTCAAGCTTGAAAATATATATGCAACCAGAAAATTAACATATTTCATTATAGCAACATGAAACTCAGCGAATTCTCCACGAGACAGCCTGACCCAGAATGCCTAGACACAGCCATGTATGAATTATCTTTGAGAGTAAATGAGTAACGGTTTGAAATCCTTTGAGCTGGCTTCAGGCTCAGATCCTGTAATACACATTCTTGTATTTCAACAGTAACCTGGAAATAAATAATGATGGCACCATGATCGCGAAGACAAGAAACAGAACTTGAGTGGCTAAGTCTGTCGTTGCATGGTTTCTGTTTATAATTTTTCAGCTACAGAGGTATTTGTTTAAAGCCCCTAGAATCAATCATGCTATCTTGAAGAAACAAATCTATGGGTAGTTGCATTTTGGAGGATTTATTATAAAATGGAATTTTTAAAATCTCTGCCAAACTCATCCTTACATTTAAAGGATTTCAGAATCATTTCCATATAGGTTGCTTAACATAAAAACAACTCTTGGGAATTAAAATTAATAAAGTATGTCTTCTCATCAACTGTGAATAAAATAGATCGAAAACTCTAAGTATACCCTTTTTTCCAGGAATGTGTGAAGAAGATTAATTTTGATGATGTCATCAACAAATGGCCAGAAATTAAGCCACAAAAGGTAAATGTGTGGAGTGCCTGAGTGGCTCAGTCGGTTAAATGTCCGACTTCGGCTCAGGTCATGATCTCATGGTTTGTGAGTTCGAGCCTTGCGACGGGCTCTGCGTTGACAGCTAGCTCAGAGCCTGGTGCCTGTCTTCAAATGCTGTATCTCCCTGTCTCTCTGACCCTCTCCTGCTCACTTTGTCTCTAACTTTCTCTCAAAAATAAATAAAACGTTAAAAATTTTTTTTAAAAAAGTGAACTGTGACGTTATTCATTACTCTGAGTGAACGATATTATGGTATACATTCTCTTCTTTGAAGATGACGCTAATGTACTTAAAAAGTATTAATTCATTACTCATGCTTCTTTCAAGCCATTATTATTATGATTCTGTTTACTTCAGGATAATACTAAAAATAATTTTATCTAGTCAAGAATGGTGATGTTAAAAAAGATAAGCTCTAAGTGACAATTATGCTAGATCTTTCACCTTGGGAAATACCATGCTCTATCTTTACCCCAAACTAGATTCCTATGACTTATCAGATGTAGGTAGGAGGTTTTCACTTGACCCCCATCTGGATGGAATTTAGTGGCAGTTTATTATCTATGATAGAAGTCTCTGCACTGTGATATTTTCCCAGAGCCCACCCCCCTCCTGAAGAGTTAGGGAGTTATTTGCTCTTCAGTTGATCCCGTAGCACTTTGCCCACAAATAAATATGTCATAAATAAATGTTGGCACTATAAGTCTCCAACAAGTAGGCAAGAGCTCTGTTATCACATAGGGAATGTGCATTAATTATACTATTCCTACTATATTTCAGGTGCCTATAAATGCCATTGAATGGAAGATGGACAGATGGATGGATGGACGGATGGATGGTGCTCCCATCTAAAAACAACGCTTTGTGAATACATGAGATGCACATTTCTACTAAATTAAACAGATGAAATTTAAAAGAGCCATACATTTTCTTTAAGAGCATACTCCAACCCTAAGATAATTGATAGACTTTAAAACCACACCTCACTTGTGTTAAGTATCAGTAAATCTGAATGATTTCTTTGGAAAGCCCTCAATAGCCAATAGCCAGTCAACGATATCATGGGGGCAAGTACAGTACAGTTTCTAAAACTTCAACTGGGTTGCATACCCCTTCATATTTTTGCCTAAGCTATTTTAATTTGT
This sequence comes from Crocuta crocuta, assembly GCF_008692635.1. Classification (NCBI taxonomy): domain Eukaryota; kingdom Metazoa; phylum Chordata; class Mammalia; order Carnivora; family Hyaenidae; genus Crocuta; species Crocuta crocuta. Next base: position 7,099,893 of record NW_027529451.1, read on the forward strand.
TTATATCATTGTTTTGTGAGTATTAACCTCATGCACTTTTTAAAATGTAAATAAATATCTCAATAAGAAATAACATCTGTATGTGGTTTATCTATACCATGGAATACTACATGGCAATGAGAAACAACGAAATCTGGCCATGTGTAGCAACATGGATGGACCTTGAGGGTGTTATGCTGAGCGAAATAAGTCAGGCAGAGAAGGACAAATATCATATGTTTGCACGTATAGGAGGATTAGGAGGAACTTGACGGAGGAACAAGGGGGAGAAGAAGGGCAGAAATAGTGGGGGAAAGGGAGAGAAGCAAACCATGAGAGACTCTTGAATGCTGACAAAAACTGAGGACTGATGGATGTGGGGGGAGGGGGGGATGGGCATGGAGGAGGACACTTGTGGGGATGAGCACTGAGTGTTATGTGGAAACTAATTTGACAATAAACTATTAAAAAAAAAAGAAAGAAATAACATCTGTAAATATTTGAGCTTTATGGGTCTGTTATGTTCTTTTTCTTTTTAAATTTTTTTAAGGTTTTTATTTATTTCTAGGAGAGAGAGAGGGAGAGACAGCGTGAGCAGGGGAGGGTCAGAGAGAGAGGGAGTCACAGACTGAAACAGGCTCCAGGCTCTGAGCTGGCAGTCAGCACAGAGCCCGACGCAGGGCTCGAACCCACGAACTGCGAGAACATGACCTAAGCGAAAGTCGGATGCTTAGCCGACTAAGCCACCCAGGCACCCCTGTTATGTTCTTTTTCTAATGCACACTAAAATCAACACAGAAATATTGCCCTCTATTATGTCCATCCTGGAGCCATCTAAAATAACCTTGTAACTACCATGGGAAACACTGGCACTGTTAGAATGAACAGAGACTTTGGGAGAAGATGAATCTGCACTCAAGTCAAAGCGTTGCCATCTCCAAGGTAACTTAAAAGTCCAGTTTTTAGATGTAAATATAGAGATATGGACGGCGACCTCAGGGAACTGTGAAGATTAAATGAAATAACATCTGCAAAGCACCTCACCAGAGCCTTCCATAGATCATTTAAATGCTCAATCATATCTGCTAAAATGTATTGACATTTCACCACTTAAACAGTGTTTTTAAGTTTATCTATTTTGAGAGAGAGAGAGTGTGTGTGTGTGTTTGCATGAGTTGGGGAGGGGCAGAGAGGAGAGACAGAATCCCAGGCAGGTTCTAAGCCATCAGCACCAAGCCTGACACAGGACTGGAACTCACAACTGTGAGATCATGACCTGAGCCGAGATCAAGAGTCAGATGTTTAATTGACTGAGCCATTCAGGCTCCCCGACCATTCTTATTCCAAATATGGCCCCACTGAACCAAAGTGGCCCAATTTTATGTAAAGCAGGCATCAGTCATAACAGTCACACTGAATACAAATACATAAATAAAGCTGGACAAGTCTCAGGGAGCAAGACTACAGAATAGAGAATTCTGCAGGGACTGTTTCCTTTGCCTGCTACCTCAGAAATACCACATAGTCTCTCTGGACCTCCGTCTCTTTATCTAATCAAATTAAGGGAGCAAATTCTTCTTCCATCTAAAACATTAGTTGGTAAAATGCTCACTATTTCACAGGCCATTCCTTTGCTTTCCTGTTCTCTCTTGTAACCGTTCTTATTCTTATTGTGAGAGCCTACGTAGAGCAAAGTGCACTGAGAGAGTATAAAGATCTTGTATTGGGATTTCAAGAAAGAATTTTCAAGTTCAAGCAAGTTTTGACTTAAGGTCCCTTAACCCTTCTCCTATTGAAGCATCAACCCAGGCCCTTACCAGCGTGCTCTAATCCCCCTCCCTCTCTCACCCAGGAGGCACCCACTTGCTTTTATTTATTCTTATTTTGTTGAGGGACTTGCACTCTCAGAGAGAAAGTAGGTTAAAATCAAGAGCAGAAATCAATAGCTGGAATTTGAACAGTGGACAGAAATTTTAGTTTACATTTTTTTTTCCCCAGGGAGAGAAAAGTGCTTAGAGTTTTGATTGTATGGTTCAGGCTTCCAAAGCATTTAATTAAGATGTCTGAGGCAGATAATAACAAATGTGAGGGATTCAGCTCTCCAAATGATCATCCTGCAGAGGGCCTGGAAACAAACAAGCACTGAAGCAAGAAGACATCTTTCTCTTTTTGCCCCTTCATCCTGCGGACTCAGCAGGCTGGCCACACAAGTGCCCTCTTCAGAGGTCAGCTTGGTGGTGGTAAGAAAAACAAAGTTTCTTCCTTAGGACAGATCTGAGTTCAAATCCTAGATCTGACACTGTCAATGGTAGGACTAAAAGTTACTGAAGTTCTCTCTTCATTTCCACCTATAAAAAAATGAGACTACGTAGGGGTTTGTGGAACCAACAGAGAAACCCTTCTAATTATTTTTTACTGCATAACACACCACTCTGAAATGTAATGGTGTGTCCATGACAATGTTATTTTGCTTCTGAATTGTATGGGTCAGGAATACACATAGAGTATAGCCAATATGGCTTGTCTGTGCTTCACTGTCAGGAACCATGGCTGGGAAAGATCACCAGGTTGGAGTTGACTTGAATGGAGGGGGCCGGAATTATCTAAAAGCTTCTTCACTTACATGTCTGGTGACTGAGCTAAGATGAGTCAAACGGCTGTGCTTACTGGCATCGCATTGATGTAGTCTCAGGGCCTCTACCTGTGATTTCTCCTCAAGTCTTCACCATCATGGCGACCACAGGATGATCAGATTTCCTACAAGGTAGCACAGAATTCTGACCGCAAATGTTCCAGCAAACAAGGTGGAAGCTAAGCGGCCTTGTATGGCCTAGCACAAATAGATATTATATTTATTTTGCTATATTTAACAGTTGCTATATTTAAATGCATCAGGCCCAATACCTGGAACATTATTGGAGCTGTAGAAATATTCTAGAAGAGAATCCCCAAATCAATTTCCTATTGTAATAATACTATAATAAAGATATCATAAAACATGTAAGTATACCCTTCACAAGACTTTTATATTCATTAGTTCATTATGTCACATTATCGCCACCAAAGTAGGAGAAATATATATAAAGCTGTATTCATCAATACGGTATGGTACTAGAACAAAAACAGACACATAGATCAATAGAACAAAAGAGAAAGCCTAGAAGTGGACCCAAAACTATATATTCAACTAGTCCTCAACAGAGTAGGAAAGAACATCTGATGGAAAAAAGACAGTCTCTTCAACAAATGGTGTTGGGAAAATTGGATGATAACATTAGAAGAATGAAACTGGGCCACTTTTTTACACCAAACACTAAAATAAATTCAAAATGCATGAAAAACCTAAATATGAGACAGGAAACCATCAAAATCCTAGAGAACACAGGCAGCAACTTCTTTCTCTTTGACTTAAGCCCTAGTAACTTCTTTTTTTTTTTTTTAATATTTTTTAATTTATTTCTAGGAGAGAGAGACTGCGTGAACAGGGGAGGGTCCGAGAGAGAGGGAGTCGCAGACTGAAACAGGCTCCAGGCTCTGAGCTGGCAGTCAGCACAGAGCCCGACGCGGGGCTCGAACCCATGAACCGCGAGACCATGACCTAAGCGAAAGTCGGACGCTCAACCGACTAAGCCACCCAGGTGCCCTGTGCCCTAGTAACTTCTTATTAGACACATTGATGGAGGCAAGGGAAACGAAAACAAACATGAAAAAGCTTATGCACAATGAAGGAAACAAGCAACAAAACTAAAAAGCACCCTATAGAATAGAAGATATTTGCAAATGGCATGTCTGATAAAGGGTTAGTATCCACAATCTCTGAAGAACTTATCACATTCAACACCCAAAAACAAATAATCCAGTTAAGGCTTGGAAAGAAGACATGAATAGACATTTTTCCAAAGAAAACATCCAGATGGCTAACAAGCACTTGAAAAAGATGCTCAACATCACTCATGATCAGGGCAATACAAATCAAAACCATAAGATACCACTCCACACCTATCAGAGTGGCTAAAATTAATAACACAGGAAAAAACAGATGTTTGTGAGGATGTGGAGAAAGGGGAAATGCAAACAGGTGCACTAGAAAACAGTATGGAGTTTCCTCAAAAGGTTAAAAATAGGACTACCATATGATTCACATATGTGTATACACACACACCACACACGATAGAATACTACTTGGTCTTCAAAAAGAACAAAATCTGGGGCACCTGGGTGGCTCAGTCAGTTACACATCTCACTTTTGATTTTGGTTCAGGACATGATCTCATGGTGCATTGGGTCAATCCCCACATGGGGCTCTGCACTGACAGAGCCTGATTTTATAATATGCTTGCTTGGGATTCTCCTTCTCCCTCTCTATCTGACCCTCCTTTGCTTGTGTGCACATGCTCTGTCTCTGTCTTTCTCTCTCAAAATAAATAAATAAACTTTTTTTTTAAAAAAGAATGAAATCTTGCCATTTGTAATGACATGGATAGAGCTACACTGTATTATACTAAGTGAAATAAGTCAGTCAGAAAGACACAATGGTTTCACTCATATGTGGAATTTAAGAAACAAAATGGATAGACATAGGGGAAAGGGGAAAAAAGAGAGGGAAGCAAACTATAGGGGACACTTAACTATAGAGAACAAACTGAGGGTTATGGAGTGGGATGGGTAGGGGGTGAGTTAAATGGGTGATGAGCATTAAGGAAGGTACTTGTGATGAGTACAGGGTGTTGTGTGTAAGTGATAAATCATTAAGTTCTACTCCTGAAACCAATATTATGTTAAGTAGTATGTTAACTAGATTTTAAATAAAACAAAAATTTGAAAAATAAACAAATGAAAGATGTTACCTGAAATAAAAGTAAGAGAAATATGTATGTATGTATGTATGTATGTATGTATGTATGTATGCATTTACTGTGGAAATAAAGAAAGTGAAATTCAGACAAGTTAAATCAGTTCTCCAGAATTATATAAACTATACTAAGTAGTATAGTTGGGAACAAAACCCAAGATGTACATTCATGATGCAATCTGTTTGACTTTTAGAGTGAATGGGTATAAATCTACTCAAATATATAAGTGTACAGTTATACAAATTGTTTTTGACAAAGATAATTCCTTTTTTTAATAGTTTATTGTCAAGTTGGTTTCCATGTAACACCCAGTGCTCATCCCCACAAGTATCCTCCTCCATTCCCATCACCTCCCTTCGCCTCCCCTCCCACCCCCATCAGCCCTCAGTTTGTTCTTGGCATTCGAGTCTTTCATGGTTTGCCGACGAAATGGGAAAAGATAGTTGCAAAGACATAGCAGATAAAGGGCTAGTATCCAAAATCTATAAGGAACTCACCAAACTCCACACCGGAAAAACAAACAATCTAGTGAAGAAATGGGCAGAAGATATGAACAGGCACTTCTCCACAGAGGACATCCAGACGGCCAACAAACATCTGGGCTCAGCATCCCTCCTCATCAGGGAAATACAAATCAAAACCACACTGCGATACCACCTCACGCTGGTCAGAGTGGCTAAAAGGAACAAAGCAGGAGACTCTAGATGCTGGTGAGGATGTGGAGGAACGGGCACCCTCCTACACTGTTGGTGGGAATGTAAACTGGTGCAGCCCCTCTGGAAAACAGTGTGGAGGTTCCTCAAAAAATTAACAATAGAACTCCCCTATGACCCAGCAATAGCACTACTAGGAATTTACCCAAAGGATACAGGGGTGCTGATGCATAGGGGCACGTGTACCCCAATGTTCATAGCAGCACTCTCAACAATAGCCAAAACATGGAAAGAGCCTAAGTGTCAGTTCAACCGACAAATGGATCAAGAAGATGTGGTTTATCTATACAATGGAATACTACATGGCAATGAGAAAGGTTGAAATCTGGCCATGTGTAGCAACATGGATGGAACTTGAGGATGTTATGCTGAGCAAAATAAGTCAGGCAGAGAAGGACAGATACCATATGTTTGCATGCTCGTATTGGAGGATTAGGAGGAACTTAATGGAGGACAGTGGGGGAGAAGAAGGGGAAAAACAATTTTTTACGTTATAGAGCTCTGGTAATCATTGACAGTTTCAGTTCATCAACTATAAAACTTGCATATATATGTGTGCATGTGTGTGTGTGTATACACATACATGCACATATATATGATAATAATAGTATATTAATGTAATAATAATTATTATATATAATATATGTTTTCCTTTTTATCTGTTTCTTTTACTAACTTGTTAAAAATATAAAGTTGTGAGGTGCCTGGGTGGCTCAGTCAGTTGAGCATCTGACTTCAGCTCAGGGCATGATCTTGCGGTCTGTGGGTTCGAGCCCCACATTGGGCTCTGTGCTGACAGCTCAGAGCCTGGAGCCTTCTTCAGATTCTGTGACTCCCTTTTTCTCTGCCCCTCCCCCACTCACGCTCTGTCTCTGTCTCTCAAAAAATAAATAAATGTTAAACATTTTTTTAACAAAAGGAAACAAAGTTGCAATTTGTACTATGTCACCAAGTCACATTTGTACTATATGATGCTAATTCCGTGAATATATTCTTATGTTGAATCCTCCTCCCCTTTTTGTGTCATATGAGAGAAAAGTCCCCCAAAAGACCCCCTTCGTAGAAGCCATTGACAGTTACTTACATTTTGACAGAAATTGATTTCTCAGGCTCTCTCGGAGTGAGTTGTGTGCCTGCGGGCTGGTGCCCCATTGTCTATTCTCCTTCTCCTTCAGTGGGCAGTGACCTCGGACCAGGTGTGAACCTGACTGATTTCAAGGTCATCTCACTCTCCTTGCTAATGAAATGTTCAGGAACGATCATGTGACTAGATTTTGGCCAATAAATCATAGGAGAAAATTGTTGGGGGCTTCTGGGAGTTTTCCTAACTCATTTGAGCGACTCATAGGGATTCTAATATTCTGGTCCCCCCCAAGAATATGAATTGAAAAGTTGGTTTCCCCAGGAGTTGCTGGCAGCCACGTGAAACCAGGAGACAGGAAATGCTAAAGGCAAAATCCATACACAGAGAGTATAACAAGAAACGCATAGGAAATGCAGCCGTAGTAGATGCTGTGGATACCCTGCCCTGAACACCCACTGACACTCCCGCTGCTAGGAGTGTGGGCTGGAGAGCCGACAGCCGCTCTTTTCTCCTGAGAACTGCTCTCTGTGGATGGGATGCCCAGCTGCCCTCTCCCAAAAGTTATGCACCCTTTCAGCCCTAAAATAAACAACAGCAAATGACTGACTAGCCCAGGAATACAAGAGGCTACCTTCCTGACTCACAGTTAAGACTGGCTTTGTGACAATTCATGCTGCAGAGGGAGCTCCCTGAGCATCCAAGCAGAAGCCGATCTAGTGTATATCCTGTCTCTGCTTAGCTCTTCTTTCTCCTTCTTTATTTATTCACTCCCTTTCTCCTGAGGGTTCTTTCTCCGTAAACCGTTTGGACTCAGACCTTTGTTTCACATTGTCTTTCGTGGGAACCCAACCAAAGACAGTACCTGAAAGCATGATTAAAGCATACCTGACACCTGATCTCTCTCTGTTCCTCCAGTCACGTGAAGCACTATCACTCCTTGTGTTTGAAGACGGTATGGGTAGTGTTTTTCTGCTACTTGTAGCTGAAACTTCCTGAGTTAAGACATGGAGGCTAGTGGATTTTATTGGGAAATCTGGGTCAGAAAAGACACACAGCAAGAGCTGTGGGTTTTGATGGCTACTATAAGACCTAGAGCAAAGTGATCTTGGACTCAGGAAAGAATAAGGATATTTCTGGGACAATAGTTTCCAAGGGTTTATTGAATGTAAGAGCTCTTATTTGCATATGCTAGGAAGTTAAGCCACGTGAGTGAGATTCATATCTACTAACAAAATTGTATGACCATTGAGACACATGAGGGGTTAAAGGGAGGAGTTGGGTCAAGTGGCCAGGTATCTTCGCCACCATCTTACATTACAATACAGAAACAACTGAATCCCAAAGGAAGTTATCTGAGACATGTATTCTTGGAAATGATTTTGAGATTAGGAGATTATAAGACCCATTACCCTGTCCCCGGGACATAACTACGTGTATATTCCCCCACGTTACAGGCCTGTGCTGACCAATATGCTGTCCATTTGTCACGTGTGGCTATTGGGCATTTAAAATGTAGTTTAAGGGGTACCTGGGTGTCTCAGACAGTTAAGCATCTGACTTTGGCTCAGGTCATGATCTCACAATCCGTGAATTTGAGTCCCACTTTGTACTGACAGCTCAGAGCCTGGATCCTGTTTCAGATTCTGTGTCTCCCTCTCTCTCTGCCTCTCCCCTGCTCACACTCTGTCTCAAAAATAAATAAACATTAAAAAAAATTTAATGCAGTTTAAATTGGTATGTATGGTAAATGTAAAATATACAATGAAAATTAAATACTTAGCACATTAGCACAAAAATATATAAAGTATCTCATTAATAATTTTTATTAAATTATGCATTGAGATTATAACATTTTAGATCTATTAGGTTATTACAATTAATCTGACCTGTTTATTTTTGTAGTTACTAATGTGGCTCCCAGAAATATTAAAATACAAACATGGCCTATATTAAATCGCTGTTAGTACTTATCTGAGGAGTTTAAGGCACAGGGCTGTGTCATGCTAATAACATAGAAGCCAGGCTTGGAAGGACATGCCAAAATTCCTTAAGGTGCAGCAGCTTGAATTTAGACCTAATATTAGTATGAAAACATGACTAACAAGACAACCAAAAATTAAACATCCAGGATATCCAGTGAAGTCAAAGTCACCATATGCTCAGTCTAGTGTTTTCCAAAATGCCACTCAACCATTATAACTGCTTATGTTTTATTTCCAGAGTAAAAATGACTGAAATGACATTAAGGTGCAATGTGGCAACAGACCAAAAGGCTTTTGCCAACAAACTTGGAGGAAAATGCACAGAACACGCTGATGGAGATGTGAAAGAGCCAACTGTTCAATGAACGACACGATGCGGGCAGGTGCTGTGCAGTTGAATAAAAATACTTGTCTCTGTTTACACTATTTACTAAATTCCTTTGTGATACAGAAACCCATGAAGAAATACATCTTGGGAAAGTATTACAAGAGATGAAGAGTTGCTTAAAATATTTTAGAGAGGATCTGTGACTGTTTTGACCGGAAAAATTAAATTCCAAAGGAAACTGGCATAAAACCATTCTTCTCTTCTGTGATATTTGTTGGGTGGGCAGTGTCCAGTACTAAAGTACTACATTCCCCAGCCTCCTTTGCAACTCTGAATAGACAAGTGATCACATTCCAGACAGTTAGATGGAATCATTGGATGGAGCTTCTGGGAAGTTTCCTTAAAAGAGAGAATAGAAAGCTAGAAATACAGCCCTTCTGATCTTGCTCTTCCTTCTTTTTTTTTTCCTTCTTGGGCCCAGATGTGATGGCTAGAGCCCAGTAGCCATTTTGTGGCTCTGAGAAACAGAAAGGACATGGGAGAAAGAAAGATAGAAGAAGCTTATGGCCCTGGGAGCCACCATGCTAGCCCAGGGAGGTCAGTCTTGGGGCTTTTACTGCGTGAGAGAAAATCACTTTGTTTTCAATTTTTCTTTTTTAAATGATAAAGATAATTAAAATTTTTTGGAAATCCATTGCTTGTGGAAGAAGATAGAGTGTCCAGGATTGGTATTGGGGAATGAATAACAAAGGGAAAGTAAAACAGATCACCGGAGGATAGGAGAGGGTTTGGGGAGAAGGAGGGCTCTTGTTTAGAACCGCACCAACCTCCCTTAAGGGAATAATCAAACCTGACCGTACCGAGGGGCTCTTTCTTTTATAAGTTCCTTGGGGGCACCCCAGAGGTGTCTTGATAAAGATAAAATAAAACTCCTTCATGATCAGGCCTGGCTACCTCTCTGGTCTCATTCATTACCTGCCAATCACTCTTTCTTTTGCTCTGCCATTCCCTTTGAAGACGGGCTCAAACATTAATTCTTTATCAAGAGCAAAGTCAAGTGGAAGAATCAGAGAGATAAAAGCAGATAAAAGTAGACAGGAAGCATTAAAGCCATTTAGGTACCACTTGTGAGCAAGACCAAGTAGTCATATTACTGCCTCATGGTTAGATTTTGATTGTGAAAGTTTATAAAACTCTCTTAAGAGTAGAGCCAAGTTTTCATAAAGACAAATAGAAGAGTCCATTTGTCTCACAGCCTTGTGTTGCCGACTTCAATAGCAGTCTCTTTGCTATTGAACTCACTTTCAACATAACAGTCAATGGATGGATTTTTCCCCCTTTTAAATACCAATTCCTTGCCTGTGAGTTTTATATGTGGATTTCAGTTTTTGAACCAGAATAGTCAAGTAGCATCTTTACTTCACCTCCAAACAAACCCCTCAATTTTTCCAAAGGCAGATCCCCTAAACCAACTGAATTTAAGGCTGTTTAAACCCTTTATAAAATCTTAACCAGAAATCATTGCCAGGTTTCATTAACCTTCCCTTCAACAAAGGTAATATCAAGATCTTCAAGAGGCAAACCTCTGCCTTCATCAGGAAAAAATAAATAAACCTTATAATTTTACATGCATACATGTGTATATGGTTGTGTGTATATGTATATAAATGCTTAGAGGTAAAAAAAAAATAGACTCCCTTACAAATACTTCATTTTTAAGAAAAGGCACAGGGCTCCAAGGGTTACTGGATTTAAGTTTCCACAATGAATAAGAGGGTCATGTGTTCAGAATCCCAGCCTTAGCTGCAATGAAACACTGATCTTGTTTCTCTTTATTATGAAGGATTTGTATTTATGCCCAAATCCTGACTTGACAGATACACAAAGGAGAATTAATTGTATATAGATAAAATTTCATTTTTCTTTTTTAAGGTTAATATTCCACTTCACTTCCTAAAATTCTTAAATGGTTTATAACCAAGAAATACAAAATTAGATATAAAATTATAATACTTCAGGAATGTAAATGAAAAGGAGCACAAGTAATAAATGCTATTCTTGTAGCTGGATAACGCAGACTAGGGTCTATATTTACACTATTTGCAATGTGATCTTTTATTTGGAATAGGTTTTAATTTAAAATGTAATTAAGATTATATCAGGAAGGACTCTTTATATTGTATGCGATAGAAAGCCCAACTCAAATGCAATGAAAGGATGTATTGACTCACAAAATTGGAAAGTTCAGAATTAAGGCAGGCTTTTGCTCTGGTTTGACCCAAAGACTCCAATATCATCAAGCCTCATTTTCCTTCAATTCTTTCAGCTTCTCCTTCCTTTGTGCTTTTTTTTTTTTTTCATCCTTAGGCTGCCTTGCCTCATAGTAGGAAGATGGCTTCCAACATTTTCTAGAGCTCCATACTTAATTAAGGCTTTACTTCCAAGGGAGGATACTACTTTTGCCCAAATGATGAGTTAAAAGTGTTAAGCTTCACATTATATCCTCCTTCAGCATTTTATCATTTCTAAAACTATAAATGTCATGGGAAGTTAGGGTTATCTTGATTGACCTGGGCCAATTTTGACCTCTACAACGAGGGTCCTGGTTAATCTCACATAAACCTTATGTCTGCTATTCAGGGGAAAGGGAATGAAACAAATTTTTGAGAGGCCACCAGAATATTCATTGGCAAAGAAGATAAAAAAAAATAAATTTCTAAAGTGCACTATTTACTTGCCTTAATGTCATGTCCAGTCATAAAACCATGACAATATAAGGTCCCTGCGCTAGAAAAACTCACAGATTTGATGGTATAAATCTTACTCAAATAAGAAATTGCACTGTGGGGAGGAGATAGTGAAGTGACCAATAAATGTACTCTTCTGTGTTAAGTACTGTGAGCAACAGAACAGAATCCACAGTCTTGGAATTATTTGGGACTCAGATCCAAGCTTTGCTACACCTCAGTTGTGGAGGCCTTAGACTCCTCAGCAACAAAATGGGGGTAATAACATCTCATTATTCATGGTGAGTTCAGCTGCAGGTAACACAAAACCAAATTCAAATTCTTTCACAATAAGAACAACAACTACCTCACAGTACAGAAGACCAGAATTGATTGATTTGGTCATCAAAATGACCTTGTGTATGTTGGTATTTTCCTTCAGTATTACCCTCTTATGTATGCTAGATGATCACAAGGACTCAAACCATCTCCTCATGTAGCCATGTCCATAGGACCAAAAAGGGAAGTCATGCATTTCTTTGGAGAGCAACAGAACTCTTGGGCAGAAGCCATCTGCCACCTTGCCACCAGCAAACATCTTGTTGGGCCAGAATTGTTTCATATGCCCACATCTTAACTTCTGTCTGGTAAAGCTGGTAGAATGGTATGCTTGGCCCAGACTCATCAAGATTCATCCTCTTGAAATACGCAGAGAAAGGGCTTTATCCCAGAACATGTGGATAAACAAAGAAAACATTTGACCAGAATCTGGAAGGAAATTCAGGAAGGAAGTTATGTGGTGTTGGAGGTAGAGACGAACATGGGCCAGATAGATTTGGAAAAATCTACCAAAATGCCCACTAACCCAAACTCACAGTTAGTGTATGAAAGGAGCTTATCACACAGTTAGAGGGAGGTATGTGCAAGAGCTCAATAAATAGTTATTAGTGCTGCTATCTACAGAAGACTGGTATCATCTGGAAAAATCACACTGTAAGATGAACCAGTCCAAGTGTGAAAACAGGCAATGTGAACTTTCTTAGATGACAAATGACAAGGGAAGGAAGGAGGCCAGTGGTTGTGAGGCTGGAGAGAGTAGAGAAGTAGATGCTAAGGACTTAGTTTCCAATTAGATCAGGGAGTGTAGAAAGACTGAATTTCTGTTATGACATAACCAATATCTGTGGATAGATGTGTCATTTGCTAGGACAAGATTAAAAGGGAAGTGTCTGGTTAGATTGCAGGGGTAGAGATGCCAAGTTCAGGGATGGGAATTATGAGTTTAAGGTGTCCTCACAACATTCCAGTACAGATTTAATTGTAGTACAGTTCACTTCTGTTTATTTAGCAGTATGTCCTTCATTCATTCAAATATTTACTGTACACCTACTGCGTACTTGGGACTGTGCACAATTCATCATAAGCATTCTGTTATGTAATGTTATTATTATTTTATTTATTTATGAGAGAGAGAGCAAGCAGGGGAGGGGCAGAGAGAGAGAAAAAGAATCCCAAGCAGGCTCTGAGCTGTCAGCACAGAGCCTGATGTGGGGCTTGAACTCAAATCATGAGATCATGACCTGAGCCAAAACCAAGAGTCAGATGCTTAACCAACTGAGCCACCCAGGTGCCCATGTTATGTAATCTTCCAAACCCTGCCTCAAGATAGTTGCCCAGTGATCTCCAACCATTATTTTTGAAGCCAATTTTGGAATCCATTCACTGGAGTGTCTCCGATAGTTAGTTACATTGCTGGCAGCAACATCCTCAAATGCAAAAGGCACAGTGTGTATGTTAACTCAAGAGTGAGGTTTTCTCCTGTTGTCTTTAGAATCAGACCTGCACACTCATTAACTTTGTCTCATCTATATACACTAAAGAATCTGGAAATTAAATGCTTGAAAACGCATTGAGTGAAATCAACTGATAAAATATCACATTCAAATACATGCAAAGAAAAGCTTAATGCTGGTGCTATTTTGATAATAAGTTATATATAGCATATAAATTATATAAATAATACATATATTATATAATAAATTATATAAATAATATATTTATAATTCCATATAGATTTGTTACATATATAAAATTAACATTTGTTAAAGCTTTATAAGTTATAAAGAGTTTTCATAGACATTATCATGCTTGATTCACAAGAAAAGAGAGTGAGACATAACCTCCCCCCCTTTATATAATATTTATTTATTTTAGAGAGAGAGAGAGAGCTGAGAGAGAGGGAGAAAGAGAATCTGAAGCAGGCTCTGTCCTGACAGCAGAGAGCCTAATGTGGGGCTCAAACTCACAAGACACGAGATCATGACCTGAACCAAAGTCAAAACGCTTAACCAATTGAGCCACGTAGACACCCCAAGACATAACCTTTTAATTAAATTTATATTTTAGGATAATTGTAGATTCACACAGCTATAAGAAACAATACAGAGAGATTCCATGTACTCAGTTTCCTATCCATGGTAACCTTACAAAACTATTACAATATGTCAACCATGATACTGACATTGATGCAGGCAATATACAGAACATTTGCGACCACAAGTTTCCCTCATGTTGCTTCTGTATTAGCCACACCCACCCCCCACTGCCTTACACTCTCTAGAACAACAGTGAGTCTGGTCTCCATTTTTATCTTTTTTATTATTTTAGGAATGTTACCTAAATGGAAACATACAGTGTGTAACTCTTTGCAGTCGGCTTTATTCACAGGAGTAACTCTCTGGATATTCATCCTGGTTATTGGATCTCTTGAGAGTTCATTCCTTGCTAGTCCTGAGTACTAGTCCACAGTATCAATGTATCACAATTTATTCAATCACTCACCTGTTGAAAGATATCTGTGTTATTTCCATTTTGAGGCTATTATGAGTAAATCTACTATAGACATTCTTGTCCATTTTTCTTTGTGAACAAATATCTTCATTTGTATGGGATAGATGCCCAGAAGTGGAATTGCTATTTTTCAGGAATTGCATATTTAGTTATTTAAGAAATGGTTGCATTGTTTTTCAAAGTGGTCATACCATTTTACATTCCCACCAATAATGTATGAGTGATCCAATTTCTTCATATCCTCGCTAGCATTTGGTGTTGTCTCTATTTTTTTTTTTATTTTAGCTATACTCACAGGTATGTAGTGATATCTCATTGTGGCTTTAATCTGCAATTCCCTAATGGTTATTACTGTTGGACATCTTTTTATGTGCTTATTTACCATCTGTAGTTTGTCTCTGGCCAAATCTCTTCTGATTTTCTTTGCCCATGTCCTAATTGTTTTGTAGTGTTATACATTCTCAAATAATTTTGAGAATTCTTTATATATTCTAGATAGTTGCTCTTTATCAGGTGTGTGAATTACAAATATTTTTACTCACATGTAGCTTATCTATTCATTTTCCTAAAGGGTCTTTCATAGAGCAGATATTTACATTTTGATGAAGTCTAGGTTATCAATTCTTTTCTCTTATGGATGAGTTTGTGTTTGTGTTTGTGTTTAGCAAGAGCTAGATCCCAAAGATTTCTCCTCCTATGCTTACGTTTCCAAACTTCATATAGTTTTACTTTCTTCATTGAAGTCTGTGATCCATTTTGACTTAGTTTTCCTATAAGGTAGGGGAGTTGGGTCCAAGTTTTGCTTGTTTTCTTTTGGTTTTGCTTTTTACATATGGAAATCCACAGGCTCTAGTGCCATTTGTTGAAAAGACCACCTTCTCTCTGTCTAATTGCTGTTGTGTCTTTGCAACACATCCCTTGGGCATATTTATACGGGTCTATTTCTGGGTTCTGTTTCATTGATCTATGTGCCTTCCTCTCTCTGCCATTACCACACAGTCTTGATTGCTGTAGCCTGAAATCAGATAGACTGAGGCCTCTCATTTTATTATTCTTCTTCAAAACTGGTTTAACTTATTTAGGTTTCTTTGTTTTTCCATGTACATTTTAGAAGAATTTTTTCTTTGAGAACATTTTTCTATATCAATAAAAGATCATGCTAGTATTTTGATAGGAATTGATTTAAATGCGTATATCAATTTAAAGAAAATTGACATGTTTAGTGCTTCAAGTATTAGAGTCAGTGGATCTGGTATATCTCTCCATGTATTTGGGCCTCTCCTAATTTCTTTCATCAATGTCGTATGGTTTTCAGCATACAAGTTCTATATATCTTTTGTTAAATTTACATCTATGTGTTTTTTTGACCTATGTAACCGGCATTATAGTTTTCATTTCAGTGTCTACATGTCCATTGCTACCGTATAGAAATACTATTGATATTTGTATGTTTATTTTATATCTTGTGACCTTGCTGAACTCACTTATTTCCAGGAAATTTTTTGTGAATTTGTTGGGATCTTCTATGTAGACAATCATGTCATCCGAAAGTAGGGATGTTAATTTCTATTGTTCTTTCTAATTCACTGATTCATTCCTCCATCATTTCTTTTTTTTTTTTTAACATTTTATTTATTTCTGAGAGAGAGAGAGAGACAACGTTAGCAGGGGAGGGTCAGAGAGAGAGGGGATAGAGAATCTGAAACAGGCTCCAGGCTCTGAGCTAGCTGTCAGCACAGAGCCTGATGTGGGGCTCAAACCCATGAACCACAAGATCATGACTTGAGCCAAAGTCAGACGCTTAACCGACTGAGCCACCCAGGCGCCCCATTCCTCCATCATTTCTAATCTGCTGTTGAACCCGTCAAATGAGCTTTTTATTTTAGTTATTATTATTTTAAGTTCTAAATTTCCATTTAATTCATTATGTTTATCTTTCTTTGATGAGTTTTTCCGTCTTTTTTTTTTCATTTATTTTTAAGTTCATTTCTAATTGCTTTTTGAAGCATTTTTCATGGATGCTTTGAGATCTTTGGTAGATAATCTTAATAGCACCATTATCTTGGTGTTGGATTTATTATCTTTTCCCATTCAGTTTGAGATCTTCCTGGTGTTTGATATGAGTGACATTCTATAGAAACCTGGACTTTTTAAATTATGTTATGAAACTCTGGATCTTGTTTAAACCTTCTGTTTAAGGCTTTTGTTTGGAGTGTGTGTGTGTGTGTGTGTGTGTGTGTGTGCTTATTTTTCAATACTGCTCTAATAAGATCAGGGGCACCACATTGTTACTGACAGGTAGAAGTCAAAGTCCAGGCTGCCCATTTGACCTCCACTGACACCTGGCTATGGGGTAGGAAGCCCCTCATTGTTAGCTGCAGTTAGGAGTTCCAACTCCCATGTGGTATCGACTGACAATGTAGTAGAGGTGACCTTATTATTCCTGGGCAAGAGTAAAAGCCCTGACTTTCCATGAGCTCTTCTCTGATATCACCCCAATAGGGAGAGGTAGAGACACCTTAGTACTGCAGGATAGGGGGGAGTAAGAAATCCAGGCTCTCCACATGGTCTCCACTGACAGCCCAGAAACAGGAAGGGGAAGAATGGGGCTCTCTACTGGCCAGTGGATTGAAAGTTCTGTCTCTCTACTTGGCCTTCTCTAGCCCCACCTTGGAAAGGGGTTTGGGGTCCCTCTTGACAACTACACAAGCATGGAAGTCTATGCTCCCCATTTGTTCTTTGTTAGTATGAATGGAACCACAATATTTTATGTGGTATTTTGATGAAGTATAGCAGTTACTGTCTAAAAAAAATTTTTTTTTTTGCTATATTGCCTCCATTCTAGTCTTTTGGCTAAAGACTGGAGTTTTGTCTTAGTTTTTGCTTCTTAGAGTTTTGGAGTTTTGTCTCTGTTTTTGCTTCTTAGTCTTACCTATTGATGTTTTCAGGTTTTTGGCTTCTTTAGCTTCCAAGTAGGAGCTTTTGGGGAGTGGTAAAGGGGGAAAGTGGGAAACTCACCACCGTGTAGTTTCTCAGGTTCGAGGTCCCTAATTGGTCTTACTTCTCTCTACCTTCCATAGTCTTCTTATGTTTCTTACATATAGAGTCCAAGGTTTTTACTTGTACTAATCAGGAGGTATAGGGAAAGTAGCCCTGTGCCATCTTCTTTGAAGTGGAAGTCTTATGTAATTATCAACTTGACTTTAAACTTAAAATCAATCAGGCTCAGAAATGTTGGATAAATTGCTCAGGGTCTCCCAGTTAGAAGGTGAAAGATAGAAAAGAAGGGTAAAGAAAAAGAACTCTGATGTAGATGGACTGGGTCTGGTTCCCAGATCTACCCCTCACTCTAATATTATTAGTAAACTTTTTTTAAACCAAAAACCCCTTTGAATATCTAATGAAAGCTATCATCCCCTCTTTTGAAGAGCACTAATATGTGAATTCATACAAAATGCTGCACCTCATGGTAAAGTCCATGAATTCCAGATTAGGATCTCCAGTTTTGGAGAAAAGTCTGCTATAGGCTTGCATGTAGGGGAGAGAGAGGCCACATTTATGAAGAAACAGCAAAGAATCCCATTCTAAATTGTCATTTGCTGGTTCAAGAACTGACCTCAGGATCAGAAGGCCGTGAGGCCATGCAGTGAGGAGAGGGTAACCATGGGGGATCAGGGGAGTGTCAAGAGCAGGGGTTAAACTGGATGGCTTCCCCTTACCTTACCAGCTCTACTGTCCATCCCCACTACAGCTCCCATCCCAGGAACCTCCAGAGATTACTCTCCTGGACAGGAAGTTCCACGGGGCTCTTCTGTGTGTGAAGACATTGTGGTCATGGTCAATCACCATGATGCACGGGCCGTAGCAATGCTCCCAGGGCATTCTGGCTCCAGAGCACTTCTGGTCCCTTCTGGATAGGGAGCAAGTAGCAGTACTTGAACTTTTGGGGTAGACTTAAGCATATCAATATACCCTGAGCCAGGAGCAGAAGTGAAAGCCCAGCATAGGGACAATTAAGTCAGCAAAAAAAGGGAGTTTAAGAAGTCCCTGAGGAACAGAAGAACAGTCAGGTAACCAATTGGTGCTCTGGCCTTTTCTTAGCTGGGTAGCCTCAGGCAAGTCACTAATGTCTTGAAATCCCGCTTTCATCATCTGCAAAGCAGAGTTAATAATTCTTGCCCTGACAACATCATGTGATTTTCATGAGGCACAAATAAGATCTTTTGTGTGGAGACTCTGTGCCTTGGAAAATACTACACCAACATTATTTTTAGGTCTGACTAGAGACTGTACACTTCACCCAGAAGTAGAATTTTATGCACAGAAGTGCTATTTTTCTGTAAAATATATTTATGTAAAAGACTTAAGTTGAAAACCTGTAAAAAAAGGTCTAAGGTAAAACCATGATCTAGATTTCTTTACTTAGAGAAAAATGTCCTGGGGAATATGGGTGTTCTCCATAAAAGAAGGAAAGACGTTTCATGGGAGCAGATGGCCGAGATGAAGGAAAAGTAGAGTATAATAAAAGGTGTCTGTAAAAGCAGTCAAATAAAACGTGAAGTGTTGGGAAATTAGCCCAATGTTTTAATTGTCTTTCAGGAGTTGATTTTGTGTGTGGAGGCAAAACGGCAATGATAAATTTCAAAGGCAGCCTCTCTGAACTACTTCCTCTGGAATTCTAAAGAACTAGTAGCATGCGGAGAGCCTGTAGGTGAGGAATGACTGCACAGAGCAGATGGTTTGATGTTATGACTTGGAGATAAGTATTCGCCATGGCAATTCTAAACAGGAGCCAGTGGGTCTATTGTCGACTTCAGGAAAGAGGCACCCCTTTGAAATGCCTGAAGGCACAAGTAGCACATGCTTTCCCAATGATCTAATGGGTTAATAATTAATCACCTCTTGAGGCTTTTGCAAACGATTATGCAAGAGCGCATATCACACTGTGAATTCTTCACCTCTGATACACTAAAGCGTAAGTGTTTTGCTACCAAGTACTCTTTGCAATTGTTCTTAGCTGTTAAACTAAAGCTTCTGCATTTATAAAACTGCTGTGAACTGACTCAAGTCACTGTGTCATTGCCAAATATTTGCTTATGTTTGGTAGATGGGAGAAATTAGAAATGGGCTGAGAACTCCAGGTCTCTCTGTATCTTTGCTTCAAGGTAACATTTAAGATGGGAAGTAAGTCTCAGACTGGATTCTGCTACACAAAGGACATTAAGCTAACCAGTGTCGACCTCCTCTGTGGAAAAGTGAAGTCTCTGCTCTCTATCCTTTCACACATTCTGAAAATATTTTGCAAGAAATAGTCACTCCAGGAAACGGTGACCATTTTGTAGAAGTAGGATTCAGTTACTCTGAGATCAAGGGTCAGAATCTTCCAAAAGAAGCCAAACACAGGATACTGGGCTCAGCCTAGGGCTCCCTCCTTTAAGCCAATTTATGTATCTTGAGCAACAATCATTTCACCAACAAACATTCATTTCTGATTTCCACAGGACATTTGACAAAACTTCTGGAGGTGATCTAAGATAAATATGGCAAAATCTGCTTGGGGTGCAGTCTTGATACGAGCTTTATAGATATACTACCATTACTCACAAAATTTTTCTTTTTGACTAGGGTACAAAAGTTTTACTGGAAAATCTAAAATATTCATTGAATCTAATTAGCACACATGCATATTACATGCTCTAAGAGGTGTAATACTATGAAATCAAAGTATAAATTAAATGTAGCTCCTAATATGGTTAGATCATTATTTTTCTGAAACCAACTAAATAAATTCACGTTAAAGTATAATTTTTTAAGTCAATGAACCAGTACTGTGAAGTGATTTTGTACTTCTGTGAAACAGCTCAAACAGTTTGTTGTAATTAAAGCAATAACTTATGTTTGATTAAGTGTCTAACTTTCAAGTCTTTTAATATCATTTGGTTAATAACTACTTATTCAACTGAATGATAATCATCATAAAATTTTAAAAATAAAAATAAAAAACAAAATCTCTTTGGTTGCAGTTTTCTTTTTTTTTCTAAACTTAAAAACTGGAGATGAACATTTACCAGGGTGAAATTGATCAATGTAACTATCAAAAATATAAATGTTCTCTTGGGAGGTAAAAATCTATTTTCATTTATTTGTACCATTTTCACTGATGGGAAGCATTTCTCTACATTCTAAGAGAAAGTTTATGCTGGTGTTTAAATTCCATGGCAAGCATTTCTAGCCTCATTTGGTAGTCAAGCATTGAGGGTGTCATGGATTTTATTTCCCACATTCAAAATCTATAGAGTCTCAATTTTTTAATTGAGTACAGATTATGTACTATTATGTACATAATAGTACAGATTATGGAGTCTATTCATTGAATCACCTTATCATTCATGGGTATTTACTGAGCAACAACATAAATCATGCACAGAAAGCTAAAGATGTGAAAAACACAGTCCCCACCTCAAGAATCACAGTCTGTGGGGGAAACTAAGGGGCGGCCAGTGTAGTATCAGTAGATGACAAAGTGGCTTAGAGCCTGGTATCTGCAGTTGGTCTCTACTGGGCTGGAATTCTGGCTCTTTGGTTACTTAACCTCTCTGTGGTTTAGCATCCCAGCCTGTAAAGTG
Organism: Crocuta crocuta; assembly: GCF_008692635.1. Taxonomy (NCBI): domain Eukaryota; kingdom Metazoa; phylum Chordata; class Mammalia; order Carnivora; family Hyaenidae; genus Crocuta; species Crocuta crocuta. Next base: position 7,121,034 of record NW_027529451.1, read on the forward strand.
GGTATGATAATGCTACATACCTCATAGGGTCGCAGTGAGGGATACGGGCATTTATTTATATTAAAAACTCAGAAACTATGTAACACATAATAATGAATGTGCTGGACAACCAGTTACTAAGCATGATGCTTTGGAAACCATCTTCTGCAAGAATATCCCTCTGCTTCATTGCATGTCAATTCAGACATCAGTTTCTGCCAAACTGGACTCTTTGTTGTCTTTCTTATTCGTTGATTTCCCCCCGTCTCCATGCCCTGCTGGCTCAAACTTGTTATTTCACTTGCTATCCTGACATAGTCTTATGTCCTCAGATGCATCCTTCAGACTTTCTAATTTCTGTTTTTTAAATTTTAATGGTTTTATTTATTTTTGAGAGAGAGAGACAGAGCGAGTGCGAGAGGGGCAGAGAGAGACAGGGAGAGACAGAATCTGAAGCAGGCTCCAGGCTCTAAACTGTCAGCACAGAACCCGATGCGGGGCCTGAACTTGTGAGCCATGAGATCATGACCTGAGCCAAAGTCGAATGCTCAACAGACTGAGCCGCCCAGGTGCCCCACTAATCACTGTTTTGAAAATCTTATCTGATTAGCTCTGCTTATCTCCCTCCCTTGGTCAAAATCTCCTTCAATGTCTTTCATCACATGATGTATGAAATATAAACTCTTTCGCTTGACATGAAAAAAGGGCTTCTCCAAGCTCAAGCTACCTTGGCCCACTCTTGGGTTTTGAGATTCCTGATTAATGTCTAAAACTAGGTAACTACTAAAATGAAATCACAAAATTTTGGTGCACTTACATGTTTGTTACGTATAATCAAACATATAAAATACAAATACATGTAAAAATGTATTTGTTTATGAATGCAAATACATAAAAATGTAATTGTGTGATTTGCAAGATAATTGGAGAAACCATCCGGTTTTTAATGCATAATTGACGTGATTATGTACTTGGTACACAGATTGTCAGCCATGTGGTGACTGGAACATCTCCTCCTTTCCATTTCTTTAGAGAACTTCTCCGTATTAGTTAGAATTTTGACTAGAACTAACAATGAACATCATATCAGTTGTGATGGCTTGTGATTCTGCACTCTGGACTGGGATTGCCTTGCTGATTTCTATTCCCTAGGCATTTGCTAGGGCTGGAAAAGTCCAAGATGGCTTCTTCACTCACGTGTTTGACGCCTCAACTAGGAGGACTGGAATGGCTGGTGACTGGCTGGGTATCTTTCTCCGCTTGGTCTCAAGGGGCTAACTTGGGCTTCCTCACAGCATAATGGTTGCAGGGGATTCAGACTTCTTACCTGCTAACTGGTTTCTGAGAGAAGTCTCTCATTGAGACTAGCCCTGGAATAGGCACTGTATCGTTTCTACCATGTTCTATTGGTGAAAGCGAGTTATAAAGCTAGCCCGGATTCAAGGAGAGAGAAAAGAGGATCCATTCCACCTCTTGAGGAGCAACTGTAAGTCAGTGAGGAAAGGGCAGGACCACAGCCATCTGTGAAGACCACCTCTCACCCTCGGATAATGTCTAAGTTGAGGTGGTTACTTGTACTGGTGCAGTGGTTCTGTTCCGGGACACTTTTGGCCTTCTGTCATTGTCAAAAGGTGACTGTATCTCCTCTCGATGCTTCATCCTCCCCTAATTATGTTTAGAGGTAGGAAACAGGAGTAGGAAGAGTGGCTTTCTTTGGAAAGTAACCTTTGTCACAAGCCCCAGTTGTATTCCTTCTTACATTTCTTTGCCCAGACAAACCAGGACAGGCTCTCTCCCTAAGATACAGTTAAATCCATATCCTACACAAAATTAGATTCTGATAGCAAAGTAGCGAGGGGAAGAATAAATTATGCGCAAGAAAGCAATGCTGTTGGCCATATTCTATAACTGCCTATATAATCGAATTTGTCAGTAATACCAAAGATCTAAATTGGTGCGGCATTGCCCTCCTCATCTCCAGCCCCATGGCAGACCCCATGGTAGCTGTTGCCTGTGAGAACCCTTTGCCTCTAGTGGGGGGAACTCCACACTCAAAAGGCAAAGAACAGGAATTCGGGGAGGGGTGCAGAACTGAGGCCAAAAACGTACAACCTAAAATCTCTTCAAATCTGTGTTCTAGGCATTCTAAAGTCTGTATTTCCCTACCCACTCTGCGCTCATATTTCCCCAGCCTTCTCACTGCCGATCTGTGCATCTTCTGAAACATGCTGCCTCATGCCTTCACCTGACCTTGCTTCAGCATGGAAGGATATTCCTCCTCGGCAGTCTTCTCTCACTCTCAAGTTGGTCCTTGAAACCTAGTGCCTGCTCCTGTGCTAGCTTGAGCTTGTCACCATTGTGTCGATTATATTATCAGGGTTATTTGCATTATTTTTCTACTTATCTATGTTTCACATTAGATCATAAGGACAGCCTGCTCTCCTTCAATTAAGGCTAGGATTACATTTTCTGAGTCCCCATGTTTTCAGTGCTTAACACAGTTATTTGGGTCATAGTAGACAATCAAATGCTGGTGAGCTGCATAAATGGATGGACGGCAGGTTGAAATTCTATCCTGAAGGCAACGGGAAGCCATTGGGTAATGTTAAATGTGATTGCTATTCTGGTCTTTTTGGAGGGGAGTATTTGGTCACAGTGGAGGACATAGTGGGATGTGATGAAACTAGAGAGGAAAGCAGGTGAAGAAACTGAAGTAATCCTCATAGCAAGAGACAGAATTAAAACATGTCAGGGGCACCTGGGTGGCTCAGTCAGTTAAGTGTCTGACTTCAGCTCAGGTCATGATCTCACAGTTAGTGGGTTTGAGCCCCGTGTCAGGCTCTGTGCTGACAGCTAGCTCAGAGCCTGGAGCCTGTCTTCGGATTCTGTGTCTCCCTCTCTCTCTGACCCTCCCCTGCTCATGCTGTCTCTATCTCTCTCTCAAAAATAAATAAAACATAAAAAAATGTTTAAAAAACATGTCAATGGTGGAATGAGAACAGAACAGACTCAAGAGATATGAAGAAAATTAATGGAGAGACCCTAATGTCTACTTAGTTCGAGAGGGTAAAATAGAAGCAAACTCTTAGGTGATTTTTAATGTTTCTGGCTTGGTCTATCCATTGGAGATGGAGTCTTAATAAAGTTTTCTCTTAATTTTCATTTTAGAGAGAGAGAAGTGGGGGAGGGTCAGAGAGAGAGAAAGAGAGGGAGAATCCCAAGCAGACTCTGAACCCAAGCAAGGAGGCTCAATCCCATGAACCTAGGATCATAATCTGAGCTGAAATCAAGAGTTGGATGCTCAACCAACTGAGCCACCAAGGTACCCTTTCTAATATAAATATACATGTATATATATATATATATATATTAAGATAGAGCATTTTCTCCATATGGGGAATGTACCAAGGGGGCATACACTTTGGAGTCCCAATTTTAGAATAGTGTATGCGATGCCAGTGGAACATCCATGAAAGTTTGAGTAGGCAAGCGGAATAATGCTAGCTTAGGTGAAATTAGAGCTTGCTGATCAGATTTAGAAATCATCATATTTTGGTGACGCCATACAAATAGACGCATTCCCAGGATGAGAGAGAGCGGGGCGGTAAACAGAATTAGTAAGCACTACCATTGAACCAATGAGTGGAGGAAGACAAACCTGTCAAGATATTGAGACGGAAGAGCAGGAAATGGGGGGACACTCGCCTGCCAGAGCTCCCCTAACAAAATACCATAGACTGGGTGGCTTAACCAACAGAAATTTATTTCTCACACTTCTAGAGGCTGGAAGTCCAAGATCAAGGTGTTGGTGGTTTGGTTTCTCCTGAGCCCTCTGTCCTTGGCTTGCACGTGACTGACTGCCTTCCATGGTGTGTTCACATGGCGTTTTCTCCATGTGTACACATCTGCCTACCAGCTATCTGTTTCTCTGTTTATGACTCTATCAGTCATATCGGGTCAGGGCCCTAACCTTCTGAGCTCTTTCATTGTTAATTACCTCTTTAAAGCTCCTATCATCAAATATAGTCATATTGAAGGTTAGGGTTTCAACATATGAATTTGGGAGGATACTATTTAGACCATAACATAGGAACATTGAAGTCAAAGGAGAGAGAATGCCAAGGGAGAGAGGTGAGCAGGCTGTTAACATCCAAGGCAATAGAGGAAGACGGCAGGCAAGCCGCTGGTTGGAATGTGCTCACCCACTGTACAAGTGGAAGACAAGATGGGAGCTGAGCAAAAGTACTTTCCAATGGAGAGGAGACTTCCATGGGTTGACCAATGAGTAAGAGAGGAAGGAGTAGGGGCGCCTGGGTGGCTTAGTCGGTTAAGCGTCCGACTTTCGCTTAGGTCATGATCTCGCAGTTCCTGGGTTCGAGCCCCGCGTCGGGCTCTGTGCTGACTGCCAGCTCAGAGCCTGGAGCCTGTTTCAGCCTGTGACTCCCTCTCTCTCTGACCCTCCCCTGCTCACGCTGTCTCTCTCTCTCTCTCCTAAAAATAAATAAAACATTAAAAAAAAATTTTTTTAAAAAAATAAAAAAAGAGAGACAGGAGTAATAGCAAAAGGTGGGCTCTAATCAGCCCAATATACTGTGATGATCAGGCTGGTCAGGTGGTTAGGATCAACCACTTGATCAACTTATTCGAGCAATAGACTCTGAAGCTAAACAGGCATCAGCTTACACCTGGGGCCTCTCCCTTAACTAGCTACGTGACTTTGCCCAACTATTTAATCTCTCTAATCCTCAGTTTCTTCACTCGTGAAGTGAAGATCAGAACAGCACTGCAAGGACGTGATCCCAAATGTTAACAAGTGATTATATTTAGGTGATAGAGTGAAGGATCTTTTTTTGTTTGTTTTCTGCCTTTGGCTTATCTGTATTTTAGGGTTTTTTTCCACCTAAAGTGAATATACATTATTTTTTGCAATTTAAAAGAAAACTATGTTTTCTCCAAAAGAAACAATTCCTGCTTTCTCTAAATATGTGGTATAATAGTAGGTTTTGTTAATGTCTGTGGAGAACTGCAAACAAGGGAATGGATCAGAAAAATAGATATTCTCATTTTTTCCCTTTATCAAAGACAGGAAACATACATGGAATACTGTAGGCCACAAAGTTGGAAAACGGATAATCTATATTTCCAAGGATTTTACAAGGGGGGAATGGGGTTGAATTCCAAAAAAATAATGAATAATTATAACACACTCCGTGTCAGAATGAGATACGCATTACAAAATAGGTAAAATAAACGAAAAGCTCCTTGGGTTACCCCTGGGAGAGGACAGATCATTTTAAGCTGGAAAAATCACAAAATATTTCCTGGAGGAGCTAACATTGCATCGGATTCTGAAAGGGGTGGGTGTTCCTCGCACGTTCAGCATTGTCTCAGTGCTCATTGGCCTGTTTCAAAATAGAAGGAGAACTGGTCAAGAGATAAGAGCTGAGAAAGCAGAATGACTGATTTATATGAAGGGCAGCCTTCTGTCAACTGCTTTGGTTGCCAGTAACCTCAGCAGCTGCGCGTCAAAGAGTTGAGGGGAGTAGAAAGTTCTGGCTTCGTCGCAACTGGAAAATGAAGGGCTTAAATTAACCACATTTTTAGTCAGTCCAATTGTTTTGTGTGTGTGTATGTGTGTGCACGCGCGCACGTGCCTGCTCAGAGTTTGTAAAACTGAAAATGTGAAGACACTCAAGCTATTTAACTTTGGTTCAGCTTGTTTTTTATTGTTTTTCAACGCAGTAAAGGCCTACAAATTACTCTCTTCGGTTTTTAAGTCCCAAGTTGGGGGGTTTAATTTAATCTGTAAATGGCCCAAGTTTTGCATATGTATATTAACTGAAAATTGTATTGAGTCAAACATAAAACTTTGTGTGAAAACAATGTTTTAGCTGAGAGTGTCAGACTCCTTTACAGCGAGAATCCCAAAAGGAAGGTCACAGTGACAAATTTTTAAGATCGCCATATTGCAGTATGTGTCAGTTTGAATGCCTCTGATTTCAGCGGGGTGATGGCTCCTGAAGGATGAGTTTGCATTTGGCAATGCAGAATTCAGACTCTCAATTTCACAGGAGATTGGGGATTAAATCAGAAATGTTAAAGGCAAACAACATTAAAGTCAACATTACTAATACATGACGACAAAGGACCACCAGTTAAATTCTCTGCCAAGGAACTGAATATCGTAAACCTGGCCTCTAACAACATAAAACATCTGTCTTTGCATTAAATATAGAAAAAAAAAGCCTTTGGAATCACCTGGGGATTTACTTGCCTCCCAGTATGTCTGGAGGAGTAAGGAAGTATATGCATGCTGTCCAGAGGAACTTGGGCAAATTTAGAAAAAAGAAGAAAGAAAATACCCACACACTTCTCCTTTTTAAAGAAAAAGGAAGTAATAGGGACATCACCTGTAGCTAAAAACTAGCCTGTTTACATCTCAGTTTATTAGGTAATAGAATGTCTTCTCCAGAGTTGTGGAATAAGTAGGGTGCTGAAGTCCAATTTTCTTCTGAATCTTTATTAGCTTATCCTTTCATTTATCCAACAGCTATTTATTAAACACCTATTATGTGTCAGGAACTAATCATACAACAGTGAGCAGAGGGAAACATTTAATCCCCGTCCTCAAAAAATTGGACTTGAGCTGGAGAGAGGAATCGAAATGAAACGATGACACAAATAATTATAAAACTACACCTGTAGTAAGTGTTAAAAATGAGAAGCATAAGGTGCCAAGGGAACCTATAATAAAAGATCTATTCAGGGAGGTCAGGGAAATCTTGTCCATCAAGGAAGTTAGGATTTACCAAGAAGACCAGGAATTGGCCAGGTGAAGAGGAAAGGAAGAACAGAGAGAGGGAAGAGTGTCCTAGGGGAGTCTTGGTACAAAAGGAATAGGGGACATACTCTAGGAAATTTGGAGAAGGCTCTGAGCAGGAGAGGAAGGGAAGCCCAGTGAAAGGTTACCAGAGAGGAAGGGAATTGAAGGATCGAATCTCCGTCCTCTCTCAAGAGCAGTGGGAAGCCACTGAATGCATTTCATCAGAGGATTGGTATAATTAGGTTTGCATTTTGAAAAATGAACATTAGGTTAGCTCTGATTTGAGAAATTGGGTGATGTGGCTCACAGTGGCCATGACTGGGGATGCAAGGTTGGGAGACTCCCACCCAAGGGCTGGCAGTGGAGGAAATGGCAAGACACAGATTCTGAACTCAACTTTCCTTGGTGCCTGGAGTGGCTCCAGCTGCGGCAAGGCTGTTGGCGAGTGAGATGCCCAGCCCTGCTGGTGTCCCTGCACCTCCCCGCATCCTGAACACGGGAGAGCTGGGAAGTGGTCTTTCCCTAAGACACATTCAGAGGCGGCCCCAGCGTTGGGTGCAAAAATTGTGACAAGACCAAAGGCTTCTGGATCAAGCAAATGAACTCTCAGAATGATCAGGGAGGTTTTCTGGAGTTGGGGTTCCCGGGAGAGCTATTTGCTTTTATTCCCAGTGAGCCTGGCCACCTGCCTCTGTAAATAATGTTTCTCTCTGATCAAGAAAGGAAGCTCATTGTGTAACCTGCTGACGATCTGGCCAGAGAACTATATGGAGTTGGAAGAGGGATGAGCATATAATTCCTTATCCAACCAAGACACTTGGGAAAGAAAAAGGCGGTGATCGAATGATCCAACGTCGAAACAGGTGTACACCAGGATCCTTTAGGGAAAATCTAGTCACCCTAGCAAGAGGGGAGGCTTAAAATTTTGTCTACCTGCCCCCGTTTTTTCCTTTTGCAGAGAAGACCCTAAGGATTTCTCTCTCTTCACAGACAGCATTGGAATGCAAACCCTGGCACTTTTTGGACTCCCGGACCACTTTTATAATTAACATTTACTGCCATCCGCCATCCATTCTACACATGAAATGTCCCACCATCATCGCTCTGTGGTGGCTGCTCATTTACAGTTGGTCCCTGAAGCACTTCGGGGAAGAGGCAGTTCAGTTGGGAGGCAGCACCCTAAGGCTCGTCGGAAATGAGGCACCTTGGGTGTCCTGGATCAGAATTACACATTTTAGCAAGATACTCATTTGATTAACCTGCACATTACAGAGAGAGAGAGAGAGAGAGAGAAAAGAACTTCTGGACTTAGACCTACAGTAGAGAAAAACATTTGACAATGAAACAAAACTTTCTTGCTTTTATTTGCAACAAAACTGCGCTCACAACTCAGTTTTCGGCATCCACTCGCTGGTCTGCGCTTGGGGGTCTGAAAACACAATCCTTGAGCACCCAGGAACAATGCAAAGAAGGTTGTGCAGAGTGGTGGTGGGGGTGTGTGTGAGATGCTTGGTGAGGGCGCTGCGCAAAGCGTGCATACTTTGTGTGTTCAGCTACTTTGTGAAACGCGTGCCCTTGGTCACGCGGGGGGCAAAATACTCGGAGCCAGGAACTCCTGAGGGCGGTGGGGGCAGCTGAAAGTTTGCCAGGGCCCTCGGAGGGGCCGGTCTCAGGGCCCTGATTGGCAGGCGGGAGAGAGAGCGAGGGCTGAAAGCCGAGCGGAGGGAGAAGGCTCTCGGGCGGCGAGAGGTCCTGCCCAGCTGTTGGCGAGGAGTTTCCTGTTTCCCCCGCGGCGCCCGGGTGAAGTTGAGTGAGTCACTCGCGCGCACCGCCCNCCTCGGTGGCACCCACGCAGCTCGGCTCCCTCAGGCGCCGGCCCGGGAGTTTCTCTTTCCGAAAAGAAGGAAAGTTCAAGGGGAAGGGGGCGCGGGGCGCGTCGGGCCCCCTTTGTGCGGGCAGGAAAGGCGTTGCGCCGGCCGCGTCCGAGGCGAGCCCCCACCCCCCGGAAAGGGAAGTTTGAGAAGTTGCTCGGGCATCTGAAGGAGGCAGGGGAGCCGCGGCCCGGAGCCCAGGCCGGCGGGCGGCCGCACCANCCCACCCGGGTCCGGCGGAGCCACCCCCTTGCGTGGCCAGCGATTCCGGCCGTGGCTCCAGGGAGGCGCCCGCACGCTCCCCCCCTCTAGGCCGGCTTCTTGGCCCGGAATCACTGTATGCAAGTTTCAAGGAAAGAAACGATTTCCAAAGGAAAGTTCTCTGGCCCCGCCGGTGGCTGGGCGTGGATGGGGAAGGGAGCGGGGGTTGTCAGGTGGAAGGCAGAGAGTTATTAACTCAGCGCCTACTGGGTGCTCCAGGTGCTGGAGATGTTGCCTGGAGCAGGACAGCCCTGCCTTCCCCGAGCTGACTGATGGTTCTCTGCTAAAGTGTCCTTTGGTGGAAACGGAAAGGTTAAGTTCCTAACTGTCCGTGAGATCCTGAAGGTTTTTTGAAGGTGAAAAATGCAGGAATGGAGTCCTTAATTACTTGTTGTGGAAAGTACCCAACCCCTGAGACCTTCAAAGTTACATTTTTTGCAGCTGTGATTCCCATAACGGAGCGTCGGCAGCTGGGGTCAGTGTTAGCAGAGTAGTTGGACCTTTCAAGGCCTCAGTTTCCTCATCTGTAAAATGGTTAAATGTGGATAATTTTACATCCCCTTCATCTGTGACATCTTGTCGCTCTCGTTCTCGTCCTCCTTTGGTGACTTGGAGATGCGATGTGTAGGTAGATTTGGGATGAAGTATGGAGGGCTTACAGCCCACATCACCCCGAGGTACTTTCTTTTTTCTTTTCTTTTTTAACCAAGGGCCATAGTCAGACTCAACCTTTATGTTTGTCCGGAAGAAATAAGCACCAGCTTCTAAATGGTACATTTCAGAGGATTCGAAGTGGATTGAGAACTTTTTAAAATGATGGGGGCGCCTGGGTGACTCAGTCGGTTAGGCGTCCCGCTTCAGCTCAGGGCATGATCTCGAGGTCTGTGGGTTTCAGCCCCGCATCAGGCTCTGTGCTGACAGCTCAGAGCCTGGAGCCTGTTTCAGATTCTGTGTCTCCCTCTCTCTCTGCCCCTCCCCCAGCTCGTGCTCTGTCTCTCACTGTCTCAAAAATAAATAAACGTTAAAAAAAATTTTAAATAAAATAAAATTATGGTTCATATGGAAGGTGGCATGGAGATGGGAGTTTTGAATGGAATGAGGCAGAAGTACTGTTGTAAACAAAACATCCTAACACAGATTTGAGTTTAACAAAATCCTAGCGTTTTGTTCTTGGATGTTTTCCTCTGTTGCAGCACCAGAGTGTTCAACTGTCTCTGATTATACTCCAGGCACTGAAAAACTGAACTGTACTTTGCTGGTAAAGATTTTAAATGGCACCCTTAATTTTCTGAGTATGTTAAAAGTCATTAAAACTTTTTGTTTCAGATTACGAAAGAAGGAAATCAGCAGGCCCTGGTTTCGTTAGGTTTTGTTTACAAGGATAAGATTTATGAATTTTCGGATTCCAGGCTCAGTAGTTCATCAGTCCGTTTCATTTCATCTGTGTACACATTTTTAAACAATTCGCTCAAAAGCCTAGTGGCTTTTTATTTGGGCTTTTGGACAGTTTAGCAAAACCCATAGGTTTCATATTTTGATGGAATTAAAGTTTCCAAATTTGAACTAAGGAATCCCTTTGAATTTGTATTCATTTGAAATTAAATGTGCAAAGATGGTTTAAGGTTGAAGGTAGCTCTAATGAAAACAAGAAACCTATTTCCACTTGCATTTTAATTTTAATGTAAGTTAACGGTTTCAGGATTTTTCTAAAATAATTGGTACACTGTCAAGACTTTTTCAAAATATCTTAATGCGTGATAAGATATGAGGAAATGAGATTGTTCACGGTGTCCCATTAGTCACCTAAATAAGCCCATCTTTAGTAGACTGATAAGTGGGCAAAGGATTTCAGGATAAGCACAAACTTCAGGAAGGAATGTTCTTAAATCCTTTTTATTTTTTAAAAAAAATTTTTGTTTTGTAGCTCCCCCCTTCCTAAATGCCCCAAATTAAGTAATTACTCTTCAGGGGAAAATCTTTAATGTCAAAAAACTCTTCAGGTATGAAAAGTGGGACTTTCACTTTTCAAATACCTAACAAGAGATTTCTGTGGAGGACTCAGTGTTGGTAAAAGTGTCATACAGATAAACTTCTTTCCTAAAATAATGTTATGTACTTACTTTGTCAAGGTCAGAGACTAGAGATCACTAGGCCCAGAATCAGATCTTTGGTCTATTGCTTTTCAGAAAACACATTTTTACCCCTAGGCCACTTCCTTTAATAACAGCTTATTTTTCACCGGTTATGGTTCATACAAAATACTCATCAGACCTTTTATCAAGGTAGCACCCCATCGCTGAAGAATCCCCATTACAGTCTGTGTAGCTGGCATAATTGCTACATGGTTTCCATTTTATTTATTATTTATTTATTTTTAATGTTTGTTTACTCTTGAGGCTGAGACAGAGTATGAGCGGGGAAGGGGCAGAGAGAGAGGGAGGCCAGAATCCGAAGCAGGCTCTAGGATCCCAGCGGTCAGCACAGAGCCTGCCGACATGGGACTCGAACCCACAAACCATGAAGTCAGTTTTTGTTAAGCTGAAGTCAGACGCTTAACTGACAGAGCCACCCAGGCACCCCATGTAGTTTCCATTTTAATTTACCAATCCTTAGTTATCAACGCAACTTTACAATTTTTTCTTTATTTTTTTTAACCCTGTTTTTCCAATTAAGAACGGTACGTCATTGGTGCCATTGGAAAAGGTGGCCAGGACTTTCTTCCTTCCAAGCAATATATATAGAGTATCTTCTTGTGCCAGACTCAGACCTGGAGGCACTCTCCTGAGTGAATAAGATAGACTTGGTCTTTGCTCCTGTTGAGTTTAACATATGGGAGGGTGTGAAAGGCAAAGACAAAGATGCATAGTTTCGCCCTGTGAACTTGGAGGCATTAATGCAGACTGTGTTTATTTCCTAGACCCCTTGGCAAAACCCCACTTGCTTGTTGAATGCTCTTGGAGGAGTGCCTGTTGAATGTTTTTTTTTCTCAGTCTCTTGGAACGTCTTTCTTTTCATTGATCTTTTTCTATACCTGCCATGTGGTAGGTCCCCACTTGGGCCACCCGAGTTCTCCACCCTGTAGCCATTGTGATAGACCCCAGGTGCCCATCCAGTCATTCTTTGGAGGAGATAAGAGCTTTGGAATCGAGGCCTCCTGGGTTTCAGACCCAGGCCTCCTGTTTACTGGCTGTGTTGCCTGATGTAGTAACCTTCCTCTTTAATCCTCAGTGCCCTCCCTCATTTGTAAAATGGGGATTATCGAGTCATGGTAAGGATTAAGTGAAATAATGCTTTGAAGCGCTTAACACAGTGCCTACAGCATAGTAAATGCTCAGTAAATAGCAGCTGTCCTTATTATTATTAGCTCCTCAATCAGGCCTCGCAAGATCCTCCTCCAGGATCTGGTTGCCATTTGATTCTGAGACTTTGCATCCCACCAAGCGTCACGCTTGCCCAGTGTAGCCCTGTCATCCTGTATACGCACCCCCTGAGTAGTTTAGGCCTCTGAGTGCCTTTGTTCAAGCTGCTCTCTGCCCACAACTCCTGCCCCCCGAATACTGTTCCCTTGTCTTTCAGGCTTCATTCAAGTGTAGAGGTGCCTGGGTGGCTCAGGCCATCAGGCATCTGTCTGACTCTTGATTTTGGCTCAAGTCCTGATCCCGGGGTCGTGGGGTCAAGTCCCACATTGGGCTCTGTTCTGACAGCACAGAGCCTGCTTGGGATTCTCTCCCCTTCTCTTTCTGCCCCTTGCTCATACTCTCTCTCTCTTTCAAAATAAATAAACCTAAAAAAAACAACAACAAACTTCACTCTATGTCACCTGCTTAAGGCAACCTCAACCCCAGGTTGAGCTAAGACGTCCCCTCCTCTTAGCTCATAACAGTAGCCAAAATTATATCTTTATGAGACTCCCTGGCCAGTCAAGCCTCTCAAACGGATGGGGTGGATCTTATTAGTGTCTCCATCCCAGGGTCTCTGGAAGTGCCTGACACCCAGGAAATGTTGAGTTGAGCTGCTGGTACCAACCAGCAGTCACTAGGCACTGGGAATTTGCTCTGAATGGTAAAATCTGACTTTTAGTTAGAATAGTTTTGGCTTGGGGTGCCTGGTTGGCTCAGTCAATTAAGCTTCTGACGTCGACTCAGGTCATGATCTCACAGTTCATGAGTTGAAGCCCCACATCAGGCTATCTGCACAGAGCCCACTTTAGATACTCTGTACCTCTCTCTCTCTGCCCCTCCCTTGCTTGCTCACTCTCTCTCCAAAATAATCAACATTTAAAAAGAAAAAGAATAGTTTTGACTCTGATCTAAGTGAGCCGTGCGGCCGATTTTATACTATGTCATTGTTTTCTTATTCTGATGAGATATGGAACGAGAGCCTTCAGCTTCTGACCATCGTGATGGAAGGTTCTCATCCAGTCCCTTTAGCTATGCATTTTGAATTCGCACAAGGCATTCTAAGCCCTTCCACACTTTAGGGTTTCACCAAAGAAATCCTCCAGTAAATCCTGAATTCTCTCTCTTTTTTTTGGTTCTAGAAGGTTGTCGAAAGGAGACTTTCATTAAAAATGAAGTGTTGAGATCTAAATATGCCTTTTACGTTTCTTTTTTTCATCCGGATTTTATGTTTTGGTTTATAAGTGGTGACGCAGAGCTGGTCTAAGGGCAGTGTGGCCCTTTAGCAAGCCTATCTGGGCTGCAGAGCGGTGTGGACGTTATTTAGGTCTGATGCAAACCACCAAAACAGTTTAAAATAGGGCGCAGAGGAAACCTACTTCCTGGCTAGAGCGTGGCATCTTTTAGCCAATTTCCACATAAAAGCGTAACTCTGTTACCTTGTTACCTTCTGCTCTCTAGGTCCTCACTTAAACTTTGGCTGATTTAACGCATGATTCTCAGGGGAAGTGACTTAGCAGAGAAGCATTAGCAGTAAGAACGCTCACTGCTATTTTTTGCTGTTTTCTGTGTAATCTTGTGCTCCCTGGGTACTGTTTCTTCTGATCGAGGTACTGAGATGCTTCTCCTTCCTTGCCCTCCATGTCAGGAGGGTTTAAAACGCAGAGCAGGCACACTAGCTCACCTCAGGGAGAAGGGAGAAAGGAAATGAGCATTTGAAAATCTGCTCAGAGGGGCACCTGGGTGGCTTAGTCGGTTAGGCTTCTGACTTCGGCTCAGGTCATGATCTTGTGGTCCGTGGGTTTGAGCCCTGCATTGGGCTCTGTTCTGACAGCTCAGAGCCTGGAGCCTGTTTCATATTGTGTCTCCCTCTTTCTCTGCCCCTCCTCAGCTCGTGCTCTGTCTCTGTCTCAAAAATAAACAAACATTTAAAAAAAAAAAAAAAGAAAATCTGCTCCGAGCCAGCTGCTTGGCATGGCTTATCTAATTTAATCTTTGGAAGAAGCCTGCAAGAGATGTTTTGTTATCTTTATTGATAAATGGGAAAGATGGGGTCTGCTCAAGGTCACTCGAGGTTTGCACGTGTGTGTGCGCGCACGTGCGCGTGCAAAGTTTGCCCTGCTTGCACTCTGCTAGGCTCCTTTACATGGTGTATCTGTGAGCACAAGAGTTGACATGGGAGTTGCGGGGGGAAGAGTCACTGTGTCTGAGCAAGGGGAAACTGACCGTCTGATAGGATCAGTTCAGTGCTTCTGATTTCGTGATTTGCTCTGCTTGCGTGATCTGCCTCCTTCCTGACTCTCTTTATACTACAGAAAATCAACATAGGGCAGACTCTTTGCAAGGAAACTCTACTCTTCTGGTCTGATCACAGGGTCCTTCACGTGACCGGTGGCTTGACTTTTGATGGCGATTAGACAAGCACCGTACAGGCCTAGTGTATGATGCAAAAGAGTCCTCTGCCCAAATCCCAGGCCCGTAGGATCCACATCTGTGTGCACACTGCAAATGACTGCTGGTGAGAGTGGAAAGAACAGAATCTATCCGGTGTACCAAAGGGGGAAAGTTTGACTCTTGAGGTCCACTGGATTTGAACACTCGCAGGTGGTTGAGATTCTCCTCCTCGTGATAAGCTCTGGCCTTTTACTTGCTATGATCAGCTTTATAGGTTTGGCACTGAACATGAAGCAGAATTACATGGATTCCTTACATGCAGTCACCTCAGGATGGCCTGCTTAGGTTCCCTAGCATCTGTGTTTTGCTTATGTTTACAGGGTTGAAGCAGAGCCCATTAGATTGGGTTTAGCTGCAGAATAAGTGCCTATGACTGGTGAGGATGTAAGTGGGAAAGGCTGTCTGCTATGAAAATATGCAGCTCGCTTGCCCCTCCCTCCTTTCCTCCTCCTTCTTCCCTCCTTCCCTTCTTTCTTCAATCCCCCTTCCCTCCTCCCCCTGCTTCCCCCCCATTTCCTTCCCTCCATGCCTCTTCCCTTCTTTCTTTCTTTCTTTTTCTTTCTTCTTTTGCGATAAGATTCCCCCCTCCCGATTTTTTTCAGCTCAGTTAAAATATAGGCCTAGTATATGGGCAAAGGGTCCTCTGCTCTTGGTTTTAAAGGGCACACTGCCTTTGTTCTTCTCAAGTCAGACCCCTTGTCCATAGGGCGAGGAGACTCTGGGCCTCTGAATCCAACCTCCTCCCTCTCTTAGATCACGTTTCAGGTACCTGGGAACCACAATTTGCGGTCCAGGTGGCCCTGGATTAGCTTTAACAGACTACCTGGACCTTTGGATCCGTTTTGGTGAGGGCCCATATAGCCACTAGTCTGTGCGCCTAAGGGGGGGTGGCTAAGGCACAGCTGTGTGTGCATGGGGTGTGTGCAGGGGAGTGTTACAACTCGTGTGCCCCTACATACCTTACAAGGTGTAGGATGGAAGAGGCAGTGGAAAGAGGCCGTCATTGGCCAGGCCTGGGACAATGTTTACCCAAAACACCCAGTTCCAGGGAGGGACTTGAGTAGTTCAAGAGTTTTTAAAATGATGCCGGGTCGTGCAGAGTGTTTTGAAGATACATTTGTCCGTGAAGGTAGGACAGAACCTGCTTCACTGAATAGTTTCTCAGCTTGATTTGGAACTTGCAGTATTTTGACCTGTGGCACGTGGGCCTCTATCCGTCCCTGCCCTGGGTCTTCCAGCGCCAGTGATGTGTCTCGCATCAAGAACATTCCTCTGCAGAGCTGTAAGGTACAAACTTAGTTTTTGTTGATTGTATTCTATTTTCCCTGGAGAGACTGCTCGTTAATGAAAAAGCTAAGACTCTGTTTGTAATCATAATATATTTATTTTTGTGCAGGTCAGTTTCTCATAGTTTGTATTTTCTTGAAGGAAACTGTCGTTCTATTCATTTGACTTGTTCTAGGTGCTATTTCAATATATATATAGATTTTAAAGACTCCCAATGCTGTAGTTGCATTTCATCCATGTATTGGGAACCCTAGGGCAGGGTAGGACTTATCTGGATGTTTTCTTCTCCTCCTGTAAATATTTTTACATGAGTATCCGTGGCCTTCTCAAGCCTATGTAAGGAAAACAAGAACATTAGGACAGTGCTAAGAAGTCAAAAGCCCTCTGACCCTATCAAAGGTATAAGATTGCCCAAACTATGCATGTTGGGGACTCAGGGACTTGTCAGCACGAACAGGAATGTTTCGAAGGAAAATATGGAGTCAGGTGCATGCTTAGAACATGGGCCGCAGCAGGTCTTATCTGAGAAAGCTGTAAATCATTACAAGAGATTCACTGACCTGGGAGGTGACTCAGTCTGCTGCTTTGTAGATGACCACTGGTCATCCAAAAACTCTATGAACTTCACTTTTCTACACAGGGAAATCGAATTGGCCTCAGGCTCCCCGTGAGTGGCATCTGTCTCTCTCGAGGAAGCTGTTTCAAGAGTCTTCATGGACAGGTTTCCCAATGATGTATGTAGCCCACTTCTTGAGATCTTGCTACTTCCTGGATCATGCTGAGTACCACATCTCTATTAGTTTACCTTCAAAAATGTCTTAACGTTTATTTATTTTTGAGAGAGAGAGGAAGAGCAAGAGCGAGAGAGCACGAGTGGGGAGGGAGAATGAGTTGGGGAGGAGCAGAGAGAGAGTGAGACATAAAATCTGAAGCAGGCTCCAGGCACTGAGCTGTCAGCACAGAGCCCGATGTGGGGCTCTACCTCACAAGCTATGAGATCCTGACCTGAGCTGAAGTCAGACGCTTAACCAGCTGAGCCACCCAAGAGCCCCTCTATGAGTTAACCTTCAGAATAACTCTATGAGATAGATTTTATAGTGCTCATTATAAGTCCACCAGTGTTTAGGAAACTTAGCAAAGTCCACCTGGTTAGCAAATGATTATGCTGGGGTTGGAACCAAGATGGCGGGCGGGTTTTGAGATCTAGCCTCTAATTGTTACACTATATGCTATTCCATGGCTAGGCTGCCTAAATTGACATAAATCGTTTCTCTATTATAGCATGGGTGGTGGTGGTGGTGGTGGGAGTACATGGGGTTAAGAAATAAGTAAGGGGTTAAGTAATGATAATATCCACCATTTTTTTAATGCTTTAGTGGTTTTCATTTATTATCCCATTTAATCTCTTTAGCTGAATAAAATATTGTTGGATTCATACACCAGGTAATCAAACATCATGCCTGTCTTGTGATCTTAATAGGAAAATGAAATATATATGTATCTATATATCAGTTGATGAATTGTGGAATATTTATGACATCAAGGAGTTTTTAGGTATTCTGTGCAAAACTGGCCCTTTATTTGGAAGGACTGGGGGAATTCAAGGATGCAGAAGTATGTAGGGGATATATATGGTATGCCAAGGTGGGTGTAACTTTCAAGGCTTATCCCTGGTATAGGCCCATCTCCTGGCCCTGGAAGGGGGACTGGCAAATTGGTTAGGAAGTGTCATCAAGTTAAAGAACATTGAAGAAATCTTGCAGTGCCCCAAATATTACAGCTCACGTATAAAAGAAACTTGATGCAGGTTTTCCCAAATTGTCCCAGAGACAATCCAAAATATTTCTAGTATACCCCTTAAAATGACTTACAAAGCTGAAAGTAACTTTTTCCAAGCGATTAAAAAATAAATTACAAGGGCGCCTGGGTGGCTCAGTTGGTTAAGTGTCCAACTCTTGATTTTGGCTCAAGTCATGATCTTGCAGTTCGTGAGTTTGAGCCTCGTGGAATTCTCTCTCTTTCTCTCCCTCCCAGTCCCTTCCCTACTCTTGCTTTCTCTGTCTCAAAATAAATAAATAAGCTTAAAATGTTTTAAAAATTACAAATTCTGATCAACAGTTCTAGAGGAAAGACTGAATTATTTTTCCTTCTTTTTTTAATGTTTATTTATTTGTGAGAGGGGAAAAAGAGACAAAACATGATCAGGGAAGGGACAAAGAGAACAGGAGACACAGAATCCTAAGCAGGCTCCAAGCTGTCAGCACAGAGCCCCAAGCAGGACTCAAACTCACAGTCCACGAGATCATGACCTGAGCCGAAGTCGGATGCTTAACTGACTGAGCCACCCAGGTGCCCCTGAATTAACTTTTTATTGTCTCTATAGAGAATATTGCAAAATATCATTGGAAGAAGTGATCAAGGAGTATGCATTCAAAAAGGTAGCAAAAATATTTTAGAGGTATGTCAGATAGTTAATTAATAAAAATTGTTTTTTAAAAATTTTTTGTTTGTGGTATTTGTAGCTTTTTAAATTTTGTAATTTTAAGATGGTAAGATGCCATTTTAAATTCTAAATATTTGCTTTCATACCCTAATTTCTATTCTTAATGTTAATATTCTTTTTCTTAAAGAATGCCTTGAAATGTAAAAACTTCAGCTTTCACAAGACCCAACTCTATGCTTAATGGTAGGATTTGCTTGATGGCCTAAAAAATAAATAGAAATGCCTCCTCCCCCACTCCCCACCCCCATACAAACAGACTGAAGTCTACGTTGTTACATCACCAAACACAGGCTTCTTTTTTTCCAGATTTAGCTACACCCTTCATTGTTTCCCTAGTTTGGAGGCCCCATGCTAAGTAGAAAAGAGTTGTAAATATGTAATTATCACAGAACCTTGATCTTGAATGAAACCCAGATCTGACCCTTAGTTTGAGTGAAGATTCTGCCTAGGAGACAGCTGAGGAAGACTGAAGTGTGTTATACTGACAACCAAGGTGTCTTGCCTAAGTCCCTTGGCCCCACTAGGTCTCATTTTTTTCTATGTACAGTGACAAGAATTGGACTAGATGATATTTCCAGTTTTTTTCTGTTCTGAAATGTTTCATTTTATAGCTTAGTGGAGGAAATCATTGAAATTGACTTAGAAAACATAATCCCTAACTAATCTAAGTAGAAAACTCAAAAGTCATTACAGGTCAGAACTGACAGATACCACAAACAACCACTTGGAGTTTGTTGGAGATGACCACTCTTGAAAAAAGGAAAAGACGGGGCACCTGGGTGGCTCAGTCGGTTAAGTGTCCGGCTTCGGCTCAGGTCATGATCTCATGGTTTGTGGGTTCGAGCCCCGGGTCGGGCTCTGTGCTGACAGCTAGCTCAGAGCGTGGAGCTGCTTCATTCTGTGTCTCCCTCTCTCTGACCCTCCCCTGCTCATGCTGTCTCCCTCTCTCTCAGAAATAAATAAAACGTTAAAAAAAATTTTTTTTAAAAAAGGAAAAGAAAAAGAAACCATAGTTATTTTGAAAATTTCCTGGCACAGGTGCCTGAGCATACACCCTGACTAAATAGCATGTTTACTTGAACTAGCACTTCTTCCTTGCTGAAGAAAAGGCTTACTTGGTTTTGGTGGTAACACCATTTCTCTTTGGCAAATTATGGTGTTCTCATTCCCCCCTTCCCCTGAATTGGTTAAAATGTCTGGGAAGGCTTTTCCTGAGGAAGAGAATTATGAAATGCTTTGCTATGTCTAGGAAAAGAAAGTCCTAAAGGAGCTTCTATGGGTTTTTCTGGAAAAGAAAGGAAACTCGTCTGAATATATTTAGTCTTCTCCTGCCTTTCAAAGATTTCTCTACCACTTTTCTTAACATATTCCCAGAACAGACAGAATTTGCTACAGATTGGCAGATTGCAGACTGCTTTTTTAGGCAGGGGAGTAGCTATGAGCTCTGTTAACTGCATTTCTGTAGGGACTGCATAGACCAGTTAGCACAGAAGAGGAATCTAACTACTGCTTTGAATGACTATCTTATTACTTCATATCGCTCTTATATTTTGTTCTCTAAAACCCATAGGACTGGGGAAAAACTATTTGACCTCAAATATGTGAAAAGGCAAAAAGAAACCCACAGTCACATTTTGCATTCACTATTCTGGAGTCCCTTAAATCACCTTGTTGTAAAATAGTTTCTAACAATCTCAGCCCATCCTGGGCATTCTCTTATTCTTATCATTTCTATTATAATAAATCCTATAATTTTTATTGCCTCTCTCGTCACCTATTTATTTACTACAAGGAGCCACAGGCCAACCAGTCTTTTCCTTTTTTTCTATTTTCTGTTTTCCATCACCTCCAGCAAGCCCTGCTTGTCCCCTTCACAGGGGGACCCCTCCACAGACTTCATTTAACACCTACCTTTCATGTATTGTAATACACATTGAAGGGCAAATCTTGACCTCCACATTCTGACCCCCAAATGATGATTTTATATCATCCCCTGACAACAGCAACTGAGGATGTTCTAATACCTCGCTCCTCAAAGGGTGGTCCAGCAACCAGCAACAGCAGCATCCGGGAGAATTTACTGGAAATGCAGAACGTTGAGTCCCTCCCCAGACCTGCTGCTCCAAATCTGCATTTTTAACAAGATCCCCAGCTGATTCAGGTCCACTCTTGAGAAGTCCTGCTCCAAAAGTATTAAAGCATTTTCCACAGAGAAGTCCAAGGATGTGTAGTGATTTGGGTAAACTGCCTTGACATTTGTAGGCCTCATTAAGAGCTATCATGCCTTGACATTTCTGAAAGTATGTGGCACTGTGCTGAATATAAAGTATGTACCCAATAAAGTAATGAACTAATGTCCTGTGTTTCAGGACATGGTTCTGCTCTTCAACATTAAAAAAAAAAAAAAAAAAGTCTTTTGCCTTGAAAAACTCAATTTTGCTGATGTTGACTGAGAACTCACAAAATTTTTCTTGAATCCATCAAAGTTTATTTTAGACATTCTGAGCGCCACCATGGGCTTTTTCCATGATTGGTGTCTGTCTTTCATTCACCATAAGGCAAATTTTTTGCATCTTAGTTACTTTTAAGAATTATTGGTCTCTAGCCATTTAATTCTCCTACCTCTTTCTGATCTGATTTTTTTCAAATAACTCTGTCCTCTGACTTGTTTTTTTTTCCCCTTTTGACAATTTAATGGTGTTTGGCAAAAAGCAAAACAAACAAAAAACAGAAAAAACCCTTTCCATTTAAACTTGTATCTCATGTTGCTGCCTTTTATATCAAATCTCAACTTTTTCATCAGAATAACTGTAAATCTTAATACCTAGAATCTCTTAATCAGACATTGATTTACAACAGGAACCTAATGACATGAAATGCATCACCATTTGGTTCCCTATTTGCTTATAAATCGTGCTACCAAAATGCAGATCTGAACTCTTGTTTTCTGCCATCTGTAAGAAGCTCAGTGGTTATTGCCCATGGACACCCTCTGTCCCTTTTCTCTTTAATAAATATACATGGCCATCTGTTAAAGCTTCTCCCAGACATCATTTTGAATAGGGGACCCCTGCTAGAAAGCCTTGCATGGATCTTCTCCATAGATCCTCAGTGATTGATTACATGGCGCTCGCTTTCTCTGTGAAGTCAGTCGCTGAGTCAGTGTCCTTGGTTCCTAAGACTCACTGATGGGTCACAGGATGGGTTTGATGACTGCGTGCATGAATGAGGCTGGCCCTCCCCCCCATTTCCCTTTCTGCTCTTGAGCAGACCCTGGTCCATACAACCTAGGCCTCCTCACACGTCCTTTTGCTTTTAGATTTTCTGAGTTGTGGCTGTTCTGCTCCCCCCACATTTCCCCGTTCTCCAGCGCTGCCCTATAACACCGCCACCATGCTGTATTAATGCCTGACCAAATGCCAGTCCCTCTGGTGGGTTTTCAGTTTATTATCCCAGTCAGATCTCCTTTCTGTCTCCTCTTTGCAGCCTCTCTCACAGGCCTGGCTTCCACAGTCAGGTGGCTTTGGTGACCAAGCTATCCTCGGCTGTATGTATGTGCCCCTTATTGGAATGAAAATTCATTGAGAGAGAACCTTCTGTCTGCTTCTTCCTGGCATTCAGCGTTGTATTCTCACTGAAAGGTAGTTGCTATTTAGAATTTATTGCTTTTAAAGGCCAGGGAAACTGCTTATAAATCCAAGATGGGATGGATAGATCTATACATCCATATCATCTATGTCTATGTCTGTATCTATGTATATATATTATATGGGTATTTATATAAATTTAAATATTTTTTTCTAGACTCTTTACCCTTTCACTGCCAAGTGTGTCATCAGGGGTGTTGTCATCTCTAGCCACCTTAAGGGAACCTTGGGCTTGTGGGAAATTTCTCACCGTCTGATGTGTGTAAGTTGCTCTTTGCAGGAGAGGCTTCCTCTCTCTTCAGGCTTTAGTTTCTGTGAATTTGGGGGAGCTGTAGTCTGTGGGTGTTTTGGCCTTTTGTTTTTCCATCCATCACAGACTGCCTTTGGTTCATTCATCGTCTTGCGTGTGAATCTTTTGTAGAGGATGCAACGTGTTGCGACTATAGAAGCCAGAAAAAGTCATAAAGTAAATCATAATACCTTTTTTTTTTTTTTTTTGTGCCACTCCTGCCTTTCATTTGTATGGATTTTAGGTTATCTCCTCCCATCGGACGGTTGGGGAAGGGACAGTTGAATGAAGGAGTCTTAGTGCAATGGAGAATGTCTAAAAACACCCTTCTACCTTCCCAGGAGAAGACATCCTATATTGCAAAGGTGACTCCTGGTTGTACCTTCCAGAAAGGCTGTAGATGTGGCCTCTGCCTCTCTTACCCCTCCCTGCTCTATCTAGGGAGAAAGGGAGATGAAATAAGAATTTTGTGTCTTAATATTCTGTGGCACTTAAGGGAAATGGGTGAGATAGAATACTTTTCATTTGATGTCTGTCAGTTAGCCTTCAAAACTGCTGAAAGCATTTATCTTTCAAGATTTTAATGATAAAGTTGGCGAGGATGTTTGTGGCAATTATATAATCGGTTATGCAGCACTTTACAAAGCATTTTGTCAAACTCAGAGTGTCTCCTGTTACCAGTTTATTAATGAAATACTTATAGTATCTTCAGGGCAAAGGAAGGAGTCTAGTTTCCTAACAGCTTCATGTTTACTTCTTGAATAACTGTTGAACTACAGTTCGGAGCTCATGGGCTTTGTTACTCTTCAAGGTATAACTCCTTTTAAAAGCAACTGACCAAATGTTAGATGTCTGTGTTCCACATGTTCTGCCAATCAAATCAGTTTTGTTCTCCTCTCTGTGTTATTATAGAGAGTTCTGTAATTCATCTTTAAGGTCTGGGAAGGGAATCTTAACCTTGAGCTCTGATACAAAGTATTGTTTGATTAGAATCAGTACTTTAATAAAACATATGTGAAAGGGAGTCACAGTGAGCATTTTACAATGTATATCATTGTCAAATCACTGTGTTGTACACCTGAAACTAATACAATATTGTATGTTGAGTATACCTCAATAAATAATAATAATGATAATAATAATAATAATAATAATAATAATAATAAAAGAGTGTTTAGAGGGAGCCCCTGAAGGTCTGACTGCCTGTGCCCCTTATCTTAAATTATCTTCCCATGTTACATAGAGTGACCATGGAACCCACCCTGGCGCCTGTGCTCTCTGAATCGAAGTATCTTGAAGTTAGGGGAAAATGAAGGCATCAGAGTGTGGAGCTGATGATCGATGATTGATGATTGATTGAAAGCAGCCTCTTGCATGCCCTTTATCTGCAGTGACCAGGACTGCAGTAAAACATCCTGATTTTAGGGAACATTCCTGCCCACAGTCCTCCCTGCCACATATCTCTTGGGAACACACAAAACGTCTTTTGTGGTTCAAATAGCTGTCAAATGAATACGAAAGGCCCAGCAAACATCCGTAAAAATAGTCATTTGCCAAACTTGTCCAGGCAGATAAAAACTAGTGTCAGGAACACAGAAGAGAGCAGTGATTTGAGTAACTTTATTAGTTTTGAGACTTAACTGGGGAAAGAGGACCCATGGGGGAAAAAAGTCTGCTCTGAGAACTTTGAAGAAAACATATTGACCGTGTCTGGTTATAATAATTGTTTAATAATCCCTTATGTTAATGGAGTGCTTTGTTATCTGTAAAACAGTTTCACCTGGATGTCACATTTCATTTTGGAAACAACCCTCTGTGTGGGTGTAATTCTCCTGTTTTACAGATAATGTGGAAATGGAAGCCCAGAAAACGGAAACCATCCAAGGCATTGTAAAGCACCACAGATGTGTGTTTTTGTCATCTTACCATTTTTTAGTCATTGTGCCCCCTTGCCACTTAATTTCTAAGAAAACGTGAGACACACGCTATGGTCCCGTCACGTTTTTATATTTCTGTAGCGAAATCGAGGAAGAGGGGACGGTGGGGTCAACAGCAGCAGCCTTGTTCTTTGCCTTAAAAATTGGAAACCATATTTAGGACTGGCAAATACCCTCCTTCAAGACCTACTTCTTTGAGGGTTCTGTCACCAGTCTTCCTAGAGCTGAAGCTATATAATGAGTCATTTTTCTGGTTCTCCTTCTCTTGCAGGCAGTTTTTCTCTTAAACACCATGCGATCTGCCTTCTTGAGGTTATGTCGCTATTGCCAATAGGCACGTGTTACCATTTATAAAAGACTATGGCGTTGCCATGGTCTTACGTTTTGTTCTTCAGAACTTCAAGGTGCTTCACCAAATCACACGTAGGAAAGGTCTGTCTTCACCATATAGGCATAGAGGTCAAGAATTGTCTTTGGCTTCCTTTCCCATTCATCTTAGAGATGAATCTCTGAATAAAGATATGGAGAAGAACGAGATTGTTTTGACTGGTAGGTCACAAGAAACGCAGACGTCCAGTATTTATTTAACTTACTTTTGTACGCCAATACCAAGAGCACACTATGTACACTGTATGTTAGCTGACTTGACAATAAATTACATTAAAATAAATAAAGACAGAAAGAAAGAAAAAAGAAATAAATTACTTTTGTATAAAATAGCTTGTATCTTGAGGAGTAGCAGTGCCGACTTATTTGACTGACATTTTCAAAGGATATAATAAAGAATGACCTTGATGAGCAGAAACTGCATTCTGCTCGCTAGCCACACAAAGCTAATGGATACTCCTGCTTGCCTGCATTTTTTCTGTTTTATTTTATTTTTCTTTAATGTTTTAGTTATTTTTGAGAGAGAGAGAGAGACAGCATGAGCAGGGGAGGGTCAGAGAGAGAGAGAGAGACAGAATCCAACGACAGGATCCAATGACAGGCTCTAGGCTCTGAGCTAGCTGTCAGCACAGAACCCGACGCGGGGCTCAAAACCACGAACCATGAGATCATGACCAGAGCCGAAGCCGGCTGTTCAACCGACTGAGCCACCCAGGCGCCCCTGCAATTTGTTCTAGAAATGTCATTTCCTCCACACATAAAAAGAGAAGTTGAGTCATTATGTCATTTTACTTAATTTTGGTTCAAGAAGAACATTAAATCAGCTCCCATACTATAGTATGGACTTCTTTCTCTTTGTTTCCACCATTATTCATCAGAATGATTTTTCTAGAGGACTTGGGACAAAGGATTATTCTGATCCTTCCACCTCTGTGAAAATTTCCTAGAGAAGATGATATTAGATCAGAGAGATCTTCCTCAAATTAGAATGGATTTCAGTGTTATGTACTTCTTGTTTAAAAGGGATTTCATAGTAAATCTTCTAGAATACTACCTTTTATATGACCCTTTTAAAAATGGTGATTTGTACACATGGATCCCTGTTAAGGCAAATGTTTACTTAGAAAAATATTGAAACTTTGAACATTTCAGATATGGTCCTTCAGATCTGGTAAGGTCGTTTTCAATATATATCTGTTAAATGGAATAAGAAAGAAAATACATCACAGAGACAAGGAAGAGATGTTAAACTGTAAGGCTATATTGACTTAAAACTTATTTTTTTGTGTGTTCTATCTATTTGGCTTTGTGATTTTCTGAAGGAAACAGTTAGCCACAACTGTGAACTCTGATCGAGGAACTATTTATCTTAGTAACTCCGTTGGTCGTTTATTGAAAGGAGATACACATTCTTATGTTGGCCTTTTTGAAGTCCTTCTTCATTTTGCCTTGTGGGGCCAAAGCCCTTTAAAGAAATTGAGCTTTCTTATGATACCTGCTCTTTAGGTCTTCAAACAGATCTCCCTTTAAACTCCTTGTGCCCTTGGTGATGGACAAAGGATTTCCACCCTTTAAAAACATAGAAATATGTAAAATCCCTACTAAAGAAATGAATCTAAAATGGCCTTCCGGGGCTCCCGGTTGGCTCAATTGGTTGAGCATCCGACTCTTGATTTTGGCTCAGATCATGATCTCATTGTTTGTGAGTTCAAGCCCCATGTGGGGCTCTGTGTTGACAGTGTGGAGCCTGCTTAAGATTCTCTCTCTCTCTCTCTCTCTCTCTCTCTCTCTCTCTCTGTCTCTACCTCTCCCCGGCTCATGCTCTCTCTCTTGAAGTAAATAAATAAACAGTAAAAGAGAAAAACAAAAAATAAATAAAAATGACCTTCCAAGGGAGAATTTGTACAACAGCAACCAAATGCCTTGGGACCCATTATGTTTATGATCCCTGCCTTATCCCAAAACATGACGACAGTTTGAGTCACATAAGAAAATCACTGGGGTTGGGCTTGACACGACCTGTGTGCATTGATTAAAAAACGTTCTGTTATAATGCAGTTTGCAACTTTCTTAGCAGCCAAGTCAACTTGAGAAACATGGTTTACCGGCCGGCCCTCCTCTCTCCCAGATTTCCTTGCTCCCTGTCTCTAACCCCTGAGCTTGTTCCTGTCCAGTCTTCATTCCATACAGAATAAATCCTTTCCTGAGCCGTATTCACTTTTTTCACTTCCACTACACATTAGAATCACATGAGGAGCTTTTAAAAGAATCCCAGTGCCTGAGCCCAACGCCTGACACTCTGACGCATTCCCCCTGGTATAGGGCCCTAGCACCTACACGGTTTTAAAAGATGCCCCGATGATTGTGTTGTGAAACCCAGGCTGAGATGCGCTGATGCTACAAACGGAGAATTTGCACAGAGGAGTCAAGGTGTTCGCTTAATGTCCCGCAAGAAAGCAGTACCGTTTATGAGGTTCAGAACTTCCCTGAACCTCATACTGACTCGAAGTCCAGTATAACAGATAAGAACAAGGCTTAGTTGTAGAATTAGGGGAGAGTCAAAATCCCTTTACTTCTGGAAACTCACCAGCAGAGTGGGGTTAAGTACACACCCATCTAAAAACCTGTCTCACGGTAACAGGTGGTTAGAAATCAAGGCCAATGGAACCGGAGCACCGTGAGGTGGGCTGCAGGTAGCAGGTGAATGACTTTCCAAAGGAGAAGACAGCCGACGGGGCTCTGGAAGGCTGGGCGCTCCTTGGCGGTACCATTGTCCACTTGTCCACGGTTGTATTTCTGCACCTGCTTCAAGGAAACCTAGGGGAAGCTGGGGGGATGCCTATTTGTGAGGTGCACCCTCCCCACCACACACAGGAGTCCTCCAGGTACCCTGAGCCAAGCCACTCTCCAGAGTGCACAGTCAGCACCCCCATTGACTTGGGCCTTTCGCTGGGGAAGGTGTCCGACACCAGGTGTCCTTGGAGAAGCCATTCCCTGAGTCCCTCTCTGGCTGCTGGCAGAGGCAGTGAACACTTTCTGAGGCCTGGCTGGACCACCTTGGGGATGGTAGGTCTTGTGCGGAGGTGGACACGCTGGGGGTGAAGAAGGCAGCAAGAGTTAACGTATCGTAGGGTTCCTGATATGGTGTTGTTGGGCAGGAAGATAATCAGATCACCGGGGCCTTCAAGGCCAGGCCGTGTCGTTTGGGCTTAATTCTCTGAGTCACCAGCAAATTGTGAGTAGGGACATAAAAGAACGATCACCAGGCCAGGTGTCTGTGATGTGAAGCTGCGAATGCCTTTCTTCTTTTTCCCTCTGTCGCCTCTGCAGCTGGCAGAGGGCAGGGAGCCCTTCACAGTCTGCCCGTGCACCCGGGTGGCACTGGCGCCCTTCTTGCTTCTGATCCCACATTAGGGTCCGGGTGCCATCATGGGCACTTAATAATTTTTAAAACAACCGTTCCTTTGTCGTACCTCAAAAGATATAGGCGGAAGCTCTTAAGCATCACAGAGCTTCTAGACCTCCACCTTATCTTTAGGCTCTGTGTTGATCTCACTCCATAGAAAGGAGTCTACTGACTCTTTGGAACAAGGACACAAACAGTTTAGGACAGACTAAACAAGGGTACAACATCATTAATTCCAAGGGGGCACTTTATTTTGCTGGAACTTGCTTACTGATGTTTTCCTGACATGTTCACACCCCCCAGTAAACATAGGCCTCATACTTTTAGAAATCTGAAGGATTTAGAGGTTCAATTGGGTAGAGCTTCAGTGGAATGCTTTTATTATATCTAATGCCATTTTAAGGGGCTTGTGACTAGAGAGGTTGGGTTGATTGGACGACATATGTAAACCACTGCAAGGACTTTTACTAAAGTGGAGGACCATGCCAGTAGCTCAGAAATGTGGCATTTAGGGAGCTTTGTACTTCATAATCACCATGACAACATTGGGACAAATCGTATAACCCTCTTCGAGAGCAAGCACTGTTTGCTGGAACTTGCTGCAATGGTGCCAGTGTCTAATGTCTGTGCTCCTCACTGCACTAACCATTAGTCACCTGTGGCTCGAAAGGTGGCGGGTGCAGCTAAGGAACTGAGTTTTAAATACTATTTTATCTCAGTTACACTTAAATGTACATGGCCACATGTGTATTGGCTTCCAGCATGGACAGAACAATTATAGAATATCCTTAAAATCCTTATTCCCTTCAAGTCTTCAGATGAAGCACAATCAGGTAATTTCTTAGCACCTATAATCATAGTGGGACAGATTACATTATTTATACCTTTCCAGGCCTGTACTTTGGAATTGTAGGCTGTTTCCCTCTGGGAAATATGATATTCTAATGTTGATGAAAATACTCTTCAGTAGTACACTTTAATTATAATACTTTGTTCTAAGAGGATCCAGCCGGGCCTCTTTCATCATCTGTTTTGAGTTTTAATCTTAAAAGGGCTATAAAAATAGTATTATCTTGCCAGAGAAAAAATATGCTGACCGTCAATGCCTGTGGAGCAAGAGGCATTGTTAGCAATGTTATCAAACATTCAGACTCCTGGAAACACTGGATAAAGAGAAGTTAAAGAGACAGGTAGAAGTCTCCTAGGAGAAAACTTGCCCTGGAGGAATGCTTTTAATTAGATTTAGCTTCCATCAGAAGAGTCTAGCAAAGTGCTTTCCCTGAGGGCATTGGGATTTTCCCCTGTGAATCAGTTCTCTCCCCCATAGGTCACCTCTCTGCTATGTTCTAGAAACTCAGCCTTACTTGGCATGCCTTGACTTAAACCCTCCAAAAAACCTTGGAAAAGAAGCCGGTATTTTTTCTAAAATGTTAATTTCCTTGCTTTAGGCTTATGTAGGCTTTGACTGGAAACTCAATCCGTATGCCTCGCCTCTGCGTTATGCTTCAGTCATTGAAATGGGGCTTAATAAGAATTACTTGATACCTTAGGAGTCAGATGAGCCTCACTTTTTTTTTTTTTTAAGCAGTCTTTTATCTTCCGCACAGGGATTTGCATGTTGAGAGGTCATGCCAGCTGACTTGAGCCCCTACAGGTTTCAGCTTGTTGCAAACCTAGTTTGGTCCTTTTTTCTCACTTCTGGGACCTCCTGTTGCTGCCACTCACGGCTTATGGGTTTACCGGGGAGCTCTAGTCCTTGTCCCTAAGTGTCTCCTGTCCCCACCTCAGCAGTAACAGTACAGCCAGCCAATCATTTCATATATAACACATCCCTTAAGAAGTCTGGATGCAACATTGGGACACCTACCTGGGCGGCTCAGTGGGTTAAGCGTCTGACTCTTGATTGCAGCTCAGGTCATGATCTCAGGTGTGTGAGTTCAAGCCCCACATTGGGCTCTGCGCTGATAATGCAGAGCCTGCTTGGGATTCTCTCTCTCTCCCTCTCTCTGCCTCTCCCGTGTGCCCTCCCTCTCTCAAAATAAATAAAATAAATTTAAAAAAATTAAAAGAAAAAAGAAGTCAGGATGGAATGTTCATTACCAGCGACGTCCAGGCCAGCCTCTTCTGCATGGGACTTCTTTTCTGGCTCTGCGTACTTCTCCTTCCATGTCCCCTGTGGCTTCTGATTTCAGAGCTCCCTGGAAGCTGAGGAGCCCAGGTCTCTTAAGATTTCTTCCAATCAGTGTTGTCCAATTGAACTTTCTGCTGTGATGAAAATGTTCTGTATCTTTCCTGGCGAAGTGTGGCTACGGAGCAGTTGAAAATGGCTAGTGCCACTTGAAAGTGAATATGTGATTTTACTTAGCTGTTTATGTTTATTAATGTAGTTGTTTAAATTGAAGTTGAGAAAGCCTGGCTAGCATATTACACAGCGCAGCTCCAGACTGAGCCCTTGACTTCGGAACAACGTGCCTTGACAAGAACATCTTCTCCTGGGTGCCCCGTGGCCCTCTACCTTCATGAACGAGCTCTTCCCAGGAAAGAAACTCTTGACTTCTGAACTGACTTCTCTATGCTGCTCATTTTAGAGTTCTGGGTTCAACATGCCATTTTTTTTTTTCTATGGTCCTGTATCCTCTGGGAGTCTACCTTTACTCCTTGTCCAACAACTCCAAATATGCATTTTTTTTTTTTTAACAAATAAGAGGAATATGTCAGTAAGGTAGAAGTTTTCTTGGGGAGCCTAAAGAAGGGATATGAAACTTGGTGTTGCAGGATGGAGGGAAATGGAAAACTGTAAACAAGTGTTTATTGCATACCAGCCACCACGTGCCAGGAAACGTTGAAGATTCTAGAGTCCAGCGGTGGGCTAAACAAAATCCATTATGCCCAAACAGCAAGCAGGATATTACTGATACGATGTGGATAAGAAGTGCAGAGTGAGGGGCAGAGGCTGATGGCGACTGTAATTTTAGAAAAGGGCTACCATTTTCCTATCTGAAGCAGTCATCTGTCTGGGGTAAGAATGTTCTAGCAGGTCCAATGCCCTTGCTGTTTATCTCTTCACACCCCCTCCGCTTCCCCGTGGTCTCTCATCTTTGCTTCTCCATCTCTCTCTTTCCCTCTCTTTTTTTACATTTATAGACACACATTTTTAGCCTGGACTTCTCAAGAAATGAAGCCAGTCCACAACCCCATTGGTGTTGGTAAAAAGATTAGACTGAAACGGTTGCGAGTCTGTGAAACGTAGTCAAAATGTGCTTTCTCGGTCACCATTGGGGCCGTGCAAACATTTTACACATCTCGGCACTCACTCCGGCATTAGGTAGTTTCCAGCACTAGGTAGGCTTAATGACTATTACTTGAGTGGGGGGCAAATCCAAGGTGCAGAAGTTAGCTGCATGTGAGAATTTGCACAAAAAGTCTTCTAAAGAACTAGAGGGTGTTGTAATTTGACCTCCCAAAGACCATTCAAAACATGTCAAAATTTTAATTCCTTACTCCACACTTCACCCTAGTAGTAAATATTATCACAGAATGCAAATATGGCCGTCCCCATAGATGGAAGGAGCCCACTGTATTCCATTATTCAGTGGGAAGAGGGCTGTGGGTGTGGTTCTCATTTTCTGAACCACTGAAATGACTACTTGAATCTATCTTGACTGCCACAGCCTGTGACAACAGTGAAGGCAGGATCCTCCGCTAAAGGTAAATGGCTGTTCTGTCTCCTCACCAAGTGCAGTGGGATTTTTACAGCAGGGAGGGCAGTTGACTTTTTACCTACTGAAGGACAGCATCATACAAATCACTGCTACTTGCCTTATGAGAGCCCTTTATGCTGTTTGCTGCAAATAACATTGACGGCAGGGATGAGTAATGCCCAGGAAAGACATTAACCCGCCCCACACGTTCTCATCCAACTGTATTGTGAGAAAGCAACAAAGTTGCTCAGTTCAAGAGCAGATTCTCAGAATTCATTTCAAACTTCCTACCCTGTGTTGTCCCTTCTTGAAGGCTTCACAGTGCTTAAAACTTGTTTCTTTTTTTCTTTTTCTTTTTTTTTTTATTTTACTTCCTCTCCTTGAAAAATATGAAGGGGAGGTTTCAGTGTGTTTGCTGTTATCTTAGAAACCAAAGTGAATCTGAACGTGCCCTTTAGTTGTCTTGTGCCAGCTAGTCCAAGGTAGCTCAGCTGCTACCAGTCAGTTAAAAGCCTCCCCAAAACCTTTTACAAGTGGATCACGGTTTTAATATAATGCTGAATCTATACCAGGCCTGGGTTTTACTTTCATTTCCTTAAAATGTCTTTGCCTTAATTTTCATTTGAGGGAAAATCTGCCTTAAATAGATGGCATAGTAGAAGGAGCTTGGTTTTGAATTTTGGCTTTTAATTCAGCATGTATTGAGCCCCCGTTCTGGGACAGACCCTGGACTGAGGCTGTCCAACTTGGAACAAGTCAGATGATCGTCCCTGACCTCATGGTGCTTATAGCCTGCTGCCTGCCAACCTCAGCAAGTTACTTAAACAGTTTCCTCTTCTGTAAAATGGGAGCAATAATCTAATCTTTCACAGGCACCTGCCAGACACAATCAAGGCATAGATCAAGTAATAGGATGTTTTTGTACAATTATGCATGTTATTATTACTTATCATTCAAGCTGAGCCCAGAAATGGATTCAGAGTAAACATAGATATTTCTAAGGCTGAAGATCTTTTTTTTAATGGTTAGAGTGAATGTCTGTGCCCTAAACCAGAATTTCCTCCACATCCCCCATAAAATTGGAGGAAATGCCTACAAGGGCCGAATGGAAAGTGATCTTTTGTCATCTGACATAATTTTCCTTCCTCCTAACCTCGGGATTCACAAATGTTTGTTCTTGCAAGATGGATCAGCTGCAGTGATCAGGTTTAAGCCTGAGTATTAACAGGGGATGCGGACCTCCCCAGGTCGCAGAGAGTGGGTTTCTCAATGAGCAGAGAAAACAAAACTTAAATCGCACTGCCTGATAGTCCTGAAGCCATTTTTTTCTTATAAGCTGACACAGAGCAGCCCATTCTGTTTAACCCAGGCTGCCAGGTCAGTGCTGGGGCACGTCTGAATTATTCAGCTGTCTTGACTCTTGGGGGGTGGAATTGTGAGAATTTTCCACAGTGAAAGACACTTAAAGATGGTTGTTCAGCCCACCTATTGGATTGGTCAAAGGATGGGCACAGAGCAAACCAGCACATGGTGGGCTCAGTCTTCTCTGCTGCACATCTGCTTCTCCTCCTGGCATGAATTCTCCTGTGGTAGAAACTGTAGAGTGACGTCACATAATTAATTTTTACATGAGTAAATGGCTTCAAGGAGAAGAAATTAAGGGATATTGTTTTCCATATATCTAACGGCACATAGCACTTCTTAACTAGATACTTACAAATCTAGTAAAATTCTTGCTCATATTCCTCTCCAATTTTCTCATCAGCTGTGAATCACATTGTGCTGGTTATTTCCTGGAGAAAGAAGGCCAAACAGAAGTTTATTTCAACGTTTTAGAATTCCATAATCTTAAAGCGGCTCATTGCTTCTGCGTTGCTGCATATCAGATTCACTAATTTTGTTAGCATGCTGCCAAATCACACACAAAGGGCCTCAAAGCCAAGGCAGATCAGCTCTCCGTGTTGAATGTGGTGCAAGGGTCAGCAGAGGATTTGAAAATCGAACTTGATCTCCAGTTACCACTTATTTGCCAGACCTAAGCTGGTTATGAACAATATTTTTAAACCAGATGGTTCGGTTCTAGAAGGGTGTTTAAGGATGCAAAGCACTCTTGGGAACTTTGTTATAACTGATTGATTCCATTATATTTCTTTGAAAACTTTGGAGCTCGGTTCAGTGGTACCAAAACGTTACTATATTTCAATTTGTCTCCTCGCTCAAATTTCCTGAAATCTTTTGCTGCATTCCGGTGACGAGGAGGCCTAGATTCACCAAAACTCTTAATTATCTTGTCATGCCTTTCCTGTCATTTTCTTTTGTGAGAGAGGGTTTGCATGCGGTGTTAGTTTTCTAACCAGCGCGCTTACATAGCACTTTTTATTGTCAGGATGATTTTCACGTGTACTCCAAGCATGTTTCGACTTCATCCTGACCCTAGAAAGTACCATTTCCTAGATCAAGAGAAGGGGGTTTCAAGAAGTGGCTTGCCTTGGGTCCTACAGCTTTAACAGTGGCCGAACCTGAACTCTGAAGCCTTGACTTTAAAATCCCTGGACTTCACCAAGCTGTCTGAGTTATATATGTCTCTGAAAATAAGGGAGGTAATTACAAAGAACCAAAGCTCTTTCCTAAGAAATGTACTGCTCCTCTGGCCCTACATGACTGCCTCTACTCCTGGCCACACTCAGCATCATTGCCTTCTGCTGGAGGGACTGTTACATGCTTCTCAGGAATCTTTACAATGGGGATATCTGTCACCCTGCTGGTATCAGGGAGGCTGAGCGTTTTCCTGTGACTTGTGGCTTTGTTTCTCATTAGCCATGTCTCTTTGACCTCGAATAGTCATTTCACCTCTTTGACCCTTCATTTCCCCATCTGTGAAATGATGATGACACTCCCATGGTGGTTGTGACGAGCAAACGAAAATAACCCTCGCACTTGGTATCAGACTAGGCATTTGGCCTGTAGTCAATAAACGGTGTAGAAATAACTATTATTATTCTCCCCTACAGTTCTGATTTCTCACATAGAAAATTTTCCTTTCTCTTGAGCTGAAAGGTGAATGTCCATATTAGTGAATCAAATACATATTGGCACATAACCGTATGAGTGAGTTATGCGTGAATTTTTGCATTCCAGTTAAACCGCTATTATTGGAAGAAAGAATTGAACAGATATGTTAAGAAAATCATTAATGGTAAAACTTCAGGTGGCCCCAGGGGCCGGGCAGGGGGAGTAGCCGGGGGTGGCAGGCCAACGGGTACTCAGCCACCGCAAGGGCTCACCACCCTTCCTAGCTAATTGCTCACTATTGTCATAGCAACTCTGTAGGCCCACTGTTGTCACATCTTTAATTTTCTTTTTTTAATTTTTAAAAAATTTTATTTATTAGAGAGAGAGAGAGCACAAGTGAAGGAGAGGAGCAGAGGGGGGAGAGAGAGAGAGAGAGAGAGAGGGAGAAAATCTTAAGCAGGTTGCATGCTCAGCGTTGGGCCTGATGTCGGAGCTCGATCCCACCACCCTGGGATCATGCCCTGAGCTGAAATCAAGAAGAGGATGTTCAGCCAACTGAGCTACCCAGGTGCCTCGCATCTTTTCATTTTAATTGGAGTTGGAAATCCAGCTTTTCATGTGAACTATCCTAATTTTAAACCTTAGTTCACATTTTATTTTATTTATTTGAGAGAGAGTGTGGGAAAGGGACAGAGAAAGAGAATCCCAGTCAGGCTCCACACTGGCAGCACAGCATGGGGCTTGAACCCATGAACCGTGAGAGCATAACCTGAGCCGAAATCAAGAGTCAGACACATAACTGGCCGAGCCACCCAGGTGCCCCACTTGGTTCACATTTTTAAAAGAAAAGAGTTGAGGCCCAGCAGAGCACATATGTGGACTGTATGTGGCTCATGCGCTCCCTGATCTAATGTTTCTCAGCCTGGCCTACTCCCAGTTATTTGCTTGTCAGAAACCAAGCATCTCGGGCCTCACCCCTTCAAGAAGTACTTCACCTGAGTCATCGCTTTTCCAGAGCACGAATATGGGAATCCTCTGCACTGACTGGTATTTTCACATACTTAATAAAACTGTAAGTTGAAAAACCTCTCAGGCTTCAGGCATGCCCTGGGAGTTACAGCACAGTTTGAAGAGGAGAGAGAGTCTCCA
The DNA here is from genome assembly GCF_008692635.1 of Crocuta crocuta. Taxonomy (NCBI): domain Eukaryota; kingdom Metazoa; phylum Chordata; class Mammalia; order Carnivora; family Hyaenidae; genus Crocuta; species Crocuta crocuta. The sequence continues at coordinate 7,157,138 of NW_027529451.1, forward strand.
CAGAGAAATCTCTAATGAAAAGCCAGATCTCACAGTAAATTGATGTGCAGCCCAAATTCTTTGCTTAAGATTGAAGCAAATGGCTCATCTCAGGTACATTTTTCTTTCTTCTGCTTCTTTAATAGTTTGTACCTTTTAAGAACTTCCTTCTTGCTGGATTTTATATTCATTTTTGAGGTTGCCTCAGAACTGTGAGGTAGAGTATTGTTTAAATCTTAAATAAATAACTTCATCAGAAAGCACCTCTTCAAGCGGCACCTGGGTGGCTCAGTCAGGCTCAGGGCATGATCTTCTGGGTCATGTGTTCAAGCCCACTTCCGGCTCTGTACTGATAGTTCAGAGCCTAGAGCCTGCTTCAGGTTCTGTGTTTCTCTCTCTCTCTCTCTCTCTCTCTCTCTCTCTGAAAAAATAAATGAACATTTAAAAAAATAAAGAAAAAGACATCTTCGTGAAGAGACTTTCCATTTCCAAAGTTCTTTTGATAAAAATCATAGAAAGTACTTTTTTGGTTCCCTACAAGACTGAAAGCATCTTGAACGGAAAGGATTATGTCTCATAATGCCACCCTTTCCAGAAGGTTTTTTTTTTTTTAATTTTTTAATGTTTGTTTATTTTTGAAGGAGAGAGAGACAGAGCATGAGCAGGGGAAGGGCATAGGGAGAGAGAGAGGGAGACACAGAATTTGAAGCAGGCTGCAGGCTCTGAGCTGTCAGCACAGAGCCCGACGCAAGGCTTGAACCCACAGTCCACAAAACCATGACCTGAGCCAAAGCTAGATGCTTAACCGACAGAGCCACCCAGGTGCCCCCGTAAGGGTTTAATATGAGGGTGCTCACAGAGCAGATAGGTAATGCATGTTTGCTTATGTCGGCTATTTTTTCTGGTAATTATTTGAGCTGAGGTAGCACTCCATCAGTCGTGTGCTCCTTATGCTGCCTGTGGCAGGCTGTTTACCAATGCTGCTTTGACTGTCACAAAAAGAGTCAGTTAATCATATTTATTTGCAATAATCTCTGGGTGCTTTTGTTTGTTGCCACAGAACACCACCCTAGTCCTATCAACTGAGGGAGAATTGTTTTCTCAGTTACTATTACTTTACATAAAGAGCCAACTAACTTTAAAGCACTTCCCAGCAGAAGAATAGTTATTATTTTGGCAACACGTGAAATAGTGTAAAATTGTACCCCTTCACTTGGTCTAGTGTCCCATTTGCATTGTTTTGGCTTAATTTATTCAGCTGGTTCTGTCCTTTCCTCAGCCCCAGCCCTTGCATTCTCCTGGTGTTGGCTCATGTCAGTCTCTAGAGTTAAGATTTTGCAAATAAACACCCTGTGAAAATCAGCTTTTTCAATGACAAACTAAAATTCCCACGTATGGACGGTGGTATTTGTTGCCCACTGCTCACTGCTGCCCAGCTTTCTGAGGGCTGTTCTTCTACCAGATCCCTAGTAAGATTAAGAAAGATAATTGAGAGAGCTAAGGGGTTTTCAGCTCTTTGAATATGGCAAAAATGCTAGTATTCAGAAGTACTGCCTTTGGCAATAATAGATATTTCCATCTGCAAGAGTCATTTCAAATGTTTGGGTTTTGTCACCTGATATGTGACCTGATTCTGGGACAGATAGCCAAAAAAAAAAAAAAAAGCAAATGCAGCAAACGTTCAGAGAACCCAAGCTGCACTTCATCCTCGGCGATCCAAGAAATTCACGGCTAAGCAAGAAAACAGAGTGTGCGTATTGGGAGCTATTTGGAGCTATAGGGCTTGGGGAGTATTCAATTGAGAAGTTTGCAATCAAACAGCTCAGTTATTTTATGTTTGTTACCAGAAAATGCCAATTACTTTTCCATTCAGCTGCAGCTTGTTTTAGTCTATGGCTTTTAAAAATCTCTCTGTCTTGGGGCACCTGGGTGGCTTAGTCGGTTAAGCGTCCGACTTTCGCTTAGGTCATGATCTCGCGGTTCGTGGATTCGAGCCCCGCGTCGGGCTCTCTGCTGACTGCCAGCTCAGAGCCTGGAGCCTGCTTCAGTCTGTGACTCCCTCTCTCTCTGACCCTCCCCTGCTCACGCTGTCTCTCTCTCTCTCCTAGAAATAAATAAAACATTAAAAAAAAAACTTTAAAAAAATAAAAATAAAAATCTGTCCATCACATTTTTAAAACCCTCCTTTAAAGGTACAGTCAAGTTTTAGGGACCCCTGGGTGGCTCAGTCAGTTAAGCGTCCAACTTCAGCTCAGGTCATGATCTCACAGTTCGTGAGTTCGAGCCCTGCGTCGGCCTCTGTGCTGACAGCTAGCTCAGAGCCTGGAGCCTGTTTCGGATTCTGTACCTCCCTCTCTCTCTGACCCTCCCCTGCTCACGCTGTCCTTCTCTCTCTCTGAAATAAATTAAACATTAAAAAAATCTTCTTTTTTAAAGGTACAGTCAAGTTTTCAATGTAAAGGGCCCTATTGGATTAAGCCCATTGACACATGGCTTCATCCCTTCATTTATTTGTTTGGTGAATACAAATCTCTACATTGGTTTATGCAATTTCTTTGAAAAATCCATAGTGAACTATTCAACTTATTTTAACCAAAAAGGCTAAAGAAAAATGAACAGTAAGGAAACCCAAACCTTCAAAGCTAAATTTCTCAGTTGAACAAGTCAAAAGGGGAGGGAACACTCACACACACACGCACACACACACACACCCCTCCTTTCTGATTTATCCACACTTACGCACATTTTAGTGAATTTAGGCTGGAGTTTTATTAGGATGGTTGACAACTGTCCTGATTGATTAGTTTATTTGCCAGCCCCTTGACTTGTAAGTTTTTAAACCAAGCCTGGCGTTTCTTCAGGTCATTTCTAGAGTAAAATATCTCCGTTATGAGAGGAGGCCGACTAAGTCCAAGATTCTGTTCTTGCCACCTGTGCTTCTGCTGGGCCTTTCGCTCTGCCTTCGCCACTCTCCCTGCCTTTTGGAAATCTCACTTGGATCAAGCCAATCCCATGAGCAGTGTACACACCAGAACAGCCACGTCCGCTCACTCTTCCCATGTGTAACACGCAGGATGCCTATGTGATGAACGATTCTCTCTCTTCAGAGACCTCATCTCTGCTCAGCCTCTCAGGGTCTGAGCTATTTTCTCATCCCGGAGTACCGTTTTGTCCTTCCCCTGCCTAAGACACCCAGTCTTCAAGGACAGACCTTTCTCCCCTATGAAACTGGGTATCCCTCGGGCAGTCTCCCTCCTTTCCTGACCTCCTGCCTGCATTTAAAAGCAAGTCAGTTACACCTGATAATTTTGCTTCTCCAACTAGAAGGTAAGCCACGGAAAGACAGGTGTTTGCTTTAACTCTCTTACGACCTGGAGAATGTCACAGATGCTTGACAAATCCTTCACTGTTGACACTGTGATAGGCCATTTCAGTGTGAAAAGGTATATATTTTCTTATTCGGGTTTTGACTAGAATGATATTTCTGCCATTTCAAAGAGATTTTCAAGCATTGGTTAGGTCATCCATGGAAGGTTTTTCAGAAGTATTATTATTACTAAACATTTGCATGAAAAGAAGAATTGATATCTTGGGCCACCTGTCTGTTTCTTTCCTATCTACACTCTGGTCTCCAAGTTAACTCGGTGATGGCTTGTCTAGTATTCAACCTGGTCCTTCAAAGACTGTGTAAGGACTATCATTGAAGAAGAGCCCACCTCCCCTGCTCTCCAGACATTTACAATTACTTAGGAAACGGGGGTTAACATACTTTAAAAACTAGAATAGAAGGTATCGTGTTATGGTAGAATTTCCAGTTAACGCCACAGAGAAGAAAAATATTCCTGAAACATCTTGGACTCGATCACGAGGTGTTTTTTGGTTTGTTTATAGTAATTGGCCAAAGTATTTTATTCCCTTGGAAATGTCTTTCTTTCATGAAGAATTATGAAGGGACTGCTCTGAGGCTGCTAGACTCGCTGCTTTGTTCTGGAGGGAGGACGTGTGTGACGGGCCAGTACACTTGTCCCACCTGGTCTCGGGGGCCGTGCGGTGTTCACTGCCAGCATCACAGACCATGGCGGCTGTCTGCCAGATGGTTGCCTCAGTGTCTGACTCTGAAATGCCAACTGCAATTAAAAACCTTCTTTTAGAGAACAAGTCTTTCAATTCTGGGCCCATATGGTGATCAGAGCCTCTGGGCCTGTGATCGTTTAAGAGGCCAGACTCAAGAGAAAAGCAGATGGAAAGAACTGTAAGATGAGACGTGCCTGTAAAAAAAGGTGAGGAATGGTATTTAATTTTGCTGGATCCTGTTGGAGTGGAGAAGGGGGAATAATGGCCAGTCACAAACTAGGTTCACCCCAGCCTTCCTTCTCAACATGTGAGCCAGCAGCCTTGGCAGAATCTGGGAATGGTCTCCATTCCTACCTGCAATGCTCAGTTTAATGAATACTTGGCTAGGTCACAGGGCCCAATTCTTCTATCCAACATTAACCCGGCTGTCTCTGTGAAGGTACTTTGCAGATGTGATTAACAACTGCAGTCAGTTGACTTTAAGTAAAGTCACATTACCCTCGGTAACGTGACTGGGCCTCATCCAATCAGTTGGGAGGCCTTGGGAGCAGAAGACGTCTCCCTAGAGAAAAAACTCTGTCTCAACATTGCAACATTCATTCCTGCCTGGGTTTCCAGCCTGCTGGCCTACCGTCTAAATTTCAGACTTGCTAGCCCACAATTGCATGAGCCAGTGCATTAGCCCACACTGAGGGGGTAAAACATATTCCCAAAAGCTTTGTGTCCCTCTTAACACCTGAGAAGCACTGCTCAGAAGCATACCGAGTTCTGTTCACCAGTCGCCATGGATTATTCTTTGAGATGCCGCATGTAATTATATCAATTTTAGTGGTCCTGCTCTGAAATATACAGTACTAAGCAATACCTTCACAGGTGTTCGTAGAATAAATTAATTCTTAGGTGCCCCCCAAAACACACAGCAACAGTAGACAGACGCATGAATTCAGACATACAGGAATGCATTTCTGGCAAAGTGTTGAAGATTATTTGTGGAATCTTGAGATTTTACCTAATCCTTTGGTTAATAGTTGACACCATCCCGAAGACAAAGGACTAAGAATTCATATCCAATATTCAGATCTAATATTTATCTGGAATAAGTCTTAGCCTTAGTAGGCTGCCCATCGCTAAGCTTCACAGACAACAGGATTGTTCCAGAAATAGACACAGCTAAGCATTTACTTAATTCATATTCTCAAGACCTGGAACTTGTGTCTCCAGGCAATGAGTTTGGGGAAAATGTGCCCTAAAATGAGGAAGGCAGTATGACCTAGACTGAAGGTCTTGATATTACTCATGGGTTTGTTTGAAGAGAAGTGAAATGTGATGTGCCATGTGACCCCATCATATGCTAAAGGAAGCGACCCATGGTCACTTCCTGTAGCGAATGACTTTCTAGACGACAGACGTTATTGGAACCTCTCTCTGGGGGACATTATGAGTAGCTGATTTCCCTGGTGGGTAGAAGATTCCCTGAAATTGGTCAGCTGCACACAGAGGGCCTGTAAACACTAAATAGACATTGCCTCAGTGTGAGACCATATTAACTAAAGATGCAGGAGAGTCATTTAACCCAGATTGGAAGTAACTTGGAAGTTGGTTAGGGCCTACCATGGGGTTAATTGGGTGGCTTTTTGTTGTGGTGTTTAGGGTAATATCTTTGACCCTGGGCATTCATATACTCATGGTCACTTTCCATTACTTTGGCTTCACAAACATGTATTCACAAACATAAGATGTTTGGTATCTGAGGTTGCAGTGGTCACTTCTTCTCCTGTTGATTGGAATGTACAGATGGAATCATGCACAAGGTAAATAGCCACTGGGGGCCTTCCCTGTCCCCTGGGGGTCCCTCACCCAACTCTGATTAGCGGTGCACTACCTAGCATGTCATCAGTGCCCCTGAGGACCCTGGGCTAGTCCTTGGAATCTTCGATGGGGGGTTTCTGGATCTTCAGGGCATCCGTAGGTCAACCCTCTGAAATGATGAGCAAAAACGTCCTATGTCTGTCTCCCTGCCCCATCTCCCCAGAGTGACTTCATAAAATCTTTAGCAAAATTAGATGACCTCCAACAAAGCTAGAAGGAAGCTTTGCCCTTTACATTTCGCTCTATCCCACCAACACACGTATTCACAAGGGAGAACGCTGGCTGAAAGCAGAGGCTGACATTTATTGGCTGGAGTTGTCAAGGTAGGGAGCCCTCCTGAGGTCAGTTAATAGGGAGTGGCTGGCTGGAGGAGGGAGGGGAGGAAATTATAGTAAATATGCCCCAGGTAAAAGCTTTCAGATTTAAGAAAACAAAACAAAAGAAATCCCAACCTGCTGATCAAGCTTAAAGTCTGTTCACCTTAGCAGTGGTCGCTTTTACAGTAATAAAGAGAAAGCTGAGGCCTCCTCACTGGGCACTTACAATGTGATATGTGATAACTTACATCCTTTGGCACGCAGTAGGTGTGTGATGTGTACGATTCCCCACTGTAAACTGTCCCCTCCCTGCATGCGCACAGGTGTGTACCTGTGCCTCCAAGTAGGGATGAAGTTAGCTGTTTGCCTTTTTCCCAGAGTTAATTGCAAAGGTCTTCCCTTTCTGGGTGTTGCTGTAGACAGCCACCCTTGTAGACCTGCACGTCTCCCGGGGCCCCGTTTGCACAGACTGCGGTCAGAAAGCCACCCCCAGAGCTGTGTGGCTTGGCCGCCCATGTCTAGTCTTCTTTCTCTTCTTTGATGGCCCTCTTTTGTGTCTTCACCGTCGGTTGTGTTTTGTAAGCGTCAGACCTAAAGCACTTCTACTTGTCAACAGGTCTGTGGCCACCACTGTGGCTTCTCACAGCGGACTCACTGTGCTTCTCGCCTGACTTTTCTTAGCTTGTGTTAGAAAAGCACTAGCTAGGGGCGCCTGGGTGGCTCAGTTGGTTGAGCGTCTGACTTCGGCTCTGGTCATGATTTCATGGTTCATGGGTTCAAACCCCAGGTTGGGCTCTGTGCTGGCAGCTCAGAGCCTGGAGCCTACTTTGGAGTCTATGTCTCCTTCTCTCTCTGCCCCTCCCCTGCTCGAGCTCTGTCTCTCACTGTCTCTCAAAAATGAATAAACATTAAAAAAATTAGAGAAAGAAAAGCACTGGCCAGCCCAGCAAAGGACTCCTTTCCATCTGAAGTGTAAAAGAGTTCACCTAGCTTTAGGGGCCTGGACTCCTGGTTCTGTGGAAGGAGTGCTCCCTCCCTGTCACAGAAGGGGTGTGTGTGTGTGTGTGTGTGTGTGTGTGTGTGTGTNGTTTTGTGCTAGTCATGTTTCAGCTCATTCTAGGTCAGAATTCTCTGCCTCGGGTGCACATCAGAATCATCCGGGCAGCTTCTAAAAATCCCGACACACCTTCCAGAATAATTAAATTGGTGTATCTGGAGGTGGGACTTGGGCCTCATTATCTTTTAAAACCTTTGCAGGTGATTGATTCTAACATGCTCTCAAAGTTGATAACCACGAATACAGGCTAAAATGCTGAAGGCTTAATTCCATTTCACGGAAGCTTGATTTTTATATTTAAAAAGAACAAAGCTTCCTAGCCAGCAAATGCATATTTGTCTGTCTGAAACATACTCTATAAAAAAAAAAAAAAATCACATAAAACATGACCCAGCTTTTTTGTTTTACAAATGACTTATAGGGAACCTAAAGGGTTACATTAGTTGTTTCACAAATAGATCCAAATCTAACTGTTGCAGAAAACATATATATTCATTGTCCTGTTAGTCCCAAATAGAACACAAGGTTCAGAAAGCATTGTAGCTTGTATTTTTAGCTTAGCGTAGAGCTCTGGGTCTGGGAGACAAATTTCAAAATAGTTTGTTGCCTAAAAATACACTTCCTGAAATGAACTTGAGGCCTGAGAGGGATGAATGGGTTTGGTTTTTCCTTCTTCTTCTTCTTTCTGTATTTAATGTTACCACAAGAAAGCAAATCTTAAATTTATATGTGTTTGTATTTTTAGACACCCAGGAAGCAGGTGCTGTGCCCAAGTGATGAAGAGGGTTTCGTGGCAAAGTGTAGATGAAAAATCTGAAATTCACGGGACAGGGAGAGACAGCAAGATGGCAAGGAGGTGGTTCTTCTGGCTGTAGGCAGGAGCATACTTGCTACAGGGAGGAGATGGGGAGGCTCTCCTCGGGCCTTTTCAAGGGTGATCCCTGGGAGAAGCATACCTCCCAGCTTCCTAAAGGCCAGCGACTCTTCCAGTGCTACAAGTAGTGGAGGTTTCTACTCTTAGTCCAGCTGATAAGTGGCTCTGAGTTCATGTTTGTTAACCAAATGCCTAGTAGCCTTGTCCGTATTGTTTAAAATTTTTTAAAATGTTATTTATTTATTTTTGAGAGAGAGGGAAATGGAGAACAAACGGGGGAGGGGCGGAGAGAGGGAGACCCGGAATCCAAAGCAGGCTCCTGGCTCCGAGCTGTCCGCACAGAGCCCAACGCGGGGCTCAAACTCATGAACCGCAGGATCATGACCTGAGCCAAAGTCAGATGCTTAATGGACTGAGCCACCTAAGCACTCCCCCTAGTAGCCTTTTCTTACTTCACTTGACTCTCCAAACACCTCCCTTGAACTTCCACTTTTGCCAGTAGAAATGGATCTCATGCAGGGAACATAAGGGGACGGAAGTGTTATCCCCTTTTTAATGGTCTGTTGACATGCAGCATGTGTCTTGCAAAGAACAGTCTGTCTTCAATATGTTATTGATGACTGAATGAATCTGGCATGTATAATCACACCCACCCCACCCCCAATCTAAAGGAAGAAGTTCTATACCCTTTCCCACTTGATATAGAGAGCCAAACGTGGACTTCTTATATTTAGTCATTTGTGTTTTCATTATTCACTTACTCATCTGACGAATACCTGTGGACGCCTCCTCTGTAGCAGGTCATCTTCTTGGCACAAGGCATACGGTATGCAAACAGGGCAGGTGAAAGCTCACGGAGCTGGCGTTTTGGTGGATAGATTCCAAGCAAGTAAGCGGCTGAGATAGTTGTGCAGGAGATAAAAGAGAATTCTGTGGTAGTTACTTGTGAGTTGCTTTTCGATGGAGAGGTCACATTAACTGGAGACCAAAAAGGTGACAGAAAGCCAGACAATGGAAAGTGAAGGGCTCTGGGGAGGAAGGAAGAAGGCTTAAAAGGTGAGGAGTAAGGATTGAATGGGCTGGTGGGTGGTGGTGGCGGATGAAGTCAGAGAGGTAGCAGGTGGTAGATTCTTGAGGCAGAACTCACCCTTTACTCACCTGCAGGACTCCAGTGCCTGGAGCCTCGCCAATTTTGGGAAATTCTATCTCAGAGACAGTCAGTGTTGGTTAATCAACTGCTTTCCTTCAAGGCAATGGGGAAGAAGTTAGAATCAGTCTCTTGCAGAGAAGACCTGTATAGCTCTTCCCCTGCAGGGGAGGAGAATGACGGCAGGGCCCTGCCTCACCTACAGTGTCTCCTCTGAGTTGGCCACCACCGTTTTGTGCTGCACAGCTCTGCTCCATTGTGACCTCTCTCTACCCATCTATGTGGCAGCCCTCATCAGGATCCCATATCTTCTGTGATTCTCTTTTGGGTTATACCCTACCTTCATTTGTTTCCTTGCCTAGCTACTCAGCTAAATGATGGTTTCCTTAAGGTAGTGTTCTCTGTGTTTCCAGCACCCAGTACTATATAGTGGACTGATCAGTTGGCTGTTTCTGGATGGAGTGATTATGTGTATAGATAGGGTGCCATAGGCAACACTGACAAAAGCAAGAAGCCACTCAGACTCTCCCCCACCCCAGCCACCACCACTCCGCAATGGATTTCCTTACAAATCGCATACATGAAGGAAATTCTAATCTGACATGAATAATTCAGATTATTTTATTTCATTTGAAATTGCAACACCTCATCAGGGATTCCCTGGCAGGCTGCCTAGCGGTTAGATACTCATTTAATGTGTCTCGCTTTCCCCCCCAGTTAATAATGGCATGATAGTTACGGAGAACAACGGTGTCATCAAGTTTCCACAGTTGTGTAAATTTTGCGATGTGCGATCGTCCACCTGTGACAACCAGAAATCCTGCCTGAGCAACTGCAGCATCACGTCCATCTGCGAGAACCCGCACGAAGTCTGTCTGGCTGTCTGGTAAGGTGGCCTCCAAAAATCTTCCTTTTCTCCCTTCTGTCAGGGATGCACACTGCTGTACGTAGCGTCAGGGTGCCCCCTTGCCCCATAACATGTCCCTTTCCCTCAAGTGACCTCTCTTTCAGTTATTAAATGTAATTTCCAGAGACACTTTGTACATTTGCAGATATATACACACACAGATCTATTTATATGTGAGTGTGATAGCATATACGGTAGCCTTAAATATTTACCATAAATCTGGGACGCCTTCCTTGTAAGAAGGAGAGACTTTGCGCCTTGCCGTTTTAATCGACAACCCCTTGGTCCCCCAGAGTGACACCAGGAGCTTTCTTTTTCTGAGGCAGTCTCAGTCTTGTTTCATGGAAGGAGAGGGGATGAAAGGTGGTTGTGTGAAGAGGAAAGGCCTTGTTTAAAAAAAAGGGAAGCTCTTAGGAGAACCAGAAAAACAGCCCGTTCATTAGTCAGAAGCTGTGGCCACGTTACTCACAGCACCACTGGGCCACGTCCTCCATCTTGCTCTTGGATCAGAGCTGCTGATTTCTCTTAGATCTCATTCCCTCCATGTTCTCTCTCTCTCTCTCTCTCTCTCTCTCTGTCTCCCATTTCCCCTTCAACACACGTGCATGCACACGGTGCTCATAAATCCTTTGATTTATTCATACTGTTGGATTGGAAGTAACAGCAAGAGATAAAAGGAAAATAGAGATGAAAAGAGTCCTCATTTTATAAAACAAATTCACTAATGAAATACAACATTTGCAGACTTATTCTGAGGTTTTAAACTTATCAGCCAATAAGTAAGTCACCTATGTGTCTCCTGCCCGGTTGGCAAATGAGAATATAAACCCAAATGTCTTCCTGCACATACACCCCCCGCCCACCTTTTGGGGAACAAGCCTTTTGAGACTTTCTCCAGACTACTTACAGTTCGCCTTGATGATAGATCTGAAACGCTTGCACATTTCCGTGCCTACCAGGGCATGAACTAGTTTCTTAAGAACCAAAAGAATATTAACAGCAAATAGCTGTCGTGACAGCCTGCAGTACCTGTCCCCCTCATTCAGGTCTGGTTCTGACCAATGTCTTTGCCAAAGGGGTTTTGACAAAGATGGGTTCAGAGGAAGAGGGGCCGGTACTCCTGCAGGCTGAGGAAGCTAGTGGTGTGAGGAACAGCTGATGCAGTCAGACACGGCGAGCCCAGTAAAGAGAAGGCATGGGTTCCATTGAGAGCCACTGGATGGGCCCTCAAGTGGAAATGAGAAGAACCCTCCTCTGCATGATTCTGAAGGGCATATTAACAAGAGGACAGACTGCAGTAGACGTGTAAACATTTTCATGATCGTGGTTTCTTAGCAGCAAAACAGGCTTCCTCCTCTGAGGAGTCAAAGTTCAGGGGAGGCTGGGGGACATGTCAAGTCTAACGCAGGAAAGATGGAGACAGCAGCTTGTATGGCCTCAAAGCTTCCTTCTTTGCTTCTGTACTCTGCTGATCACCTTGACTTAAATATCCCCTGTGACGTGAGAGCTTACTTCCACTACCCCAGACAGGCTCATCTACTATATATTTTGTCTTGACCCATGGTACAAGTCCCTCTGATGGCATATGGGTCAGGTCGCTCTGAAATTCCAAGCTCCGGAACAAGGCGTTGCACGCTGTCTCAGAGAATGTGAGCATGGAGGGGAGAGCAGACCTTCCTTTTCCTCCAGTTCCCACCATAAAGAGTTCATACAGTGAGTGTTATTTCTCTACCTGTCTCAGCAAAGATGAATCCCCCTGTGGAGTGGAGTGTCGGTAAGGAGAATGGGAAGTGAGGGGTGCTATGATCCCTCCTGCCGATCCTCAGCACTGAGGCCCTCACCCCCTCAGCTTCTGGGAGCAGTAGGCGCTGAGGGATCACCCAAGTCCCCCCAGCTAATTTCCCTCCCTTCGCTGACTAGAGCTTCTTCACCCATTTGGCCTCTACTCAAGTTTGCCCCTCTGCATAGGCAGCCAGTGTCCCATGACCACTGGACGCCAGGATCTAAAAGGCCTGGCCAAGGGGTACCTGGGTGGCTCAGTCGGTTAAGCGCCTGACTTAGGCTCAGGTCATGATCTCATGGTTCATGGGTTCGAGCCCTGTGTTGGGTTCTGTGCTGACAGCTAGCTCAGAGCCTGGAGCCTGCTTCAGATCCTGTGTCTCCCTCTCTCTCTGACCCTCCCCTGCTCACGCGCTCGCTCTCTCTCTCTCTTTCTCAGAAATAAATAAAAACACTTAAGAAACAAAACAAAACAAAAGGCCTGGCCACATTGCCTATTTTGGGACTGCTCTGACTGGCCATCTTAGCTTTATATCTTCTGAGGGATTGGAGAGTCATTTGCTGCAGCCTGCATTGTGGCTCAGCTCCCGCTGTGGCAAGTGCTGCTTTCTTCATCCCTTGCAGGTGCCTCTCCAGAAACTCTCCACAGAAATCTCCCTGCCTTAAGGTCTGTTTCCAGGGAAGCCCACCTCGCAGCCAGAGGTGGAATCAGAAGGGCTCTACCCTGCTCGTGTTTTCCAGTGCCTTTTGCGTCGTAGTCTCCTTTTCATTCATTCATTAACTCATTTGTTCATCTAACCGATGACAGCTGTGCCCCCGTACCGTGTCAAATGCGTAAGTTCTTGCCAAGGATAAAAATATTTTGGAAGCAAAACTAATCTTATTCTTGCGTTTCTTCTTTGGAGTGGATGTTGACAAACCTCTTTAATGGCTCAAAGCAAATGTTTCAGGACAAAGAAGTCTGTAGTTATTTTGTTGTATTTTCCCTTCCCATGCTCAACCGTACCTAAAGATATTTTTCAGAGTTGGCTTTTGCCTGCCAGGGAGCACTGTGAGAGGAGTGAGCAGAGAAAGCAGTTAAGGACTTTCCCCAGACTCAAGTATTCTAATTGCATTTCCTCTGTGCAATTTTAGTTCTCTAAGCAGCACAGAGGGCTCGGAGGTGGAAGGCAAGAGTCTCTGAAAGAGCTGCCCAGTGATTATACAGACTTTCCTTCCTCATTCCATTCCATTCCATTCCACAGTTCCTTCCTCATTCCATTCCTTGGGCTCTAGAAGCTTCACAAGGAAGAGACGCCATACTTTTACCTGGGGGCACAGAAGACTCAGCCTTCATTTTGTTACCCAAACCAAAAAGCCACCCCATCTGGGCATGCACACAGGACCCTCCCCCAGTCCTCCACCAATATGGGAGCAGGGAGGGAGGTGCTCTTGCTTCATGGCTGCCATTTTTGCCAAGACTTCCCAGTAGCTTTGCGGTTAAGAATAAGTGGATTTTTAAATATGCATAGTTTATTGCACAGTCCTGCCAAGTTGACTTTCACTTAGTTCCCTGTGAGCCACCCTAGAGTAAGGATTCTGATTGTGGCGTTCCCTGTTCAGCAAGGGCGTGCTCCTCTTGCACCTGCTGGAGTGTTAGTTCCAGAATCCTCAAGATGTTTCCCCAAGGGCCAGTTGACCTCTGCTGGAGCCAACCCTGGGTTACATGGATGTCAGACACGCCGTCTCTGTTCCTGGCTATACTGTTCTAGCCCTACTCTCACTTCTCATCTTATCCCCTTGTTGACATGCTGTCCATTAATGTCCTGGAATTAAATACCCTAGCGGTCGTATGTCACAGTTGCTCTTCCCCTGTGGACATGGCCTTGTCTGTTTTCCAGGTGAAGGCTGTACCTTAGCTGCTTCTTGCTTCCACCCTGCCTCCCATTTGCTTGTTGGGGGGAGGGGAGCAGCTGGTGAGTATGTGCGGGCATCTGGGCACCCCTGTGCATTCAATTGTGTACCTTCAGAGTCCTTCCCAGGGAAGACTAGAGTTGTAAAACTGATGGTCACTGAGGCCTATTACCCCTTCCATAGATTCCGCCTCCAGTTATAGAGACTACCTTTCAAGACAACATGTATTTTGCAGCTGAAAATGTCAGAGATGGGAGGAAAGAGGTCAGACCAACCTTGGTCTTTGGACAGTCATCCAAAGTGGCAGCTTTATGAGAGGAGCAGATTGAAACAGGCAGAGAATGACGCCCTTTTCCTGGGATGCCCAAGTTTTATTTTGGCTTTTGCAATTATAGTAGTGGACATCAATCATGTCACTTTTAAATGTAATGTACACATACAGCCCACTGAGCATTTGTAAAATGCCACATGGGAGATTCTCTGAGCCACTAGCTAAGTTAGGCTTCAAATATGTGATGTGAGGGGGTACTAAATGTAGAGGTGATCTGTTTACGACAGCATAAAATATTTCCTTGAGCTGTAAATGAAGAACACCTTGGAGTTCTTTCCCATGTGTTTTCTTTTTTTCCCCGTTCCGTCCCTTTCTGTAAGTCGACACACTGCCAGTCCTTCATCTAGGAAGCTTGTTCTGTTTTCGCAACCTGGCAAGCTGCTAACACAGAATATGCCCTCATTCACAGCGCTCTGGGGCCCAGCTAGCAAAACTGTGGGACTGCAACTACTTTCCCAGGATTGCTGCTTGAGAGCAGCATAGCTAGACTTGACCTTCATCCTGTCAGATACTCCGGGGATGCAGTGTGAACCCTGCCATGTGTTCGGGACGGAAGGCTCTATCCTGATGACTGAGCAGCTTTCCGTTTACCGTGCCTTCCTTTCTACTGATTTAATTAAGATATGATGTATAAAATTGTCTAGTGGGGCAGCCCCCAAGGGAGGCCTTCATGTTCAGAATCATAGATGGGTTTTGAGACGACCCAATGGAAGGACCGAAATGGGCAGAGAAAGCCCAGGGGATGGGGGGACGGCCTGTTGGCTGTTGGAGACCATGGACCAGCTGCCATTGTTAGGACAACTTCGTGAAGGAAGGACAGTCCAGCTTGCTTTTCTGTCCAGAAGACCATATTCACCCATTCTCTTTTTCCTCTCCTTGGCACCCTAGGAGGAAGAATGATGAGAACGTTACCCTAGAGACGCTTTGCCATGACCCCAAGGACACCTACCATGGCATTGCGCTTGAAGATTCTGCTTCTCCAAAGTGTATCATGAAGGAGAAAAAGGTGTTGGGCGAGACCTTCTTTATGTGTTCCTGTAGCACCGATGAGTGCAATGACTACATCATCTTCTCAGAAGGTAAGCTTTCCTCCCTCAAGAGTCTGGAGCCCCGCTTCTCCTGTGTCCATCTCTTGTGTCCCTGGTCCGCAGCCTCAGGCTCCATCCTTCTGCGACTAGGGAGGGACTTACACTCTGTGAATTAGGAACCAGTCACCTGGCAGGACGAAGTGCTTAAGGAGTAACAGGGCTGGTCCTGGCCCATAGCCAGTCTGGCTGATAGGCCCCCGTTCTTACTGGCCCTCAACCAGTAGTTTCTTCCCTGATGGCAGTGGCCATCCTTGTGGTCCTTGGAGCCCCAGCAGCATCACCTGATAACTTGTCAGCGATGTGGATTCTGGGGCCCCACCCCAGCCTGTGGAAGCAGAAATTCTGGGTGCAGTTCCCACAATCGGTTTGAACAAGCCCTCCAGGTGATTCTGATGTGGCTACATATGAGAACTACTGGTCTAGAGATCGGAGGAGGCTGTTTGATACTGGAGCGAGACTTACTTTGAATTAAGTCAAATAGTTTTGAGTACCTAGTCTCAGGATTTGTCTGGAGGATACTTATTAATGTCCCATCCATGAGAAGAGCTGAAGTGTGGAGGGACAATAAGGACCCAGGTTTACCTATGGCAGCAGGGAAAGATGAGATTGGATACTTGCCTTCATCTTTCAAGTTCAGCATCCACTCAGCTTAAAAGGAGGACACACACTATTCCTTCAGTTTAAAACACTATTCGATGATTTTTAACTACAAAATAGTATATGTTCCCTATCAAAATTTCAGACAATCCAACAACATGTAAAAATTGTAAGTGGAAGTACATACATCTTGTCTTCTCACTCCCAACCCAATAGATGATCAATATGAATAGTTTGTTGGATGCATACTTGTGTCTGTCATCATTCATATTATCCTTCCTTATCTCCTGTTTCCCTATTTCTTTCCTCTCTCCCTTCCCTTCCCTTCTTTCCTCAATCCATGCATTTGTCCATCCATCCGTCCATTCATCTGTCCATCCATCTATCCATCCATCCATCCATCCATCCATCCACCCATCTCATACACTCATCCACCTTCCAGTGCAAATAGTTGATCCTACTATAAATATTATTTGATAATATTTTTTCACCCAACCCCTTTCACTCCTCCTTTTAAATAAGACAACACATATGGATAAACTACAGGCCGTTTAATTATTGCCTAGAAACTCGTAATAATGGTTATCTTCTAAGACTGATTTAACCATTCCCTCATTGTCTCCATTTTCACACCTAATCCTCCACTGAATATCTTTGTAAAAATGTCTTGTACATTTGTGCTCATATTTCTGTAAGATAGATTTCTGGAAATGAAATGTTGGGTCGGCAGTTATACACATTTTAAATTGGGATAACCGCTGTGAAATTGTTCTCTTCCCCCAAAAGATAGCTGAGTGTACAGATTTCCATGTCTGTTCTTTAACACTGGAGATAAGCCTTTTAATTTTGCCAGACTGATAGTGCAAATAATATTCTCTTGGTGTTAGGAGTGTAAATTCAGAGCAGGGAAAGGTTATTTTAGCCCCAAATAGGTCTGGTTCAATTAAAAAATCCTTTCAGCGCACAAATTCTGGGTTTACACATTTTCCCTGCTCCTGGGTCTATCACAGCAATGGAAAACAATGGCTGACACTTTGTGCGAGGCGCTCACCAGCTCTGCCAACCCACCTCTTCCTCCTGTGTCCTTCATCTCCTCCCATTTCCCCTCTCTTATTGTCCACCCCCTTACCTATGCCAGCTTCCCAGTGTACAGAGTCAGACCTGTTCATCTTGTCAGCACAGCACTTTGGACAATCACCCTCCCTCCTATTTTCTCATCCTTGAATTGCTCCATTTGTTTCATTTTTCTTATGTAACTTGAGTTCGGGAGGGAAGATGTAACTATATTAAATCACACTAAAGCACAGGGACACATGATATCCTGACGTAACATGCTAACCTTCCCCAAGCAGTTCATCTTTTCTTTTTTTTTTTAAATTTTTTTTTTTTTATGTTTTATTTATTTCTAGGAGAGAGAGACAGCGTGAGCAGGGGAGGGTCAGAGAGAGAGGGAGTCACAGACCGAAAGAGGCTCCAGGCTCTGAGCTGGCAGTCAGCACAGAGCCCGATGCGGGGCTCGAACCCACGAACCGCGAGATCATGACCTAAGCGAAAGTCGGACGCTTAACCGACTAAGCCACCCAGGCGCCCCGCAGTTCATCTTTTCTAAGAACTCTCAGTCTAAGGCGAAGGAGTTAATCTCTAATAGCAGAACATCCATACAAGTCATTGCCATCTATGAAATTCTTCTCTACTTGTGCATACTGGCTTATCCACAGTGGAAGAATTTATCTTCTACAAAAGGGACCAAAGTTAATAAATGGCCTGCAAGTTGAGTATATATTTATATTACTATAAGCTTTTAAGATAGTAATGACTTCAGAGGCACCTGGGTGGCTCAGTTGGTTAAGCGTCCAACTTTGGCTCAGGTCATGATCTCAACAGTTCATGGGTTCGAGCCCCACATCTGGCTCTGCACTGACGGTGCAGAGACTGCTTTGGATCTTCTGTCTCCCTCTCTCTCTCTGCCCATTCCCAGCCTGTGCTTCTCTTTCTCTCTCTCAAAAAAAAAAGAAACATTAAAAAAAAAAAAAAGGGGGGTGTGTGTGCAAAAGGCTCTTCTTTAAAAAAAAAAGATATTAATGAATTCAGTTTTCAGTATATTTCAATTCAGGTGATAATCACAGGCCCATGTCTGTACTTTCCCTCTTATTCATTATCAGACTGTTTCTTTCCTTATGAAGTCAGATCGTCAGCATAAAGGCAGTTTCTCATCATGCAACTCAGGAAATCCAGCACAGCTGATGACTGGGTTGTCTGGATGACTTCAAAGTCTCTTAAAATGCTCCGGTCAATGTTTGCCTTTCAGGCATTGCCTTTCTTTGCAGTGGGACAATTCCTCCACCTAAAACCCCGCATAATTAGCAACATTCGGAGACCCCCAGCCTTTCTTACTGCCACCATTTCTTTCTTATACTGAGGAATGAAATGTCTTGAAGCAATTGTTATTTCTCCATTCCACGTCAAATAGCATGTCAAACGCACTACGAAGGGTTTTGTGCTGTATTTTTATTAGTACAGTGCTCTGTTCTTGTTGCCGGATTTCTGACCTGCAAATGCAGTGAATGATAATTACTTCCATCTTCCATTTTTCTTACGTAATTAAGGGGGAAAGGTGAGCCACAGGATTTTCCTATTAAATGCAGATCTTTATTATCAGGGCTGTTAGCTGCCATCGCTGACGTTCAGAGGGAACGAATCCGGTCTCTGAAAGATTCTCTCTTGCCAAAAGGAGAATTCTTTTGTGGAGAATTCTGAGAAGTCCCAGTCTGCCCCTGGACTCACCCAGACCTAAGATTCTAACTAGAAGAGCGGGTGTTTGTGTTAGTCCTTATTGATGGCCTCGTGACAGCTGATAGCCAGAGGAGACCTGTGCGGCTCCAGGACCCAGCATAGAATGGGAGGGGAGGGAGCCCTGAGCAAACAGCTGTCCTGTTTACTTGCTGATGACACATCCACTTGGCAGAAACGTTATGCAGCGATCGATCTCCCTGGGAACCTTTAAGAATCAAACGCAACCATTCAGCTTTATTCATTCCATTAATATAAATGGTTTCCAAGTGCAGTGAAGACATTTAATTTGCAGAGCCCAGAGCAAGGAGACAATTTTTGTTGCTGTTTTAGGAAAGAGAAAGTGTTGTTCCCTGCATTGAAGGCCTGTTCTACTACTTATTAGCTTTGCCACCCTGGGCCAGTTACTTGATGTCTCCACACTTCAGTCCTCTTGGGTGTGAAATGGAAATTAAAGGGCAGGGTTGAGGGCGGGGTTGTGATGTCAGAATTGAACAGATGTGTCTGTGCAGAGCTCTTACATCAGTGCCCGGAACAGTGTGAGGACCCACTGCTAGCTGCTAGTGTTCTTTGGGCTTTTTGTATAGGATTTGGGACTTTGGGTTAAGCCATGGAGCCCAGACCGTGCAGTGTCTAGGTCTGCTCCAGCCCTGAGGTCGTGCAGTGGGGTTTAGCCCCTGGCCTGCCACCACAGCATAGGGACCCCTCTAGCGAACACCGAGGGGCGTGCTTTGCCGGACTCCAAGCCTTAACCTCTGCATGCCTGCCCAGCGGCAAGGGGAGCACGTTGGGTCTAGGGTTTCTAATCACAGCTAACCACATCCCTGACATCGCAGGATAATATTACAAATCAGGCCCGCTGTTCCTGTTTTGACTCAGAATCACAGCAGGAGGCAGCTAAATAAAACTGGGGAGATCACAAGAGCCTTTCATATTAGTGATGAGGGTAATCACATTCTGTCCTTGCTATATGGGTTCACCCCATCTTTTTTTCCAGCAGAAAGCTTGCTTTGGGCCACCTGCCCTGGTCACTGACTGGCCTTGCCACTGTTGACCGCCTAGTGCTGATGGTGGGGGTGCCCATGGGCTGGGGTGGCTGCGGGAGTCAAACGTGATGCTGGGAGAGTCCAGCTCAGTAGCCAGTGTACAGTAGGTGCCATCTGTTTTACTCCTCCATCCCTGGGGAAGGAGACCACTGTGGCGAGGAGCACAGCTCTCCTGCGTGGTGGCAACCGTTCATACACAAAGTCTTGGCATAGCAGAGGTGGCAAGATGTACACAGCCTGCCGGCCCTATTGCATCAGCTCCTGCCCCATAACAGTGGCCTTGGTGATTTGTTTGCGCGCCGAAGTGTGAAAGGCACTGATGTGGACTTACCCAGCCAGGCACGGAACCAGACATGGGCCTTGTTAATAAGTTCATGCTGCTAATGTGCCAAGCTAATCAACCCAAGAGGAGTACATTTGATCTTAAACCTGGTCATTTGGAAACGAGCTAAATACACTGTACTTGGCCCATTCATTAATCGCGTAACGGAACTCCCCAGTGAAACGTGGGTGTTTTTCAACCGTGAGAGTAAAGTTCATTTCTTTATACACCCCACAGACTTTGTGCTAGCGTCTGCATGTAGATATCAGGCCTGTTTTAGGTAACGTTTCCTTGGTTTCCATGATAACGTTTATACTAATCTGTCTGTAGGATTGTCACCTAACATTTCCCAAAGCCAGAAGACGTTTAGGAACACCTTTCAGGTGTTTTTCTGAATTGGGTCTACAGAGGAGATGTTTAATAGCCCTGGGGAGCCTTGGACAAGTAATAGAGCAACATTAAAAAGAGTTTGCCTGAAACAGTTTGTTTCTCAGCCGTCTGTTATGACCGTCTGCCGGGTACATGGAAAACAAGAAAGTGACTTACAGGAACTTCCTGCTCCCAGGTGACCGGAGCCCTGGCTATCCCACCTTTCCTCCTAATTTGGAGCTGAACTGCTCATTCTAGAAATGGAGAGGCGCCATGGCTCTGCAGGAAGGGGCATTAGCATTAAACTCAGGTCCTGAGCTTTGAAAAGTCTGATTTTAAGGCCAGAGACCCAGCCCCTTCCTAAACTAAAGAGCTAGCAAGCTGGCGCCTCATCTGCAGCCCAGGCTGTGGGAATTCATAGAACAATTAGAAGAATAGCAGCCATGATCACCTCGGGTTGAGAGGCTGCTATCGCTTGGTCACGTGGGCCAACCACTTGCAGGGATGTTGTCTTGTTTCTTAGAGTCATATTTTTTTTCTGCCATCATATTTTTTCAGCTTTATTGAGGTATCTTAGACGACTGCAGTTGTAAGACATGTAAAGTATACACACACAGTTTGAAAGGACTCCTTTCTCTCATCTAGTTAAACACATCCACCGCCTCACATATTTATTTGTGTGTATGTGAGAATATTTAAATGCTACTCACAAGTTCGATTGCACAAGACTGCGTTTTCAACTCAAGTCACCGTGTTTTCCATGAGATCCTCCGACCTTAGTCATCGTCTAGCTGAAAGCATGTACCCTTTTATCAGCCTCTCTCCATTTCTGCCACCCTCCAGGCCATGGCAACCACTTTTCTACTTTTTAGGAGTTTGACTTTGTTTTTGTTTTGTTTTGTTTTTTAAGAGTCCACATACAAATGATACCATTCAGTGTTTGTCTTTCTCTGCCTGGATTTTTTTACTCAGGGTAATGCCCTCAAGGTCCATCCATTGTTGTGAATGGCAGAATTCTCTTCTTTCTTATGGCTATATCTGGATATATTCCACATCTTCTTTACTGAGTCACCCATTAATGGACTCCATTAATTAATAGACTAATTAATACAGGTTATTTCTATCTCTCAGCCATTGGGGATCTGTCCTGCAGTGAATATGGGAGTACAGATCTCTCTTTGAGATCCCAAAGAAGGGTTATCTACCCTGAAGTAGGATTGCTGGATAGCATGGCATTTCTATTTTTAACTTTTAGAGGAACCATCTTACTGGTTTCCATAGTGGCTGGACCCTTCCCACCAGCAGTTGCAACATTTTCCTTTTCTCTCCTTCCTTGCCAGTGTTTTTCCTCTCCCTATTTGTTTGGAGTCCTAATTTTTTTCGGCTGAAATGAGTCCCATGAAATGAGCGTATCTATGCTTTTCCTTTTACTCCCAACAAAATGGGTCTCCAGAGAGCGGCATGCATTTCCCAAGATCCCCCAGTTGGTTCTTCACCTTTGACCCACAGGGAATCCGAGAATCTTGTCTCTTCTTCAGGGAATGCCCTCTCCCTTCCACAGTCAGGTCGGGCTGGGGTAGGGGGGTGGCGTATGCTCTTTATAAGGCTTGCACCCGTGGACGTTTGCACCCCTTATGTAAGGGGCTGCCTCTTCTGTGGGTAAACGACTGGTCACCAAACCACAATACAAAGTCCCCGTTCAGCAAGTCCTTGGCAAGAAGTACAACCTCAGGCTTCCACTGTTCATGGGTTTGTGAGAAACGTCTATCACGTAAAGAATGGCCAGCAGGATGCCCATCTCTTGAGAAGCTCATGGTTCCGCCCAGGAAGACGATCCAAGTTCACATCCCAACTAAGCGACTTACAAACTGCCCCTGAGTGGACTACTTCACCTCGGTGTTCCCCTCTGTAAAATAGGGATAGGCACAGTGTTTTCCTTAGAACAGGATTAGTATGAAAATAAATGACTTCATTCACGTAGGGGACTTAGAATAGTAGCTGGCTCAGAGCAAGTCTTCAGTAAACGTCTGTAAATATTTACTATTGCTTATCATTGGATTTAGCCAGATGGTCAAGGAGCTTTGTGCAGTCAAATCAGGGCGATCTGTTCCCTGTAAGGGATGCTGTTGGAGACACCGTTCCCTGCATTGCAGTGTTATCTTCATGAGGAAGCCGGGAGAAATTTCTCTCCACCCTCTGCCTTAGAAAGATTGTTCCCCGCATGGAGTCGCATTTGTGCCTGATCTTAAGGACACTCTGAAGCATATAAAGCAGAGGTCAGCAAACTTCCTTGCTAACGGGCCAGTTGGGAACTATTTTTTGGCTTTCTGGGCCCCAGAGTTGCAGCTGCTCAGCCCTGCTGTGGAAGCAGCTAGAGACAGCCTGTAAACAACTAAATGCAGCTGCGTTCCAGTGGCACTTCATTTACAGAAACAGACTTGAGTCCCTGATGGAGAGCATGTTTTTTGGGTATCCCCTTCAGTACCAACTAAGTTGAGCATCTAGCAAGTACATGGCTATTGATACCATCCTGCTTGCCTGTATTCCACTTTTATCTTCTCTTTGTGTTCTTTCCACTACCCTCCCCTTTACTTTTGTTGTCTTCCCTCCCTACTGATCTGTAGGTGACATGAGACTTTTTTTTTGTTAAACAGGATGGGACTATCAGTAAACACATCACTTATATATCGTCAACTTAGACACGACTAGAAACCACTTCTGACTCAAAGTTCAACCGATGTGGTTAAACAGAGAAGCAGACCACCCGATGCAGGCTGCCACCCAATGCGTGTTTCATTGCTGACGTGCCAACTACGTGCAGACCTTTGCAGTTAGCATGCCCTTGAACCTGAGAGGCTGAGAGAGGAGAGACCAGGGCTCCCGGTAGCCACAGAGTTTCATTCCTTCCTCTCTCATTGTAGAATTTTCTTTTAAATGAAAACAGCCTCTTTGGTTTGCAAGCCTGACTCTGGCAGGAAGACAAATGATTTTTTTACAGTATCAGACACGCGGTTTCCTGTCTGTGTTTAACTTGCTAGCAGAACATCTCAGCCAGCCGGTTCCCCCTGGACCTATTGTGACCTTAATACTATGGCCTCCTGCCATCCAGCACATGCACTTCGATCGTACCGATCGAATGCCTCATGCACTTTATTGACTTGTATTGGTTTGAGTTGGAGAGGACCTGGGTGCCCTGCACCCTTCCTCTGAAATCCCGCTTCATGTCTGTTCTGTCCCTGGCTTCTTGGGGAAACTCTTAGCTCTCGCACAGGAGAAATGAGAAGAATAAAGGGGCTCTGGCAGCCCCGACAGGTCTGGGTGTGCTGCCTTTGGACTGTGCAGTCGCTACTCAAAATAGTTGGCTCGCCGGCCCTGCGTTTTTGTTTTAGGAGACACAAACCAGATTTACTTTCTGGTCTCTGTGCAGAAGAAAAAAAGTTAAGTGTGGAAATACAGTTGTGAAGAGTTGTTAGAAGAGGAAGAAAAGTATGGATTAAAGTCACTGGATTCATTCCTGGGGAGAGAAATCAGTTATTTGAGGGGATGACTCAGTGCCGAAGGAGCCTTTGGTTGTGAATGAGCTAGGTTAGAAAGCATCCTCTGAAGCTGTTGAGTACGGCCTGTGTCTGGTCAAGGAAATAATAAAGATCATACATGCCAGAGGGCATTGTGACTCAGTCAAGTGAAGCTCAGAATGTATTTGTAGCGTCTCCAAGCAAAGCAACTCGCTTTTGTAGATTTTTTTTTTCCCCTAAGCAGCAAAGTAAACAAAGATGCTCTGAGTAGATGTGGTTGCTGGTTGTGAATATTTCTATGCTGGAACCTCATTCCACTGTGAATCATGGCAGAGTGGAATCCAGTAAGGACACGATCTGTTGCGAATCCCATCCACTTGGATGTGAGTGACCAGTTAAACATCTGGTCCAGTAGGGTGGTACATCTGTAGTCTCTCATCCCTTCCCCGCCATGGCCACCTCCCTGCGTTCTACAAACAACACATGGACGGGTGACTGTGAAAAGGGTCCACAGAGACCCATTGGCTATTTCACAAGTGTCTCAGTGTCCCTGCCAGTGGAAAAACACCAGCGAGCTAGCTAACCACCATGAAATTGACTTTCATTTCCGCTCATAGTAAACTCCAGAGGCTGTATTTTACCACCAGTTGGACATCTGGCTGACAAGCTTTTGTAAAACCTTTGCTGATCCTGCAGTCACTCCTGCATGGTGCTAATTATGTAAAATATCAGATTTACCAGCAATCATTCTACCGTCATTAAGAAGGAACCCTTTTGTTTGTCATCTGCTTTAGAGAACAGCATGAAAACCAATAAGTGGATGTTCAGGAAGTCTACTTTGATTTCATGTAAAGAATAAATTTTAAAATATCCCAGTGTTCAGACCTTATCCTAGTAGATCTACAACTGGAACTGTTGAGATTAGATTAGGGGATGATTTACAGAGGAGTGAGGTCCCTCCTTTGGAACATTTCATCATTTTAAGGATATAACCCATGTTTTTACTTAAAAGAAATGTACCTCGCATTGCCTCATTAGGGTATAGCTGGTTCCAGTGACAAGAATGATTGATCTGGAGCCCCTGGGTGGCTCAGTCGGTTAAGGATTCAACTCTTGGCTTTGGCTCAGCTCATGATCTCACGGTTCGTGAGTTTAAGCCCCACATCAGGCTCTGCGCTGACAGCACTGAGCCTGGTTGGGATTCTTTCTCTTCCCTCTCTCTCTGCCCCGCCCCTGCTTGCTCTCTCTCTCAAATTAAAAAAAAAAAAAAAAAAAAAAAAAAAAAANAAAAAAAAAAAAAAAGAAACAATTGATCCTAAATGTAGGCATTGAAATTCATTCCATTTCCTCCTTTCTCCGGGTCCTCTCCTCTTCAGAATACCTATTTCTCCCATCCAGCTGAAGTCATTGTTCTCTGCCTTGGCCGCACTTTGGAAATACCTGAGAAGCTCTAAAAACTACTCACTAACTGGGTCTTAGCCCTGCGGTTTCAGACTTAATTGGTCTAAGGCCTGGTATCGGGATTTAAAAAAAAACAACAGCAGCACACAGTTCCCCAAAATATTCTAATATGCAACCGATGTTGGGAACCACTGAACTCAAGACAGTTTGTTCTGCCAAATATTTTTATATTTTTCATCATGTTCCTCATATAACCTGGAGAAGAATGGTAACAATTAGAGAACAGCAGCCCCCACAGGAAGTAGCTGAAATTTGGCCTTCTAGGTTAGAGGAGAAAAACAACCAAACAAAATACCTATACCACACATCCCTGAGGAATAGACGTGTTCTTTAACCTAGGATAACACTGTGCTATCCGTAACCTACAAGGGGCTACTTCCCGACAAGGCCAAGCACGTTACTGGGGGAGGCATCCGAGATGTTAGGACTGATGAACTTGTACGTGAAGAGCAGGCATTTCTGAAACCTCAAAGTGTGACTGGAAGGTTGGATGGAAAACTGGGGTGCCACTGCCCCAGCAAAGACAGGGTGGGAGAGGGAGGGGTATGCACAGTGAGAGGAGGTGGAGTTCCTCAGGTGGGAGGAGCCCCAACAAGCTGTGGTTCACATGGAACAGCCAGAAGAGAAGTGAAGTTGTGTTTCAAGTGACTGAAGGGGGAATCTATGGTGTGAATAATTAATGTGCTTTTCCAAAGTGGTCGGAAGACCAACGCGAAGAAAAATGCGGCCCCGGAGAACATCCATCAGGCTAAGGCTCTGCCGAGGGAGAAGCAGGTATTCATAAGACATGTGATCATTTCTTGGGTGAACCCCAGCATGACTCAGGCTCTCTGTTAATGTTTGTTGCCCTCCTAAAGCCCCAGCAACAAAAGTAGCAGGAATCTATACCCCAGGGAGGAACGTGAAAGACGATAAGCATGGTAGAAGGAATGCCACCTACCATAGCAGAAACAGAATCAGGGTTTTAGTTGCCTAGGATGACCAGTAATAATGAAACTTAACAGAGCCATGGAAAGTCAGGCACATAGGTCCAGGCGATCGACTGCAGAAGAGTCGCTTATCAAAAGCTGGCTTGGCATCTGTTCATGTGATAAAGACCCCGAGGTTTACAGGTGAGTGAAGGTCACATTGAATTCAGGCTGATCTGACCAAGAGCATCAAAACAAAACAATAGAACCTACTAACCAACAAACAGTAGTCTAACTGCACTCACTGGAAGGGGTGTGAGAGTCCCAGTGTAATGTTTGCTGCACAGATTACAGTCCGAGTGTTCTGGCTGGGTCTAGAGAAACATGGAGAATCACAAATAGCAAGAATGATTTCAGAGAATAGATCATTTTACACTTAGAAAAAGGACCTGGCATTTATTGGGTGCCTGCTAGATGTTAAGCAGGCAGGCCTTAGAGTCTGATACATGGGTCTTTTGAAGAGCAATTGAAGGAAACGGAGATGTTCAACCTGAAAAAAATGATTTAGGGAAATGGGTGAAATGATTGCCAAGTTTACGAGCTGTCATCTGTCCCATAGAAGAAGAAACCATTCTCTGCTCTAGAGAACGGGATGAAAACCAGTAAACAGATGAGCAGGAAGGCCACATTTGATTTAATATAAAAAGTAAATAACTATCCCAGTGTTTAGACTTCATGCTAATAGATCTACAGCTAGATCTGTTGGATTATTATGGGATGATTTACAGAGGAATAGGGTCTCTCTGCTCTTAACATTTTGACCAGAGGTTTTATCTCTTATCTCTCAGGAATATTCCCGAAGAGGTTGTCATACAAGACTAGACTACCAATAAGTTCCTTTGGTTGAAGAGAGAGGTGGGAAGGAAATAATGTAAGGGAGACTACGAAGTGGGTGCAAGGGCTAGGGAATGGCTTAGTTGTAAAATACGTGTAATTGGAAGGAATTACACAGTCATGTGGCCTGGAGGGAAGACATCTTCCATTATTTTAGGAAAAGTTATCCTCAGAGTCTGTCTAGAATGTCAAACGGTCCTGTCAGTATTCTAGAAGTTAAATTCAGTCCTCTGTGCCCAGTGAGCTCACTGTCCATCTGTTGTTTAATTAGAATGAGTTCTTATCTTTGCCTGAATTTAGTTGTTTGCTTTTCACTGAGACAATGGTTAGGGAATCCTGTCTCATTCCACACCCCCGAAGCAGCTGATTTCTCTGGTAAATTCTCAGAGACCCTTTTCTCCCTGGATGGCTCTGAATACAATTGTACGAGGGCTTTGCAAACAGGTCTCTTATGGATTTTCTATGAGAGAGGGAAACATCTCTGTGGCAGAGTACCAAGGAGCTTAGTCCCTGTTTGCTGAATCCCCGCTTCTCAAACTCCACTTGTGTAAAAAGCAGGAGGGAACTTTGTAAACTGCAGGTTCTGATTCAGGAATTTAGGACAGGCCTGAGATCCTGCGTTTCAGATAAGTCCCCACGTGACGCCTGCCCTTGCTGCCAGTCTGGGGGACACACTTTGTTGTTGCTGTTTTATTTGAGTCTAGTTGACACACAGTGTTCTATTCGTGTCAGGTGTACGGCTGGGGGACGCGCTTTGAGCAGTGGAGACCCAAGAGAGTCATGCCACCAAAATTCTTTTTAAGTATAGAAAATGTTGGCAAGGTATTAGAACTCCTGAATTAGGATGTGTGTGTGTGTGTGTGTGTGTGTGTGTGTGTGTGTGTAGTTTGGTGGTTGGTGTGTGTGATTGGGCAAGAACAGAAGAAAGCTATAAGGATGGGTAATGTAACAGAATAAAGAGATGCAATTTGTTTTGCTTCTTCTGCAAGTCTTCATCTTGCTCTCTGGGGCCCCTGGTGTGTCTGTGCCTGGAGAGTGCTGTGGCTCAGCCCTGCTTCCTTTGCGTATTGAATGAACATACATGAAACGTATTCGGTGAATGTAGAGAAGACATCCGTATCTTCGGTTCACTTTGATCATATTCTTTATTATAACGGGATCCAACTTCATTAGCCATCTGGGTCAGCCGAGTTGTGTCCCTGGAATGACAGCATCCAAACCAAAATGCACGTGCGTCCATTTTCTCCACACACCAGGCACCCCCTGACTTACCTGAATAAGCCTTCTACCTTCTTTTTGCTCTTTCACTTCAAACTCTTCAGTAACTGCTATCTTCAGCTTATTTTTGACAAGGGTATATTGCTTCCCTTTTTCAAGAAAGAGAATCTTACAGCTCAGACGGTCATGGGGAAAATGGGTTCTCTAAAAGCAGCATTATTGTAGGACAGGATACAAAAAGAAGTCAAGCCAAACTGTAGCCAAACCACACACCTAGTGAAACGTTAATGCTTCTTTACCAGATCGGGATCTTTTTTTTTTTTTTTTCTGATTGGAAATCTGTGAAATATGAATGAGAACTGTTTTTTTTTGTTAGAGTTTATCACAAAATAATACAAACATGTTTGTCAAATGGTTTTTTGTTTTGTTTTTACTTTAAAGAGCTTGACAAATAGGTACCAGGTTGACAGCTGTCTCCTGTGAGTCTTGTAAGAACCCAGTGGGGTTGGTCCTGGGTGGTCTTCCTGTGCAGGTGAGGAGGCTGGGTCTAAAATCAGGTTCCGGAACTGCTAAAAACCCAGTTATGCAGCTTTTCATGTAAATTTTTCAGTCTCAGGATCTACTTTGTTTTGGGAGCTTTCTCTTGCCTGATGAGATCTACTAGTTTGAATCTAAAGCTAGTTTGTTTTGTTTTGTTTTTATGCCCCTGCAAATTGCCAACAAAGTCAGCTTTTTTTTTATTAAAAATATTTTTTAATGTTTTAGTTATTTCTGAGAGAGAGAAAGAGAGACAGTGTGAGCAAGGGAGGGTTAGAAAGAGAGGGAAATACAGAATCTGTAACAGGCTCCAGGCTCTGAGCTGTGAGCACAGAGTCTGACACAGGGCTCAAACCCGTGAACTGTGAGATCATGACCTGAGCCGAAGTCAGGCACTTAACCGACGGAGCCACCCAGACACCCCCAAAGTCAGCTTTTCAGTGTGCACTGAAAAAGTCACAAAACTGGATCCCAGGTCAGCATGGTATCTAGGAATATCGTGGTTTGGAGGTAAAGTAGCATGAAAGGTACTAGCCCATCCCTTCATCCTGAAACACTCAAGAGAGTTCCCCTTCCAAAAGCAGCAGGGACTTCAGGATTTTACCTGTGGTGGCTGAATATACTGCTAAATAGTTGAAGGGAAGTAAAGGGACCGTAAATCCAAGACAGCAAAGAGCATGGCAGAGAAAGGTGATTCTGAGTTATATTGGAAGACTTGGGATAAAAATCCTCAAATAAGCTCTTTCAACAAAATGTACTTTGTGTTTAGAAATAATAGTTTCTTTTTTTTTCTTTTTTTAGAAATAATAGTTTCTTGATGGAAAGGAAGAGTCCTTTTAATAATACGAACCTCTTGTCCTTCCCGATACCTAGGTCACTGTTTACGTGTATATCATATCATGGGAAAGAAGCCACACGTCAGTGAATCTGGTTGTTGAGCAGATTGAGCTAGCGTGGGGATAGCTGGAAAGGAGAGTCACCGAGACCGGGTGTTAAGGACCAATACGGGTAGATCATGGTCATATTCAAATTTCCCCAAAGCTGTGGTGTTGCTGTTATTGTTTAAATTCAGGGTCCAGTCAAGGACTACACATTGCATGTAGTTGTTTTGCCTCATCCACGTGTTTCTTGTTTTTTATGACATTGACCTGGAATAGGCCAAGCCAATTATTTTATTCTGGATTTGTCTGATGGTTCCTGCTTAATGAGATTCTTTTTGATGATTGAGATATAATTGACATTTGACATTATATTAGTTTCAGGTGTACAACATAATGGTCCATTGTGTGTATAGACTGCAAAGTGATCATGATGGTAAGTCTAGTTAACATTTGTCACTACACATGGTTACAAACATTTTTTTTTTCTTGTGATGAGAACTTAAAGATTTATTCTCTTAGCAGCTTTCAAATAGGCAGTACCGTATTTTTAACTGAAGTCACTAGGCTGTACATCCTCCAGACATAGTTTATAACTGCAAGTTTTTACCTCTCGACCACCTTCACCCATTTGTCCTACCTCATACCTCCCACTTCTGGCAGCCACCAGGGTGTTCTCTGTATCTGTGAGCTTAGTTTTATTTTGTTCCTTTAGATTCCACAATGTGACTGAGATGGTAAAATACTCGTCGTTCTCTGCAGACTTATTTCACCTAGCACAGTGCACTCAGGGTCCATCCATGTTGTCTATAAATGGCAAGATTTCCTTCTGTTTAGTATCCTATTGAGTGTGTGTTTCTGTATTCATATAGATATATAGCGTTTTCTTTATCCATTCATCCACTGATGGACGTTTTGGTTGTTTCCATGTCTTGGAACAATGTAAATAACATTGCAGTAAACACAGGGGTGCATCTGTCTCTTAGAGATAGTGTTTCATTTCCTTCAGATTGATTAGATGCAGACTAAACATTTCTGTAAGGATTCTACTGGTGTTTTTATTGTAGGAAAATATGGGATGGGGGGTTGACAGTTCTGGAAAAATCAAATTCTGAGATGGGTCTTCAAACATATTAACACCAAAGAAACTAATTTGACAGCAAAAGGCCAAGGAAAAGGAAGAGAGATTAAAAAATTAAGAAACTAGGAAATTGTTTAATTACTCATTCAGTTTCTTTCGCATTTATGAGATTTTTCAAGTTCCATAGCTTTTCCTTGGGTCAGTTTTGGTAATTACACCTCTGTTATTTTCAGGACTTATGACTATTGTTGTCGAGGTTTCTAAATTTATTAGCAAAAAGTTCTCATGATCCTTTGAATCTTTGCTATGCCTGCAATCACACCCCCTCAGCGGCTTTGCTTTACTGCCTGAGCAGCAGCACAGAGGCTCCTATATTGTATTAGTCAGTATCCACAACCCATTTAGGTTGCCGATCCCACCCCTTGTGTCTTTGCTTCCTGTTTCACAATTTCAACCTTTATCTTCACTATCTCTTTCCTTCTCTTTTCTCTGGCTCTCAAATCTCATCTTCTTTCTAGGCTCTCTCTAGGGCTCTTGTCCTCTTGTGTATGTTGAACCCTGTGTTGGCTGAAGACCCCCATAGCTACCTCTTCGGGAAGGCCACCCTCCACGTGCACCACTACCTGCTGCCAGAGCTCCTCTGCTTTGACCTCAGCCCACTTCCTGTACGTTTTCCCACTTCCCACTTCTGTGCAATGGGAATAAATGCTACACAACTTGCATTGTGGCTACAAGATTGAAAATAATTTATGATGTAGAACACCGTGTTTGGCATTAAGTAGAAGCTTAGTAAATGAGTCCTATGGATTTTTGCCATTATAATGTACATAATGACTTCAAACAGGAAGTTCTCCCTCCCCCCACAGGCCTCTCTCTCTTGAGCAGTTTCCTTCTTTGGATCTGGGCCAGTTGCATGTATATCCTGTTGCTTTAGATGGTATTGGCGTGTGAAAGCTTAGCGGTTAGACTGTCCCCGCCAGCTTCAAGAATCTCAGGGTTGTCCTGTGCTGTTCACCAGTATGCGCATGCGGCAAGGAGTGTGGCAAACAGTCATCCTTCTCCGTTTGTATTACTTGGATAAATTAGTTTCTTGGGAAAGCTGTGCCTGAAACTCCTTCAGTAAGTGGAGGAATTGCCAAAACTACTTCACATATTAAAACAGAAGCCCATTTCTCAAGTTCCTCTATGGTGATGTGGCTTCTATCTGGACACATTAGCTGACCCACCTTTTTTTTTTTTTACTATATTGGTCTTCTTGTCTCTTTTACAGTTTGATTTTTCCTTTGAAACTGGATTCGAGAGGCTCACTTTTGAGTTCCGTTTAGCAACCAGTGTTGGATTTGGGCATAACAAGGGACTTGAAAGTGGCCAGGAGCAACCTGTTTTCATCTGTGTGTGTCAGTGTGAGTGTGTGTGTGTGTGTGTGTGTGTGTGTGTGTGTTACTAGGCAACTTGTTTACTTTTAAATCACTGCAAAGGAATGTATACCATGAAATTTCCCCTTGATGTTTTCTGCCAGTGTGTATTTTTTTTATGGCATACTAACATTTATCTTTGACATTTGTCTTTAAAAAATACTTATTTATCAAGGCTCTGACATTTGCAAATGTTCCTTATTTGCAGTTAAGTCTGGCCTCTGTATGTGGGGCACATTTGGTTGGAAATTTTCAGAATTATTAAAGAGACCTCCGGGTTCATTGCTAGGGAGACGGCTTGGTGGCACGGAAAGAACAAAGGCTTTGGGTCACTCAGATTTGGGAGAAACAGGCTCCCCTATTTGCCCTTGAGTGATTCATCTTAACTCGATTTCCCTTCCTTCCTCCCTCCCTCTCTTCCTCCCGTCCCTCTTTCCTTCCACATTACAAGAATGCTTCTGGCAACATCAGTCATAGCTCAAAAGGACCGATAGTGGTAGGATGGATAAATACATTATGGTATATTCAGACAAGGAACTTAATTTCTTAACCCCTAAGATGGGATGAATACTTTGAAGGGGTGATCTGAATATCAAATGAGATTACCTATTTGAAATTTTTGGCACAAAGTAGGTGCTCCGAAAAAAAAAAAAAAAAAAGAGTTTATAGTTTTATCTCCCCTTTTCTTTTCCCCTAATAAGATCCAAAATAATATACTTAGACCAGGAGCAAGCCTTGGCCTCCATAATTATTCTTCTGATTTCTCTCCTTTGAAAAAAGAAAGAATCTTTGAAAATAAAATAAAATACAAATACAGAAAAACACATAAAACAAATGTCCTGCTTAGCGAATGAGGCTGAGATTCGTGTAACCCCTGCCCAGGCCAAAAATAAATAACTTTGCCTGATATCCTGCAAGTTCTACATGTTCTTCAGCTCAGTCACAGGACCCTCCTTCCCTCCAAAGTAACCACTAGTTTTCTTCTATAATTTTCACTTCCTTGTGTTTTCTTAAATGGCTTTATCATCCAAGTTTGTAACTGCAGACATGATCTTAGTCCTTCTTCTCCTTCTTCTTCCCTCTTCCTTCTTCCCTCCTCCCACTGCCTCCTCCTCCTCCTTCTTGTAATTTGATATACTTATAGGTTTTTTTAATCTACTGCTCTCCCCAGTTCCTTTTCCCCCCACATCATATCTATTGAAGAACCCCGTTGACCTGTACTTTTTTTACAGTCTGGATTTTGCTGGTTGCACTCACGGTACAGTCCACTGCATTTCTCTATTCCCTGTCTTGTTTGCAAATTGGCAGCTGAATCTCGAGGCTTCGTCAGACCCCGTTTAGATCTCTGTGGCAAGTCCGAGGCGCAGTTACGCTTCTCCATGGGGGTAATGATGTCTGACCATGTCTTATTTTGCTATATTGGTTGGTGTGGATACTTGTTGTCTGGATCCATTTAATTCATAAAGGGCTAAAAAAAAAAAAAAAAGATAATCTGTTTCTGGCTACTCATTTCCATTTATTCGCTAGAACAATTTAACAAGGAGATGCTTTCTTCAGCTCTCTGGTTATCCAGCGCTGTGGTCTGATGGCAAAGGCAAGGTGCATGCTTGATGTTTCTCTTCATTTTATGGATTTCAATATAATGAGTTGACCCTCCTGTTCTCCTCAGAAGTTGATAAACTTATTTGTTCATCATTTTTATATAATAAGTTTAAACATACTTAACTGAGTCCCAGTGTGTTGCTTTTTAAAAATCTTTATTAAACTTCTCAGTGTCCTGTCTCAGTCAGAGAGTCTCTTCAGGAGAGAGCCAGAGCCAGAGGCTCCTGGCTCCTTCGGTCATGACCTTAGTAGTCTTTGGTTACCTCCTCGTAATGTGGTATAACAAAATATTCCAAACTCTTTATTTCCAGTCCCAGACCTAGAATTGGCCATTTTGCCAACAAACCCTGGTTGGAAGTCTTCTGTTGCTGAGGTATTTTTTTCCCCTCAAGTGGGAACCGAGAACCATAAGTAGGTTTTATAGGAAACTGAGTCCTAGTGAGGTCAAATGACTTGCCTCAGATTTCATGGGTGATTAGTGATAGGTACAGGAATAGAGTCTCAGTCTCCTGATCTCCAGTCTAGTGCTCCTTCTTTTACACCACATTCCGAGTACTCAGGCTAACAGTCCCCACATGCCATGTGCAAGTTATAGGGCGACTGGATTCCGTATGAAGGCACGTACTTACGCAAGCAGAGTCAGGCCTGGCTCGCTCATGGCCTTTGGCCTTTGGAGGAGAGGGGTCAGCTTTGCGGCAATATTCCTCATCAGATTGATGCATCATTATCTGTTCATTCATTCACTCAGCAAACTTGACCTGTCTCCTTACCTTTGTGCCTAGCTGTGAGCATTGTGATGGTAGCAAAAACCTATCTCTTCACTAACTATAATTCTACCTTGGCCATACCAGAGAAAACTGGCAGGAAACTTGATACTGGGGACAACTTTTACTTAGTTTTCTAAGTAAACGAAAAGAACGTTGTAGAACCAACCGAGGCTCAATAACTTCCTCTGTAAAACAGGGCTATTAACACAATCTGACTTGGTTGTTGGAGAAATAAACTGGAATGGTGCTTATAAAGTGAATTGCACAGTGCCTAGTTCATTAAAGCACATTTTATGATCGTTTTCTTTATTATTGTTGGGATTTCAAAGGAGGGCTTCCCACCATTATCCACTGCAGACCTCCTGTCACGCGGGGCAGAGGAGACAGAAGCTGATTGAATTCAGAGTTGCCCATGATGCCCGGAGAATCTGTCACTGGCACCAGCTTCCACTGTTAGTAACTTCCTGGAGAAACAGCTGAATCTCAGAATCACTGCTCTAGGAAATCCTGGCTGAGACAGAGCCCCAGTGGCTTCCCTCCACCAAGCGCTCTTCACTTTTTTTGTGCATGTGTCACGGACAAAAGTCTGTGGCACTTCTTGGAAGTCTGGGACCCCCTTCTCAAAGGGATGTTTTTAAGTGTATAAAGTATAAAATGCAGGATGCCAAGGAAAATTAATGGTATTGAAATATAATGATCAAATATTTTTAAAACTAAATTTGTGAAACAGTAACATGTGCCTCTGTAAATAATGCTTTAAAGAACAAGATCCAGCATCAGATCTGAGACACTGAAGTATCTTACATGATGAGTATAAATGATACACCAAGACATCTTGTGACAAATGTAACAGGGCATGAAAATTGGTTTCAATTGGTAGCAAAGAACTAGCTACAGCTACTCATAGGAAATGTTAAATTTTTGCTAATAGCTGGAGAAAATAAAAAGCTGTGATTTTTGTCCATTTAAATTCACAGACCTATGGAATTCTATCCAAGGAGCCCATGCTGATAACGTTTCTATTGTGGTGTAGAGCTTTATTTTTATGAATCTTAAAGAAACTCTCTTATTTGTATTCCTCCCCTCCCAGAGCTATATGGTTTCCTCCCCCACCCAAAAGTGGACTGTTCCAGTGAAATTTTTTGTAAACCAAAATGACGTAAAGCAAAGAAGCAATTACCATTTATTTATTTGGAAACTTTTTTGAGCATTCC
>NW_027529451.1:7193073-7194795 GCF_008692635.1 Crocuta crocuta
CTGCCGCCAATAATCACTTTTCAGTCTTTCCTGATACTGTGGGACCCATCTTGCCAGCAGATGCACAAAATAAATTGAGATAAAGCACAGATGTTCACTGAGTTCAAAGCTATGGCAGCCTGATGCTGAGCTGCTGAGTGTGGTTCCCAGGGAAGGGGCTTGGCGGGGCCACTCACTGCTGGGGGAGGGGGGTGCCGCCTTTACAACAGCTTGCTGCCAAACAGTGAATGCTGTTTTCTCTTTTTGCTTTCCTTCATAGAGGTCAAAATACTCTTTGGATGCCTTTCAGTTAGCACAAACAGGTACTAGTGTTAGGTTGTATGTAAAAAGCCAGTGGCTTAACAGGAACTTTTAAGAAGTGAAGAATAACAAGGGAGCGTAATGTGAATGTCAAGCCTTAAGCACTAGTTTCCTGACATCTAGGAAACAATTTATTATGTAGAAATTCCAGCGGTTCAGCATTTATATCTTGAGTGTCCTATGTTGTAGACTAGGGCAGACTCTGACAAAAGAGAATTTAGGTTCTCCCTCATGTAAGATTTTTCTTCCCAGGCAGGGAAAGACATATTCATGGGGATGCTATTCCACTGTTGTTCTTAGTTAAGAACCAAAGGGAATCGCCTGTACACCTAGAACATGCCCTTTGGGATGCATTATCTAAGAATTGCCAGTATCACTTAATGGATGTTTATAAAATCACCTCCTGCCCATTGAAGGCAACAGTTTATCAAGCTGAGGGGTTTTATAAAGTCTTTGTTAATTAGCTTTCACCAATGTGAAGTGTAGAGACAACATGCCAGGGCTCCAACCAGACAGTTTGTTTCATATACTAGCCTTGCTACTGCCTAAATTTATGATCTTGGGACATCATCTAATCCATATAACCCTTAGCTTCCCTATCTGTGAAATGGGGCTTACAATAATAATAGCATCTACCTCATAGGGTTTTTCTGCCAATCAAATAAAAATATTATATAAAATTGGGGCTCCTGGGTGGCTCAGTCAGTGAAGTATCCCACTTTAAGTCAGGTCTTGACCTCATGGCTAATGAGTTCGAGCCCCATGTTGGGGTCTGTGCTGACAGCTCAGAGACTAGAGCCTGCTTCGGATTGTGTCTCTCTCCCTCTCTCTCTCTGCCCTTCCCCTATCCACGCTCTGTTTCCCAAAAAATGAACATTAAAAAAATATATATATAATAAAAAAATTTTTTAAAGTGTGTGTGTGTGTATATGTATATACATACATATATATATATGTATATATATATATATATGCCAGCTTGTGCCTATACCCGCAGCTGTTTCTGTAGTAGCAGCCCAAGGGTTAATACCGAGAGGGTGTGGGTGGCTCCTATTTAGATAAAACCACATCCCAAAGCTCCCTTTTAACCCTGTTTGCTATTGTTAGGGTTTTCCACCACCTCTTTGAAGTTTCAAGATTGACAGATGTTATTCAGTAATTCCCACCCTATCAAATTTTTACATGTAGGTTTTCAAGAAGAAATCACAGGAAATTTGAGGGGAAAGTAAAACTTTTGGTTTCAGACACTGGGGGGTTTCTAGAATCTTCTTCACACATCAGTGTCAGGGGATTTCTGTTTTCGAGTTTCCCTTAGCCTGGAAAAGAATAGAAATTAGCAAGGAAGACCCTTTCATCTATGGTCAGGAATTAGAAAATAAAATCATCAGCAGAAAATGAGCAGTTCTAAAAATAAAATAAATG
>NW_027529451.1:7194876-7355606 GCF_008692635.1 Crocuta crocuta
AACTGACTGAGCCACCCAGGTGCCCCTATTTTTATATATTTTAAAAGGTATTTTTTAAGGGAGCCTGGGTGGCTCAGTCCATTAAGTGTCCGACTTTGGCTCAGGGCATGATCTCATGGTTCGTGGGTTCGAGCCCCGCATCGGGCTCTGTGCTGATAGCTTGGAGCCTGGAGCCCGTTTCAGATGCTATGTCTCCCTCTTTCTCTGCTCCTGCCCCACCCATGTTCTGTCTCTCTCTGTCTCTCTCTCTTTCAAATACAGTAAACATTTTTTAAAAAAAATTTAATATTTTCTAGTTGTGTTATTGCCCCATATGTGAAACAGAATATATTCACCTTGGACCAAAGTGAAGTCTCCCCCAATTCTGCTAATGCCTCACAGGTTGTTAAAACAAATACCCACACAAGAGGGGTCAGCAAACTTTGTCTATATAGAGCCAGGTAGAAAGTATTTTAGGCTTTCCGGGCTAGATATCATCTGTGTTGTATGCACATCTTAGTATCTTTCTTTTTCTAAGCAGCTCTTTAACAAACAAACAAACCAACAGACGTTTGTAGACCACAGGGCTGTACAAAAATAGGCCCTGGGCTGTGATTTGCCCACCCTGCCTTGTCCTGTGTAAATCACCATCCATCCAGCTCCTGGAACAAACACTTGCCGAGTACTGTAAGTGCACCATCCTGGGCCTGGCACTGGATATAAGGATGGTGATTGAATCACAGATTTACCCATATAGAGTTTGCTTTCTCTTGGGGGCAGCCAGCAATGCAGGAATCAAACCGATGTGTGATTATTTTTTTAAGATTTTTTTTAAGGTTGGTTGGTTGGTTTGTTTTTTGAGAGAGAGAGAGAGAAAAACCGCTTGAGCAGGGGAGGGTCAGAGAGAGAGGGAGACAAAGAATCTGAAACAGGCTCCAGGCTCTGAGCTAGCTGTCAGCACAGAGCCCGACACGGGCTCGAACCCACGAACTGCGAGATCATGACCTGAGCCGAAGCCGGACGCTCAACTGACTGAGCCACCCTGGCGCCCCAAACTGAAGTATGATTATAAGGCGTCTCATGTAGTTACAGACAAGTGGGTGCTTGAAGCAGATGCATTCGTGAGATACTTCAGATAATAGAGGCAGTTACTGCGAGGGAATCTTGTTTTCCGCTCTGTTCCTTCATCTGCCCCCTCCCTAACCTTGCTCTCCGGGCTCATACTTTGCTGAAAGATGGGGACAGTCTATACTCATCCACAGGAATCCTTTCTTCATTTGCACTTCCAGCCTTCTCTGCCACTGCCTTGTACCACTATCACTTACAGTGTCTCACCCTCCCTCTGTCCCACTCATGCCTTCCAGCGTGAGCAAGAACTTGGGTTCTCAAGAGTCAATTACCATATTATTTCCCTTTTCCTATTCTTTTTTGTAAAAATACACTGACAGATCTTTTTCCAAAATAGTGACTCTTTTCCTCTTGGTTGCTGAAATCCAGATGTGTGGGGGTTGCTTTTCCAGTGTCTTGTGGCATCTGTTTAAGAGCTCTAGTTTTCATCTAGAATATACAGGCAATGGAGATTGGAGCCTCCACTCAGAACTGACCCCAAGGCTCGGTGGTACCTCATGTTAAACCCAACCACCCAAACTGGCTTGGTCCAAGCTTCCTTTCTCACTGGGCATTGTTAACTGATACCAAACATGATTTAGGTAATGGATTCTCGGTTCTCTCCCTTGCACCTGGCCTGTATCCTTGTCACTGTTTTCTCCTCAAACACCTACAGCAGGTGAAAACTGCCATTTGGACAATTACAGATACTTTCTCTGACATGGCGTCCAGCTCCATGTCATCTACCCCACCTTTTCTTCTTTCTGTTTCCTTGTGTGGAGCCATTGGTTTGGGAAAACCGCCCTTCCTCAAATCATACGTCCTTCTTTTTTAACATAACATTCCGTCTCGTTGTCACTCACTTTTTCCCAATTTCCGTTGACCATTCCAAAGGTAGTCCTTACCACTGGGGTTCCCTGGTTCTCCAAGCATTTCTCCATTCCACCAACACATAGACCGCGGCACACCTTCAGCCCCGTCCCTGATGGCTGCGTTATCACTATGCATTTGTCCACGTGCCCTGATCCTCTCCTGGGTTATAACCTCTTGGAGGGCAACGCCGTGTCCACAGTGGCATCCAGCAGTGCTCTGTCTGATGAGTGAATCTCACGTCTGATCATGAGGACTGCTTCTGCGTAGGTACCTTTGAGGGGAAATGAATGACATATAAAGGCAGTAGAATTCTGGCATTCTTGCCCAGAGGAGACAAGCCAACACAGAGCTCTCACAGAACCAAAACTGCCTTTCTCTGTCTTCTGCCACTGACTGTTTCCTTCGATGCTCTTCTTCCCAGAGCCAGGCAAGACTAGCACATGACCCAGAGTTTGCATACAAGACATTGCTGGGGCTGAGGGCTCTCCTCCGTCAACCCACAGGGCATGACTCAGTTGTCCAAGTTAGAAAATTGGCTGCCTGTCTTTTTACTCTTCTCACCTTTGTAGTAATATCTGCCCTGTTGCAGGGGGCCCTGGGGGCTCAGTCGGGTAAGCATTCAACTCTTGATTTTGACTCAGGTCGTGATCTCGCGGTTCGTGACTTTGAGCCCCGTGCCAGGCTCTGCACTGAGAGTGCGGAGCCTGCTTGGGATCCTCTCTCTCTCCCTCTCTCTCTCTGACCCTTTCCTGATCTCTTTTTCTCTCTCAAAATAAATAAGCATTTAAAACATTTTTTAAAAAGCAAAAACTATTTCCACTGTTGCTATTCTATGAAATTGCAACAATTCCTATTCTATGAAATTGCAAATCACATGCATGTTATAAAAAGAGATATTGGGTAGATATAATATACCTGCCTTCCAAAGAGACCCTTTGCATAGACTCCTTTCCCCACCACCTATGTTTCAGGGTGCCAGTCAGAACAGGACAAGCTAGAGTTTAGAAAAGAACAAAGACTATGGTAGAGCTGTGGCAGTCTCTTCATTTTCACCAGATACCAGATATGCAAACACTTGGAGGCAGGAGCTGTCATTCTTTCTATATTACTGAAGCCTCCTGCAAAGCCTTGGGCTTAGGTAACACTTAGTAAATGCTGTGTCCATTTAGTCAGCACTTATTGAGGACCTGATGTGTGCTAGGCACTGTTTACAATAGTACCAAAGACTGGGGCACCTGGGTGGCTCAGTCGGTTAAGCGTTCGACTTTGGCTCAGGTCATGATCTCGCAGCTCTTGAGTTCAAGCCCCACTTCGGGCTCTGTGCTGACAGCTCAGAGCCTGGAGCCAGCTTCTGATTCAGTCTCTGTCTCTGTCTCTGTCTCTCTCTCTCTCTCTGTCCCACCGCCACTTGTGCTCTGTTTCTCCCTCTCAAAAATAAATAAACATTAAAAAAAATTTAATACAGTAGTGCCAAAGAAAGACGCGGCCCCTGCCAGCATGGAGTTCTCAGCCTGCTGAGGGTGAGGGAAGTAGGGAAAGGCAGATATGTAACCAATACCTGAAGTCATAGCTATTTAATTCAAACGGTGCTAAGTTGTCACATAGGAAAAATGTCGAGTGTCATGAGAATATATAAGATAAAACCTTTTCCCCCATTTTCCTAGATTTCCTTTAGAGAGTGACATTGAAGCTCAAGTTTGAGGGAACAATAGGAGACATTGACTAGATGGCCAGAGGTGGGGAAGACTGCCCATTCCATCCCTGGAATAAAAAAAGTGACAGTATATTATCCACAAAATGCAGATGTCAAAGCCTCTAAATGCCTAAGGCGTGGACCCACTCCCTGTCTGTGCATACCCACTGAGCCCAATTTCTCCTCTCCCTTGTTTTATGTTCCCATCAGAATATGCCACCAACAACCCTGACCTGTTGCTAGTCATATTCCAAGTGACCGGTGTCAGCCTCCTGCCGCCACTGGGAATCGCGATAGCCGTCATCATCATCTTCTACTGCTACCGCGTTCACCGGCAGCAGAAGCTGAGCCCGTCCTGGGAGACCAGCAAGCCACGGAAGCTCATGGAGTACAGCGAGCACCTCGCCATCATTCTGGAAGATGACGGCTCTGACATCAGCTCCACATGTGCCAACAACATCAACCACAACACTGAGCTGCTGCCCATTGAGCTGGACACGCTGGTGGGGAAAGGCCGCTTTGCTGAGGTCTACAAGGCCAAGCTGAAGCAGAACACTTCTGAACAGTTTGAGACCGTGGCGGTCAAGATCTTCCCTTATGAAGAGTACGCCTCCTGGAAGACGGAGAAGGACATTTTCTCGGACATCAACCTGAAGCACGAGAACATACTGCAGTTCCTGACAGCTGAGGAGCGCAAGACAGAGCTGGGGAAGCAGTACTGGCTGATCACGGCCTTCCACGCCAAGGGCAACCTACAGGAGTACCTGACGCGCCACGTCATCAGCTGGGAGGACCTGCGCACTCTCGGCAGCTCCCTCGCGCGGGGCATTGCTCACCTGCACAGCGACCACACCCTGTGCGGGAGACCCAAGATGCCCATCGTGCACAGGGACCTCAAGAGCTCCAATATCCTCGTGAAGAACGATCTGACCTGCTGCCTGTGTGACTTTGGGCTTTCCCTGCGTCTGGACCCAACTCTGTCTGTGGATGACCTGGCCAACAGTGGGCAGGTAAGTGAGTCCTGGACCCCCTTACTCCTAGGGGGCCCCACCCTACCTCTCCATCCACATCTTGTGTCCTCCATCTCAAACGGCCCTATGCTTCGGACACCTGTTTAGGGAAGGTAGCCAAAGGCAGGAGGTGGCCCTGGGCGTGCCCCACTCTCTTCTGCCCGGGTATCTTTACTAACGAACAGTATTTCTCCACCTGTTTCCGCAGACTCCTTCCAAATCAAGACAGGCCATCTTCTCCTTGAGTCAGTCTTCATTTCTCTCCTATTTGCAAAGTACTTTTCATTGCTTCTAACACCATTAGTTCTTTGTCTCCATTTCTTCCCCCTCCCTTACTCTTCTCTTCTGCCCTTCCTACTCTGTGCTATTGGTAGCTACCTTGTTTTCTTTTCACCATTCTAGAAGGCAGTCTCCTTGAAGCCCAAATACACATCCATTTGTTTACATCTAGGGGACAATGCCTTGAACAGTGAAAGTAACCCATAGTTACTTTTTGCGTGAGTCAACAACTGAGTGAACATACAATTCTGCATTTTTTTAGAAGCATCGCAAAGACTAAAATAGAAATCTTTGGGGGTAAGGAGGTATTTGGAAAGTCACTAGAAATTACCAAGTCATCCCTTATGAATGATGGTGCCCCGTGTTTTCATACATTGGAAGCTCGATGTGGATTATAGTAGAGTCCAGAAAGCACTCCTATTTCCTCTAAGAAGCTGGGGGTATGTGCTTCTAAGCACTCAGTTACTGCTTGGTCTACAGGCATTGTTGAGGTAAACATAGTGAATGAAATATGGACACATCAATATGGCAGGGTAGTGAGTCATGCAATGTCCTCTTAAAAAGAAAACTTTTCTTCTAATACAACCATTAAGAAATGTTCCTTGGGATAATAATGTCAACTCACTTGACCTACCTTAGGTTCTTGAAAAGGTAGGACTTCATGGTTCCTTAGTTAAGCTATACATACAGCAAAATCACACATACATTACTGCTTCCCTAGAAATATCTTTCTCCTTTTATCCTGTGTATACCAATGTTCTCACATTATTGGCCATTGTCCAAACAAAATCACACGGCATAGCCATCCAAAGTATCAAATGATCTAGATTTGGCCTTCTCCTGGAGAAATGCTTTCACACAGCTTAGTTTAGTAGAGATTTTATGAAGGTATACTTCATTCGTGGCACACTAGGACGCACCATGGAGTAAACAAAAAAGATCAAAACCATCCTTATGTGTCAGAAACTAATGGCACTTATTCTTACTTTCACCATAAATCTTGGTGTTTCAGTAATGAGACGACAGTTATTTGCAAAAACAAAAATAAAGTTCCAACATATTGCAGATGTTGTCTCCCAGATTGTTGTTTAATACGATGACATATATCACAAAGTTCGAGAAAGCAGCCCCGGGGTTTGGCATTTCCTTATTTTGGCACGCTTTGTTTATATTTTTAGAAGTGTTTTCAGGAAGAGAAATCCTATTTTTAAAAATAATTTCAGAAGGTGTACCTCTCAGTGTCAGTCTCATGGTTTAAAGAGTGTTGTGCTTTTCAGAGTTTGTGTATATGAGAGCACAAACATCAGTCATATTTTTAGACTAAAAATGCAGCCGGATTACATGATGGTCTCAATGTCTGTTTTCACTCTAGGTGGGAACTGCGAGATACATGGCTCCAGAAGTCCTAGAATCCAGGATGAATTTGGAGAATGTTGAATCCTTTAAGCAGACGGATGTCTACTCGATGGCTCTGGTACTCTGGGAAATGACATCGCGCTGTAATGCGGTGGGAGGTATGTATGGACTGCCTTCACGGCTCAAGGGTAGACGTGTCTTCAAAACGATGCTATGTTTGCTTCAAGCATGATTCCAGGGGTACAACGGAGCTCACCCCACAGTGAGAGCTAGTCAGG
Source organism: Crocuta crocuta (assembly GCF_008692635.1). Taxonomy (NCBI): domain Eukaryota; kingdom Metazoa; phylum Chordata; class Mammalia; order Carnivora; family Hyaenidae; genus Crocuta; species Crocuta crocuta. The sequence goes on from NW_027529451.1 coordinate 7,201,452, forward strand.
GTCTGTTAGTACACAGCCATTCCAGAATGGTTGGGAACTGTGCTAAAAAAGCCTAGATTTTTCCGTTGGAAGCATGTAGGGAGCAGAAAGCTTTCTATCCCCTTTTCTAAAGTCTAATTACTTTTCTCTTGACACATCTCACCACAGATATTTAAATATCGGGCAAGAGATAAATACTAGTGTCATTTATAAGAATCCCTTCTGTTTATCAAACAGATAATGTTATTTGGAAAAGTATCTGATTTGGGTTTTTCAAAATATTTTAAAGTACTTAAACCCATCACCTATCTGCCTGGGCCCCTGTGTGGGGACGGCACTTCCTGTCTGGCCAACCCCACTATTTGCTGCTGCTCGCCTGGGTTCCTTGCCTCATGGCATCTCCAAAACTAACATGGCTTTTCCTTGCACCATGAAATTTGTCTCACCAAGTTTCAGCCACCAAGAATAATCTTCTGCTTGAAAGCTTTGACAGTTCCAAAATGAACCCTTAGACCGGTTTGAGTTGTAAAGAGATGGTGCTGTTGTCACTGTCAAAATAAATTTACCTAGATTTCGGTATCTTTTCTATCCTTTCAAACCCCGTTATTCGATAAGCACAAACTGGAGATTGTGTCTCTGTCTTTCCCTGTGTCAGCGCAGGCAGCTTATTAAGGCCCTGTGTGAGCTCCCTGCTTTCATTGTTATCAATGACTGAAGCCTTTTCCTGTTGATATTTGCTGAGTGTGGAGGAATTCAGGCTAATGGGGGAGAACTGACTTCACCAACTTTTACAAGGTCTAAAAACGGATACAGGATAAACAAGTTTTCCCAAGGAAGGAACAGGATCTCATTTGCTCAGCTAGTCTCAAAAAACCTTTCATAACCTTTAGGATAAGAACGGACGGCTTTGGGGGAACCGGAAAGAGGCCATCCCGGTTCTCATTTTGTTTGATCTTGAGCCCACAGTCCTGTTTCTCCCATCTCCGTTCAGGCTGTAGAAACTCACATTATTTATCTGTCCTCACTCGGGTCCAACTGAAAGGACTTCACTTGATTTACTGCATGAACTCATATATTAAGCCCTGTCACTTTCCTTCTTTTGGAAAGCATTGCTTGTTTTTTGGTTTTTGGTTTTTTGGTTGGTTGTTGTTTTTGGTTTTGGTTTAGAGGTTTTTCTTTTCTTTTTTGAAGGGGGGGTAAAATATCTTTAAAACATTAAAGACAGATTCTTAGCCCCATCTTAATTTCAGAGACTTTCCTTCTTTTTATAATACTTTTAAAGTTTATTTACTTTGAGAGAGAGACCGAATGCACATGAGAGAGCCTGAGCAGGGAAGAGGCAGAGACAGAGGGAGAGAATTCCAAGGAGGATCTGTGATGTCTGCACAGAGCCCAACACTGGGCTCAAACTCACAAACCATGAGATCATGACCTGAGCCAAAGTTGGACACTTAGCTGACTGAGCCACCCAGGTGCTCCTCAGAAGACTTTGCTTCTGTATCTCAGGAGCCCGGTGGAAAGAACATAAAGCCAGCAGCTAGATGCGTTCCCTCCCAGCTGTGGTAGAAACACAGGTAGGACAGGTCTCCCCCTCAGGAAGCTTCTTTTATTTTTTCTTCCTTACTTTCAAACAATTTACAAATGCAGCACCTTTCTTACCTTAAAAATAAACTCCATAATAATTCCTTCCAGTTGATGTTAGGCTTTAATTTTGAAGGCCTGAGAAAGAAGGCAGGATGTAGAAAAAGCTTTCCTTAAGCTTAAGCCTTCTTTTCTCTCGCCTGAAATGCAACATATGTAATTACGATCCTTTGTTGGCCATCTTGTTTCAAAATAGGAAATGCGGAATGTGCAGCTTGAGTATGATGAACTGTAGATTGAGATTGTATTTTGCAACACAGGTCAACTAATGTACCATCCTGTTTTACCCTGAGTAGCAGGGCGTCTAACTGCATGAAGTAGATGCTAGGCATCAGGGGACAGTCTTGTCCCTACAATGTGAAACTCCGGCTGGCCTGCCTTGAAGGGATTCCATTCTGTTCTTATGGTTGAGCCCAGTCTGTTCACATGAATGCTAAGCCTGGCCCTTGCTCGCCTTTCTAGTCTCCTGTCCACATAGTACTGTTGTTCCACACAGCACATCTTCTATGAATGCCTTTTACGTCTCAACCCTAGGCTTGGTCTCATGCTATTAACTGGGGCTGAAATAGACTTCTAAGCATGCAAGTGCGGGTCAGTTGTGACCAGTGCTGCAGGAAGGTAAGGCAAGGACATGGGGCACTGAAAGCACATGTCAGCTGAAGGGAGTGAGACAGCAGGGTCGGTCAGGGAGGGTCAGGTCAGCTCTGGAAGGATGCATAAGACTTAGGACTGTCCTCTGAGTTACTTCTTTATCAGCCTCTCCACTCTGCAAGGCAGTTCAGGGGGAACAGAGAAAGATAGAGCACTACCACCACTATGGTGGACAAGTCTCTCTTATCAGATGAGGAAATGCCAACAGTTGATAATAGCACTCTTCTGAAGCCACTGATACAGTTCCCTTCTCACGGAGGAGCTCAAGAGATGGGCTGCAGTAATTGAAGAGGGTGGTCCAAGGGGAAAGGCGTCCTGGCAGAAGCAGGTTTGACCACGAAGGAAGCCACAAAGGAGTAGCAGCCACCGTTCCCTGTGCACTTGCTTCATGGGGCAGCTCATCCAGTCTACCAAGCACTCTAAAGTAAGCACTGTTATTAGATGCCCCATTTTACAGATGGGAAAACTGAGGCTTCAGGAAGTGGGAAAGCCATGTGGGCGCAACACTGCTGGCCTGACCAATGGAGCACATCTTAAAGAGAGGACATCATGGATTGGGTAGCCAGTGGTACCTTGTCCTGGCCTTGAATTCAGGGTCTTTCTGGGAGTAGCCAGCAAGACAGTAGCACACTTGAGGAACATTCAATGATGGCCCCAGTCATGAAAGTCTCCAGGGATGGACTCTCCTGTCTTCTCTGGATGCATCTCTGTTAACAGATTCATAAGCTCTTTCTTAACTTCTGACCACGTAACAGGCTCAGTGCCTTAAAGTCTGAGATGACTTCCTTATCCTTATTACTCTGAAGATCTGTTTATTCATTCATTCCTTCTCTCAACAAATGTCTATTGAGTACCAATTGCATGGCAGGCATTATTCAAAATGCTAAGGACACAGCAGTGGAAAAACAAACAAAAAACAGAAAAAATACAGCCTCTGCCCTCCAGGGACAAGGAGTCTGTGAAGAACTAATATTCTAGAAAGACGGGTGATGAACATATAGATAACATGATACAACCCTGGGGTGGGAGAAGGCAAATATGAATTTAGAAAGGAGAATAGAGAGTTAAGGACGACAGATCGTGACAGAGGGCATCATCTCGGATACTTGGATCATCTGAAAGAACGTGGAATCAAGAAAACAGGTCTTGGAGAGTGGTTCGAAGAAGGAGCCAGATAGGAGGTGATTGGCCCACTGCTGTCGTCTTACAAAGGAGGATAAATCCTGAAATCATCCTTCAGCAAGGACAGACCGGGAGCCTGGCTCTGCTTTACAAAGAAATCTCTGTCTGGCGTTTGGTTTACTTGGTGTTCATACGAGCGTTCGTGGTGTGTGGGAAGCGGATGACGGTGGGGACCCTTTCAGGGGCCCCCCTCTGGCAAGCACGGCAGACACAATATCCACATCACCCCCAGCCAAAACCCCAGCCAAAACGGACCGACAGGCAAACCGACTTCCAAATAAATCCCTGGCCACTGAGGCCTTTGAGTAGAAGCTGACATACAGTAGCCGGCGAAGCAGGCATTTGACAAGAGAAGAGATGGTTCGTAAGCCCAGTGTCTGCTCACCACAGGCTCGCAAAACAGAGTAGACATGAACCAAAAAGAAAGGCAAGAGAGAGCACAAAACAACAAAGAGGGGTCGGGGAGGAGGGCTGGAGAGAGACAGGATAAGAGGCGCTTGAAGCTTTCCTGGGTTTCAGGGGAGCATAATCTGGAAGCAGATATGAAACTCAGGGGTGCCGCTTCGGGGACAACTGTCAGCAGCACCGCCACTCTGTGAAGCTGTAACGACATCAAAACAACAGCTGTGTTCCAGATGCCGGCTTCCAGAGGAAGAGCAGCATATCCCAGAGACCGGCCCTCTCTGTGCGCAGAACCAGGGGGGAGAGAGGCGAGCATGGTTTCTCTGAAGAGCCTTCTGAGAGAAATTAAAGGAAGCTTCAGGGGTCTGGGAGTGCAGTGGAAAGACTCTGGGGGGAACGCCTGGGGAAGGGCAGTTGGGAAGGAGACGAAGGCGTTCCCAATTAAGAAGTTTCTTAGAAAAGGTGTTTGAGGCAGTCAGGGAGATCCTGAGGTGGTGGGCCTCGGAGCACCTGATGTGGGAAGCAGCACAAGAGTGGGCCCGAGACTGGGTTAGAGTGAACCGTTCTGCTGTGTGGAAGCCCGCCTTGGGTTAGGTGCCTCTGAGCCCAGAATGAGAATCCAGTCTAAGTGGTTTCTTCGGGAAGAGATCTCAGGAAATGCCATTCAGCGGACGGGGAAGTGAGTCAGGAAAGGGAAGGAAGCCCAGAAATGGCATGTTATCAAGCAGGGCATTGCCGCAGACAGCTGGGGACATCGCCCTGCTGGGGACCCCGGGTGCGGACTCCAACACGCCTTGGCCTCACACCACCTGCCCCTGAGCACGCTGGGCCTTTACTTCCAAACCACAGCCATTGTGGTTGAAGGTTGCTCCTGGGGCACATTGGGAAGGTGAACCCAACCCGTCCGCCATGTGCCACGTGGGTTGGGCCAGCGGACATGGACAGCTGTGTGGCCAATGGGCGTCTGGATATACCAAGTAACAGTGCAGGGAGCCTACCCACCCCTTAACTGACTTGCTGTGCAGTTCTTCACAGAAGGGAGGCCCGAGCCTAGGCATCGTTTGATCAAATGTGCAAACAGGAACTCTACAAAACCATGCATTATCTCCACATCCAACCCTGCCCCAATCTGGCCCTTGTGACACAAGTTGTGACAGGCTCCTTTTTCCCCCACCTCTTTCGCCGCCAGCCCACCTTCTTCACCAAAACCCAAAATGGACCAGTGTTGGGGTTCCAGGGTGGTAAATAATAGCAGTTAGGGTGAAGAAGGCTGCTCTTTACAATCAGTAGGGGTTCTTTTGTTTGCTTTTTGAATTTTTTTCGCATAACTTGTTTTGAAATTACAATTTATAACCATCCAGTAGCTTCCATAAGGCTCCCAGTCTCAGAGCCATGCGGCACAGAGGGGCTGGCCATGGCAGGGAGGACCACGTTCGTCCCATTGGTGACAGGCATGCTCCCACCTGGGGCTGTCCCAGCTGAAGTTGTTCTGGATGGGGGAGAGAGAACTCTCTGAAATGCTTCATAGAGAGGAGAGAGCGTGCAGGCTTCCTAAAAAGGCAGCGCTGGTGCATCCGAGGAGCAGTAACATCGCCCACGATTCTGACTGCCCTTCCCGGAATCCAGGGCTGCTCTCTGGCCTTGGTTTTCGCAACTGTAAAATGAAGTGTTGGATCACATCTTTCAAGACTCCTCTTAGCATTCTCTGTCTGACTCATTTGAAATGTTTAAAGTATGTTTAATAGCTTGTGTTCACTTCCTCTGTCAAGACGCAACTCCTCTTCTTGTAAACCACGTACAGCAGTCCCGCCGTGAGTGTGGGCTGCAGAGGGCGCCGGCCCTGGGTTGTTTCAGATTTGCGACACGATGAGGCCAGGGCCGGTAGGTAGTGACTCTGATAGCAATCCGGTCTTGCCCAGGCCCCAGGATGGCATTCATTCTTGTAATTTGTTTCTATAGTGTTCTACACAAGCTTCAGTCCCCGGTGAACTGGGGGTGAAGAAAGGGAAGAGCATGTGTGTGAGTGGGGGAGGGGCACAGAGAGAGGGAGAGAGAGAACCCCAAGCAGGCTCTAGGCTGTCAGCATGGAGCCAGACTCAGGGCTTGAATTCACCAGCCGTGAGATCATGACCTCAGCCTAGGTCAAGAGCCCGATGCTCACCCGATGGAGCCACCCAGATGCCCTTAATCGCTTTCAATCCCAGCATTCGACCTAAGTCACCTTTGTGAGATGAAGGATGAGGCATGGGACAGAGATTTTTTTTGCCCATATCCATCTTCTTAGTAATTTCGGAGTTTTAATCACATGCATTTTCTAACCTAAAAACTTTTTAAGCACCAACGTAAGAAATAGATAAGGATAAAAGGTAAATAGACTAGGATAAAAGACATGGAATTTGGACCCAGCGATTTTGCCAGAGTGGACAAAGCATCAGCCCCAAGCTGCCTGGAAACACGGGAGAAGTTGGAGCTGAAAACCACTCTCTGGACTGGCCAGTCACCACCTCTGCTTGATTCCCCGGACCAGCTGGGTTTCAGGGGTTGGAGGTGTCATCCCAGGAAGGACCGTTGATGCCCACCTGGCTGACAGAGGCCTCCTGCCCTCAACCACCTGCCCCAGGGCTTAGGCCTCTCCATGGGTATCTGTGGCCACCTTCTCTACCCAGGCAAAGGAAATGCGTGCAGTATCCTGAGGGCCTCTGGGCAGACCTGAGAAGCGGTTAACATCTGGCTTCCAGGAAGAAACATACTCTCTGGTAACGCCTGTCCGTGGTTGTCCCCTGCACCCTGATAGAGTCCCGAGAAGGCATTGCCTTAACAGCCACAAAAAGGAAGAAAGAATGGCCACAATCAGATAGATATTCAAGCCAGGGACTGAGAGGCAGACGGACACACGCTGCCACACATAGGTCATCTCTGCATGTTATAGGGCATGATTAAAACAGTGGGTGGGAGTGACACGTTTAAACTGAGGACAAAAAGCAAAGAAAGAGGAATCGCAAAACTCCTCAATAAGACAAAAAGCCCACTTAACTATTTTGGAAAATATATATTATATCATTATGACATTCACCAGGAGTTGACGAAAGGTCAGCGTAAAATATGCATACACTGTATTTTTATTTATTTTTTTTAAACATGCATATACTTTAAGTCTCCATCCTGTTTCCTCACTGGAAAGACTATATCCATGTTAAGGGATGGAGGTGTGCCAGTTTGGGTCACATCATGCTCACCCAGACTTGTCTAATTTTTTTTAATGTTCATTTATTTTTGAGAGAGAGTGTACAGATGGGGAAGGGGCAGGGAGAGGGGGACAGAGGACCCAAAGCCGGCTCTGCACTGACAGCAGTGAGCCCAGTGCGGGGCTTGAACTCCTGAACTGTGACATCATGACCTGAGCTGAAGTTGGACGCTTAACTGACGAAGCCACCCAGGCACACCAGACTTGTCTAACTCAAACTTAAAAGGGAGATTCATAGATTCACACTCTCCCAGTTTGGCTCAGAGAGTCCATTCTTTGCCAGCCACCTTCAGACTGCCCTTGACCTCGCTAGCCTACATAATCTCCCACAAGTCACAGACTGGAAACAGGCCTCATACCCCCTGGGGATACTAGGGAATCTCACAAATCTCACAACTTTCCAAGGTTTTAGGAAAAGTAGGAAGTAATCCAGTTCACATTCTCTTCACTCTGGGAAAGGACTGTCACCTTTGTCTTCTTTTCCAAAGGGGCATTCATTATGTTTTCTTTAAGCAGAAAACAAGCCCATGCCTAATGCCCTCTCCCATCCTCCACTTTCCCCCATTCCCCATGGAAAGCTGTGTTAGTCCCCACAGACCTTATAAAGTTAGACACTGTGGTTTATGGGACATTGAAGATTTGAACTGGAAATTAAATAAATTGGCCCTGGGTTGTATATTTCTTTGTTCTGTAGAAATCTTAGCCATGAGGCTGATACCTGGGATTGATTCTGATCCCACCATTTTCCTTCCCAGACTGAGGTCACCGCCCACCCCTCTCTGAGTACTCGCTGTGGGAATTGTTGATGAGTTAGTACGTTCACTTTCTCAAGATGCCGCCTCGTCAAGGCTTCCTCAGGGTGGGTTTGCAACCACAGTCAGGTGGTCTTGTTTAGCCGAGAGATTGACCTATAGGGAGAACACTTCCTTGACTGCTCTCTTAGACCAGTTTACTAGAACTGATCTGAAACAAGGAGTTTTGTGCAGTGGTTTCCTGAGGATGAGGTCTCAGAAGAAGCGAGTAAGAGAAGCAGGAAGGGGAGAAACTCACCAAGCGTGTAGTTTCAGGAGAGGGCCAGCCTCAGCCTCATCGCCTTCATCTCTGGAGTATAAATTGTACCACGGTTATGTCCTTGCAGAGGCAAGAGGGTTAGACTGTTAAAACTCCCACATTAATTTATCACTGGCCGTAGGCCGCCTCTGGGGATGAGGCTTTCTGGAAGTCTCCAGGCTTGGCAGCTCTCATCAGCAGAGAGCAATCCTCCAGAGAAGTGTGAACTTGTGGGCCCTTGGGACTCAACACCTGTGGCAGCTGGGGTCTGGTGCTCTTGGCTTGGTTAAGGGACAGAGGCAGGGAGCCAACAATGCCAGCTGTGGCAGCCAAAACAGTTGGAAATGGAGAGTATGTGGACTGATATGTTATCTAAGGAATACTTTATATCATATACAAATCGTATCCCATTATATTGTATTAGAATATACGTACCTCAAGACATGGCACTCAGAAGGCATAGTATTATTTGATTAGGTTGGATTACAAAATAATCTGGAGAGGGCGACATGGAGGTCATCCAATTCAGCCCCTTCCTTTTATAGAAGAGAATATTTAGGTCAGAGTAAACTGTACTGAGAACCAGCTCTGATTACCGGTCTTCTGCTTTTGTTTGACTTCAACCCAACTCCTATCTGTTGAATGCCGCTATGTATATGACAGGGTTTTAAACACTGATCAGAGAATTGGAGAACAATTCCAGCCTCAGCCTCAGCCTCAGGCCTTAGGAATGTACAGTCTGTAGAAGAAGATAAGGGAATGGAAGAAAGAAGTAAGATTATGCAAATCAAAACTCAGATCTCACCTCGAAGGCAGTAAGGAGTAAGAGCCGTGGCACCAGAGGGCAAAAGTGGGCCCATAGAAGGATGGTTTGTGTTCATCCCAATGTGATGGGAAGCCTTCATCACAAATTTCCTGAAAAAAGATACTCTATTTGGGGGCTAGGGGGTGGAGGTGACACAGAAGATGAATCTGCAAGCAGGGTCTGGGAAAGGGGAGAAAACAAACAAGTAAGAACAGGTGATCCATTTTCCAAACATCATTTGCTCCAAAGGCTTCTTCAGTTCTTAGCCTGGAAGGGCAAATTATTAAAAGTTTTACTCATTAAACAAAATTATTTTGCTAAAGGCCAAAGGTCCTGCTTTCTGTAGAGAAAAATGTTGGATACAGCCCATCTTCCATTTTCAGCACAGACAGGTTTTATTTATTTATTTTTTGACTTTCACTTTTTTGAGAGAGAGCGCACACAAGTAGGGGAGGGGTGGAGAGAGAAAGGGAGACAGAGAATCGGAAGCAGTCTCCAGGCTCTGAGCTGTCAGCACAGAGCCCAACAGGGGGCTCGAACTTACGGGCCATGATCATGAACTGAGCTAAAGTCAGATGCTTAACTGACAGCCACGTTTCCATTACTATTCCTAGGAATACAAGAACGACAAAAAGGGGTCAGAACCTGCTCTCAGATGCGCGCAATCTTGTTAGATGAGACAAATAAACGTGGCTGTATCAAAATATGATACATGCTTACATAGAGCTCTGCCTAGAACATTTAGCCAGGAATGTCTTGGGGGATATTCAAGGAAGTTTCTACAAAGAGATTGACTTTAGTTGAAACCTGGAGCCCTGGGGAGGAGTACATCATTATACTCTTTTCTCATCTTTGTCACATGTGCCACTAAAGGAAATTTACCTTTTTAATTTTGTTTGTTGGTAGGTTGTTAATCTCTCTCCTCCTTGATCCCACGAAATACCATTGCTCAACACTTTTGTCACCATTGCTATCCTAAGGAGTCTTTATAGACGTCTTTTTTCTTTTCTTCTCTTTTGTGTTCTTTTTTTTCTTTTTTTAATTTTAAGCAGGCCCCACACTTGACGTGGGGTTTGAACTCATAACCCCTGAGATCAAGAGTCGCATGCTGTACCACTGGACCAGGCAGGTGCCCCAATGCTTTTTTTTTTTTTCTTCTTAATTGGTACTCTGCATCAACTATTTTCCTTCATGGGAAAATGTACATAAGCTAAAATTCACTGTCTCAGTCTTCTTTAAGTGTAGAATTCACCAACATTAAATGCATTCACAGTGATATTTAAGCATCACCATTATCTATTTCCAGAACTTTCTCATCTTCACAGACTGAAACTCTGTACCCATTAAACAATAACCCTCCATCTCTACTCCCTCTCCCACCCCCCAGTTCCCAGCAACCCCCAGTCTACCGGTCTGTCTTTATAAATTAGTCAATTCATTTTAGGGACCTCATGTAAATGGAATCAGATGATAGTTCTCCTTTGTGACTGCCTTCTTCCACTTAACATAATATGCTTGAGGCTCATCCAAATTGTAACCTGTGTCAGAATTTCATCCATTTTTCGGTTGGGTATCCCCATGAAGTTTGCCACCACCTGTTAAACCTGTGTGCATCCTGGGGACCTTCATAGGGCTGTGAACCATTGTAGTGTGTAAGATTTCTCCACCTCCCAAGAACCAGTGTTGCCTCTTGGGGCAACATCGCCCCTCCGTGAATGGCTGCATTGAAATGGAAGCCAAGTGACCTTGTTGGTCTCATTCTTCAATGTCCCCAGCCATTAGCACAGTACCTAGCACGCAGCAAGAGCTCAACAGTTATCTATTAACCATTTCTCTGGCTCTTTCCACAACTGCTCCCTCTTTATTATTTTAATCCACTCTTCTTAAACCATTGCTCCCAGAGGAATCACAGATATATTTTGCAGCGCAGTGCCTCAGGCTCTCCACTCCCAGCCCTCTCCACTCCTTCTTGTCCCCATGCTACACACACCCTTCTCAATGGCCCTGTGTTCACCCCTTCTCTTCAACAGAGGTGAAAGATTACGAGCCTCCATTCGGTTCCAAAGTGCGGGAGCATCCATGTGTTGAGAGCATGAAGGACAATGTGCTGAGAGACCGAGGACGACCGGAAATTCCCAGCTCCTGGCTCAACCACCAGGTAAGGAGTGGCCATTTTGAAGGAAGCATCAGATTTGTCTGAAGTGGCCTCTGTTACAGAAGAGAATTTTGGGAGCTTGGGCTTCAATCTGGCAGCAGTTCCCTCCCTCCAAAACCTGTTAGGTTTTGTTTATAAAGAAAATGTCACTAAAGTGGACTCCTTACTGTAAGTTCCAACCAGCAGGTAGGCGTACCATTCAAAGAGTGCTCTCCAGGCACTTGTGGGGATGAGCACTGGATGTTATGTGGAAACTAATTTGACAATAAACTATTTGTAAAAAATAAATAAATAAATAAATAAATAAATAAAATACACTTAATAGANGGCCCGGGTTAAAATATTTTGTTTGCAGCCTCTGCCTCTTGCCCCCAAGCCTTTGCGGTTATGTTTTGTCCCTTTCTGGGTTCCAGATATTTTCTCCTGGGAATCTTCAGCTCTAGAAGGAAATACTTAGCAGAGTGAGAAGTAACCAGAATTTGCCAACCAGTGGGACCAGGGGGGAGGGGGAGGTTTCTGCCGTGTGCTCGCGGCTGTGCACAGGCTGTACACACAGGGTGGGGGAGACCAGGTCTGGAATAAAAGAAAGCCAGGAGAAATAAGAAGGTACAAGTGAACAAATAGGAAATCTGTCCTTAAGGAACATCGTCAGGGCTGCTGCCTTTTTTTTTTTCCCAAGAGATGGTAGGCAAGGCCATCTATGGAAGGCCAGTGGTGCTGGAATTATAGGGTGAAGGAGAACTGTCCAAGTTCTTGGTTTGGGGACATTTCGATGAGAGTGGTGATCAGAGAAGAAGAAGAAAGTGATAGGTTGGCAGGGCGAAAGAGCAGCATGGCATCCTCGGGAGAGAGCATGACGGAAGGAGAGGGAACAGTGTATTCCCATCTCATCTCACTGACACAGCCCATCTTTCTACAGAGTAAATCCTTTGATTGCCTCCTTTGCAAGAATTCCTTTATCCAGTGAAGGCTGGGCTAAGTCATAGGTTTTCCTAAGGGCAAGGCAAATTGAGATAAGAAACAGAAACAACAAATCTCGCACAGTCACATCGGGTAGACAGAAAGAACAGGAAGCCCGGTCCAATGCCAGTCCTGGCCTGGACCCACTTCAGCAGACAGACCCTCATCAAGCTGGGGTAGAGCTAGCACCAGCCTTCCCCAGGGTGTCGGGCAAACCCTCTTTGGCTGAAAACGCAAGGCTGTTTCGTGCTCCCTCTGAAGTCAGGAGGCACTGGTGTTATTTCTTTCAAACTCTGTTGCCTCCTCTGCTGTACGACTCTTATAATGAAGCCATTATTCATGATGATAAAATTCTGGAAAGAATTTGCATAATACATTTTTTCTCTTAATGAGATTTGTTGCCCTATTGATTTCAAGTTAATGCTTAATATTTAATTTAATTTACTGCCTGTAATTACAGTGCCAGAATAAAATAAATGTAACTTGTCTACCAACAATACCGCTCCACTCTTAACAGGCCATCAATCAATACCATCAATTAGGTGAATTATACAATTAATTCAACATCATGAATCCACTCACAGGGCGGGAAGGGAGGGAGAGGCCCCCTAGGTGTGCTGGGAAAGTTACTTGTAGTAGATGTGGAAGAGCAGAGTGCCGGCTCTCTGGGGCAGTGCTGGGGTACTTGTGGTCACCTGGGGCACTTGGATGAAAGATCACCAGTGACCGTGGGGAGCCTCTCACCACCAGGAGCACTCTCTCTGTCTGCCCATCTACGTAACCCCTGCCTGCTTGGTCACCAGAAAGGACTTGAAACAATAAACACGTTTGCATTGCTGAAGAAAAATTACAGCCACGAGAGAAGACCCTTGCCACCATATTGGGCAGCACTTTCTGAATGGACCTTTTGAATGAGGTCTTTATGGGGTTGGATGAAACCTTCAGACAGCCTAGAGTCTAGCACGGCTGACTCCCAAAGACAGCTGCTCCCTAAGGTATAGCCTGATGTTGCCGGGTGGGGGTGGGAGGGAGGATGGGGCACAAGGGGCCATCCTTGGCAGCTGCCAGAAACTGTCCACAGAACGTGTGAATTTACAGGATGAAACCAGTCCAAAGCCTGGACTTGACTCTGTCTGGGTATTCAAACCTGTTTAAATAGAAATGCGTATATGATTCCAACTATAAGATACTCTCAGAAGGCAAAACCACAGAGACCCTAAGGGCTCAAGGAAAGAGGTAGAAGTGGGGTGGGGGGGCAGAGGATTTTAGAGCAGGGACCTATTCTGTGGTCCCTTATCCAGTGAAGGCTAGATATACACCACAGTGGTGCATACCTGTCAGTGTACATTTGTCAGAACCCCAGTGTATACCCCAGTATAAACCATGGACTTCCGTTGGTAGTGACCTGTCCGTGCTGGTCCATTGACTGGACTAAATGTACCACATGATACAAGATGTCCAGGGGACATCTTGTTTTGCTCTGACCCTAAAACCACCCTAAACAAAGCCAAAAACTGCTCTAAAAAATTAGGAAGGTGTGACAGGATGAGGGGCCACTTCTTGGGAGTTCTCTGACACTGGGGATGCTACTGTACCCCAGAGGCTTTCTGGAGAGTCCTTGTCATGATCAGATGTGCTGGCTCTCCCTTCATGACCTGTCATGATCAAGTGGCCGGCCCCGAGTCAGGATGCATGAATGCACGGGCTCTTTGGTACCCAGCCTGCACCGCAGGGGCGAGGTCAGTAGACTACCCCGCCCTGCAAGGATCCCCACAGACCAGCAGCTCAGCATGCCTGTGACTTCTCTCCCACTGTAGGGCATCCAGATGGTATGTGAGACTCTGACCGAGTGCTGGGACCATGATCCGGAGGCCCGACTCACGGCCCAGTGTGTGGCGGAGCGCTTCAGCGAACTGGAGCACCTGGACCGGCTCTCAGGGAGGAGCTGCTCTGAGGAGAAGATTCCCGAAGATGGCTCGTTGAACACTACCAAATAGCTCTTCCCGGGGCAGGCTGGGCTCATCTAAAGAGGCTGCCCCTGTCACCAAAGAACAGGGGCGGCAGGAAGTTGCCCCTGATCCTGAACCAATGCTTCCTGGAAGCCCAGGGGGTCACTCCCCTCCCTGTGAGTTGTGGGCATAAGCAGAAACAGCAGCAGCAGGGAGTGGGTGACATGAAGCATTCTATGCCTTTGACATTGTCATAGGATAAGCTGTGTTAGCACTTCCTCAGGAAATGAGATTGATTTTTACAATAGCCAATAACATTTGCACTTTATTAATGCCTGTATATAAATATGGAATAGCTATGTTTTATATATATCTATATATGTCTATATCTATATATATATACAGCCATACTCTGGAAAGAGACAAGGAAAAAAGATCAAATATCCCAGGAAATCGGTTTGTTTGGAGAGCTCCCGAACCAGGCACAGAAGGAAGGGATCCGTGACAGCATTAGCACTTGACAATCACACGTGCTCTGGTTCTCTGGCCACACGAGGTGAGGGGGGTGGGGCTCTGCGTGAGGAGAGGGGCTCCGAGTCTCACGCCTGCTCCAGCCACGCTGCACTCGCTTTTGCAAAATAACAATTCTGCGTGCGTGGGTCCTTTGCCGGCCATGCAGCTAATTAGAGTCTCGCTTTTTGGGGATGAGATCCTGGGGTTCCTGTGTGCCACTGTGTCTCCTGGACTTTTCACTTGAGATTCAAGCCCACAGTCTGTTTGTGAGCCTCCTTCCTCAACCAGCTCAGAAACTCTGTCCTGTCTCTAAGAGCTTCAAGGTTTTGAGCTGCCCAGGCTTCACACGCATAAAAATCAGAACAGATTTCCCCACTTACGAAATGGCCACATATTCTACTAATGAGAGATAATGCTTTCGTTGTTTTTATTCTCCTTGCTATATCTATCTATGTTACTCTTCTCTACTTCCACCCATATTCCCTTTCCTTAAAGGGAATGAATCTCCTTGCCAGGGTTCACTGTGTGCAGATTTTCGTCAGGCTCGGTTGGAGTCTCTAGCTTTCTGTGCAGACATCAGCAGATTCCTTCTCTCTGGGCCCCTGAATGCTTTAGTCCATTCTGGCCCAGTCAGGACTCTAGCAGCACAGCACGGCCATGGTCCGAAACGTTTCCACAGGCACAGAACACGTGTTTTGCTTGGCCAGCACTTCGATGGACAAAATTGAGCCCCTTTTTAAATATTTGGAGAATTTGCAAAAAAGAACAATCTGTATTCTCCCAAGTGAGGATAGATAGCAGATGGCTTCCATTTCTCCCTGGTCCACATTATTCAGAAAACAAAGGTGTGGACGCACTTATAAAGCTGCTTTCCTTCTCAGTGTAAACATTTGTGTTTTCCACTGCCTGCCTCATCCTGGTCTAGGAATTAAACTTGCCCCTAACCCAGGCCCCTTGTAAGAAATGTGCGTTACATCAGCCATTCTCTATCATACGAATTTGATTCCCTCCCTCTTCCTGGTCTGGTGTTAAGATTTTAAGTTGTGTGTGTGTGTGTGTGTGTCTGTGTCTGTGTGTGTCTGTGTGTCTGTGTGTGTCTGTGTGTTACCCCCTCAAGTGGTCTCAGTTAAGCCAAATCTATTACGGAGGGGAGCTTTTACCTAGAAGCTTATGCCAAGGTTACCAGTCTCCGCCATACGGCCTTCCGGCCCTTTGCAGGATTTGCTAGCAAGGACTTGAATGTGGGAACGAGTCCCTTTTGGCATTTAGGAAGTCTGTGTCCGAATGGGCAAGAACAAAGAATGAGCTTTAATACTCCATAGGAATTTGTTAATCCACAAACAAATGTTAATGCTGCAAATAATCTCTTTTTTTTTAATGTTGTTGAAGCTACCTGTTTTCAGCCAAATAGGAATATTAGGACTGGCAGTGAGCATATCCGTTCCATTTGGATTTTGGAAGATCTCTCATTGAGGTTTTAGCAGGTAGGCTGAGATTTGGGATTAGATGTACCTTGTAGGCACCCTGCTCAATGGGGCAGGGGTAAGGGGGTGGCAGCGCTGAGAAAGTTCAGGACTGTCTGCCTGCAGTACCTTGGAAATGCCCAGAAATTCCTTGCACCTTAGGGCTTATTGATGCTGTCTCAATAGCTGTTGCTCATTGACCTCTAGTGGTGAATTTCTAGAATACTGGTCCATTAATAGGATTTTCCAAGATTCAAAAGAGCTTTATCACTTCTGGGTGGTCATCAGCATAAACTGGAATGTAGTGTCAGATGATACTGTGGCTTTTTTTTTTCTTTGTCAAGAAAAAGACCAAGGAATAACATTCTGTAGTTCCTAAAAATACTGATTTTTTTAAACTACTATACATAAAGGGAAAGTTTTATTCTTTTATGGAACACTTCAGCAGTACTCATGTATTAAAATAGGAATGTGAATCCTATATACTCTTTATATCAAGTGTCTCAGCACTTATTTTCATTCTATGCATTGTTGTCTTTTATATAAATAAAATGTTTATTAGATGGAATAAAGCAAAAATACTCAGGTCAGCTTCCTGCCTCCTGATCCTATTTATCATAATTGAGCCATGTAGTCACACTTGGTTATTGTAGAAAAAGTCACAAATTTTCCAATTTTTTGTCTTCAAATGACAATCTCAAGTCCTTTAAAAAAAAAAAAATCACAAAAGCTCCATAATATGAGATTCATGAAATGCCTCCAGTGGTCTGGACAGGAAGCCTCTCGTCTCCTGGTTGTCATCTTGCCTGTCCCAGAAGCTACTTCCATTCACACGACTGCGTCTTCCAAGGGCTCGTCCCTCACATAGCAGGCCCTTGACTATCTTTGTGACTATTGTCATGTGTCATGCTTCCTCCCTCTTCCTTTCTACTCATCCCACAGCATCCTAACTGGGGCTTTTAACCAGTTTATCCTCATCACCAGATGATGTGCCTTAGGCACTTGGTTCCAGGCCATTGCCAGAAGGATTCCTGGTAACGATGTATGCGATTTGCTGCCCCAACTTTGGGCTTCTGGTTTTGGAATCTCAGCAATTCTATGGTTTCTTCTAAGTTATTAACTGAGTTCTACATAGTTACGGTTCTAAATATTGGGGTTTCTCTATTTTTTAAAATATTTTATCTCAGAGAGACCATGAGCAGGGGAGGGGCAGCGAGAGAAGGAGACAGAATCTGAAGCAGGCTCCAGGCTCTGAGCTGGCAGCACACAGCCTGATATGGGGCTCAAACCCACAAACCATGAGATCAAGACCTGAGCCAAAGTCAGTTGCTCAACTGACTGACTTCAGGGGCAACCCAGATTGTCACCACCCCACCACTACATTGGGGTTTCAGAACGTCAGCACTACTGATATTTTGATTGGATAGTTCTTTGGGGAGTGGGCCTGTCCTATGCATTGTAGACAGCATCCTTGGCCCCCACCCCAGAGCTGTGACAACCAAAATGTTGCTAAACATTGCCAAATGTTCCCTAGGGGACAAAATCCCCCTCAGAATCACTGAACTGGGGGCATGAGTCCTCTGTTACCAGGTAGCTCAATAATCTTAGTGGTCACCTGCCCCTCCATTTATCAGCTCTGTGACCTGCATAATTATATGCTTCATGCCTCAACTTAATTACATGTAAAATAGGATTTTACGATCTACTGCTGTGATGGGAATACATGCAAAAGCTTTTGGAGTTGTGTCTTGAATTTAGAAAGCCCACGGTGCNGCTTAATTACATGTAAAATAGGATTTTACAGGCCTCATCCTATACGATCTACTGCTGTGATGGGAATACATGCAAAAGCTTTTGGAGTTGTGTCTTGAATTTAGAAAGCCCACGGTGCATACTGGCCAATATTAAATTGGTTTAGTATGCCAACAGCTGCTTTCCCATTGAGGGAGACTTTGAGGTAGATGCTAGAGAGCGTTCCCACCACTGAAGGGATCTGGGCACATGCTGCACGGCCTGTATGGTGGTAATCTGAGGAGAGCTCTCATTTGCTGAGCACCTGCCATCTCATCACATTGAACACCCACTAGCTCCCCGTGGTGGATACTACGTACCCTTTACAGATGAGAAACCATCTTGAGAGAACTCGAGAAAGAAGCCTAGGGTTTCATGGAAGCAGAATCTGGGTGAGGGGCCAAGTTGTCTTAGAATTTGGAATAATTTGGAATAACGCTCGGTTCTCTTCTCCACTTTGCACTGTCTCCTGAGGGAACTGGCCCATACAGTGGGATGAGAGGGCCACACTGTGATGAAATGTTCTACTCCATCTACACATCATGGCCCTGTTCTCCTCCCTGCTGCCCCCACTCCTCCACAGAGTTGATTGCTCAGTGGAGATAAGGAAAGTGCTGCTTCATCTCTGTCGCCCACTGAGTCCACTCACGTGATAAATGTTACCTAAAGCCTTAATGAGAACAACTGGAAGATGAATGAATATGCATGGACAGCGTTGCCTAATGTGTACGTGGGTACTTCAGATTATTCCAGATTGTAACAATCCTTAAAAACACAGTTTTAGTGGGTCTCTTATTTCATTTAAAAAGAAGTTTTTTATATTTATTTTGAGAGAGAGAGTGAGCTGGGAAGGAGTGAGGGTGGGGTTGGAGGGTGGGAGAGAAAGAAACCCAAGCAGGCTCTGCACTATCAGCGCGTAGTCAGATGACAAACCATGAGATCATGACCTGAGCCAAAATCAAGAGTCGGAATGCTTAACCAACTGAGCCACCCAGGTGCCCTTATACTGTTCTTATTTTAACACGTGGTAGAAAAACTTAACTCCTTAAGCCTCAAGTTTCACAAATATCAATCCACATTAATCACTAACATGTACTGAATATTCTGAAACATCAAACACCATTCTCCCTTACCTCCTTTATCTGCTTTAATCTTCACTGCAAACCTGCAAGGCAGCCTTACCTCCATGTTAGCAATGAGGAAACTGAGGCAGAGAACAAGGTATTCCTGAGAATCCCATGGTTAGCAATCTTTAGGCCAGGATTTGAACTGAAGCAGTGAGACTCCAGCGCCCATACTCCCATCTTGAACACAAGACAAAACTGGTGTAAGAGAGCAAAAGTGGGGGCAGGGGGGTCCTGTGACATGCTCTGCGGTCTGATGCATCAACCTAAACTAGAGAAGAGGAAGGTTCAGTTTAGAGGGCAAGGGGCCAGCCATCAGGGATCCCAGAGAGAGAAAGTCACTCCTCAAAGGCACATGGACTCTGGGCTCCAGCCCAAGAGCTTCAGCCAAAACAGGAGCCAAGGTCTTCTGACTCCCTTTGCGGGCTCCGTTTTGCCGAGGTGGTTTGAATTCTCACTACTACAAGGTCAAGAGCTTTCCTGGTTGGCAGTAAGTCTCCAAGCACCCGCAGCAGAGCCCTGGTCTCTTGCACTAGCCCCCCTCCGGCTTTTGAATGTGGGTGCTCTTTGAGCCCCTGAATTTCTGATTTGGGGTGGCAGCTTTTGTTGTTAGCTCTCTTGCAATCGATACACACTGATGGCCCAGTCCTGAGGGGAACCCCTTCCCTGGGTGACAAGAAACTTTTCATTTAAATCAGTGAGTCCCTCTTTCACAAAACTCACCGTCATTGGCATCTCTCATTCTGTTCATTTTCTTCCCGAAATAGGCCTTCTAATCGTTGCTTATCACATTTCTGATTCCTTTTTTTTTTTTTAAACTTGAATAATTACAGCTCCAGACGATGGGTTTGGGGCCATGGCTTTCAGGCCTATTTTGCAAACTGTGCTGATAAAGACAAGATTGTGAACTTTCCCATAATACACGGCCTGCCAATCAGCCCCACACAGCGTGATTTCATTCTAGTGCACCTCCTGATCTTTGCTGCATTTAAAAATAACTTGTTAATAGTCTTCCTGGTCTAATTAAGCTAAAATTGCCCACACTGAAATGCTTGCTCTCTTTCACTTTATGCACACGCGTGAGCACACACACACATGCAAGTGGTCCTCAAAAATCACTTCTGTCTGCAGCCTTGCAGCACAGAGCTTCTGAAAATGTCCTCAGAGTCCTCGCTCCACCCATGCCCACAATAGTAAATGACAGAATAACTATAGCCCTGATGCCATCGGGTCATCATAAAAGATAAAATGCCCTTAATCTTCATATTTTGTCTAAGTATTCATAAGAAAATCATTAAAATTGGGAACTCAAGAGCCGCACTCCCTTGACCCCCAACTCTGCCACCAAGGACCTACACAACTTTGTGCATGCCTCTTAACCATTGTATTCCTTTGGCTTCTTTCTTTCTTGGTAAAATTGAATCAGTGACAGGAACTCCCTGGGAGAGCAGGAAAGGTCGCTGTTAAGAGTAGAGCTCCTATTTTAAAAGAACAGAGACCAATACACATCATCTTAGGATGATAAGGATTTTTTTTTTTTTTTTGCATTCTATTCTAAAATGAAGCTCTGTGGTAGTATTTCACAGATATGTTGTTCCCCAAACCTGGGGGGCAAAATAGGCTCTTGAGGAAGATGAGCCCTATTTATCCATAACTGTGAGCAGACCACCCCATATCATTGACAAGACTTTCACTCACTCAGCCTGGCATGGCTGTGATGGTAAATACAGGGCTCTGGGAGACAGGAAATCCCAGGGTCTTGTCTGGCTTTGTCCGTGACTTTGGTCTTTCGCTCTTGCGACTCACCTGAGACTCTTCCCTGTCCCACCCACATTAGAAATCTGGAGAAAATCAAATGACATAATAAGTAAAAATACATGGGAAAAGTACTGGGTAGTAATATTGCACGATGGAATTTATTACCTTTTTTGGACGTGGATAGGCACACTGAGACCTTGCTGGAACATTAGATTCTCTTTTGTTAATAACATTATATATGTATCCGCTCACTATCCCAGCAAATCTGGAAGGTAGGAATTATTTCCTCCATTTTGCAGCTAAGGAAATGGAAACAAGTATCTTAGGCAAGTTTATGGTTTACACCCCGTCCCTCTCGAGTACAAAGCATCCACTCCTCCAGGCTGTCTTGTCCATCTTTATTTCCTTCATTCAGTGCACATTAATAGAATGCAGGGTGGCCTACCACCCAAGGTCTGCCCGCAGCTTGAGAGCAAGAACTATGTGTTGTTACTCAGCGTTTATGCCAGCCTCTAGCACAGAGCGGAGCATGTAACAGTTGTTCAATAATTTTCACTGAAGGAAGAAAAGAAGGCTCTTGGCCTTTAGAAGTTCACAATCCGACTGAGAAGACAGACTCACAAATGCGCTGAGGAGGTCCTAACTGGTAATGCCTCTTGGGAGTGAAATAGCCTGAGGCCAAAAATGCAGATTTTGCAGAAAAGTGTTTAGTGAGAGCATGAGTGCTGTCCCATAGTGGCCCATGCGGACACAATGCCCCGGCCACCATGGCTACCCCTGACGAGATGGCCTTGCTCTGTCAGTTCCCTTAGAACTCGCTCTCAGGGAGCCTGTGTTAGTTCCCTCGGGCTGCTGGTACCAATTAGCATGATTGGAACAAAGAGAAATTTCTTCTCTCATAGTTCTGGTGTCTAGAAGTCCAAAATCAAGGTGTTGGCAGGACCTCGTTCCCTCCGAAGTCTCTAGGGAATAGTTAGGACTATTGCTTGGCGTGTCCAGATCCCATTGGCTCCAGGCATTTCTTGACAGTTCTTGGCTGGTGGTCACAACACTGAGTCAGCCTCAGTCTTCATGTTATGTTTTTATTTGCTTCTCTGTGTGTGTCTTGTAAGCATATTCGTCATTTGAGATAGAGCCCACTTAGGTAAACTGGGATGATGTCATCGCATCAAACTTAACTTACATATTCAAAAGATTTCCTTTCTTTTATATTACAAAATAACCATATTACATAAAATGTGGGGAAAAAAAGAGAGAAAAGGTTCTATTTTAATAGACTTCCTAGCCTCTTCCATATTTTTAGAGTTGTTTTAATCTGTGTGGTGGTTATGTGTCTATGTGTGTGAGTGTAATAAACTCACCAGTTCATTTGGGAATCTTTTCCCCAGAATTAAACAAGCCAGAAGGACATTCTGGAATCTTATTTTTAAGATGCATCAGTTCCCATTATAACTAAACATGCTATGTAGCAGTTAAAGTTAATATCCTGATTCAACTGTAGTGGTTATAAACCTCAAGATTACAAACTCGGGGGTGCCAAACATGCCACGTATCTTATTTTTCTATAAATCTACCTAACTTCGATTCTGAAGCCCTATTCTGTTGGACTGGCAAGAAATTCAGTCCTTCTTTGGGGGGCTGCTTTCCCCACTAACTCCTGAAGTTTTACCATTGTTTGGGTTTCCTGCAATGAGAACAAAGAGCAAAGGGTTGGATAGTTCTGGTTCCCAGTTATCAATGAAGCCTGATTTTCTTCTATGATGCCCATTCTCCCATTTGCTGGGTTTGTTCAGGTCTGCCTTTCCTCTGGTCCCTTGCCTTGCTGGGGACTTGGTATTTTTCTTGGGAGAACTTGAGTGCCACGGGTCCAGATTTACTTCCTGGTATGCCTGGGCCGTTCCCTTCAAACCCACCATATCCTCAGGTTCCTGCCCTCAGCTGCAGCGACTAACACAACGTTCATTCCTTCAGGTACTAGGGCTTCTCTATCCTCCATCCTTCCTTTGTCCAGTTCTACCCCTGCCCATTTATTTCTAGATTTGGATGGCCTATCAACTTGGAGCCTGAATCATTAGCAACCGAATAACTAATTCGCTTAGTCTTCAACCCTTCCCCGGAGAAGGAAATATTTGCATTCCATCTTTCTAGTGCTTGGGAGAAAGCAAAGAAGAAAGAAAGGAACGCAAAGTGACAAACCAATTGATTATTTTTCTATAATAAGAGTGAATGTTCACATCCTGACACAGAAGAATGTATCAGCCTTATTTATATGCATTGTATATCTTCCAGTGTAATAAAGGGACTCACACTTCCATCTGATAGTTTTCTTGAGTCTGTGCTCAACCATTTCCTAAATCTCCTGGGTCTGAGGGAGCACAGCCTCTTTCACGGCTGATAGCATAGAAGAACTACTGAAAAGAAAGCAAAATGATGGATGTGGTGTTTACTGTAGGGATGAGATAATGCAGGTCCATAATTCCTTGTTTGCTATTTCAAATCCAAAATCTCTGAAAAGTATAAATTTCCTAACTCATTTGGTTTCTAAATCTGACTTATAGTCCTTATTTATCCCATTTAGGGTAAACATTTATGTTCTGTGGCAGAAATATTGATGTTTGATTTTGGGGGGTGTCACCTATACTATGCTTTAGGGTGTCACATAACATTCATCTTATTATCTTTCTAAAAATTGCCCAAAAGTCTAGATTTCTTAATCAATCTGACTCTTATCCAATCTGAGGTTTTGGATAAGGTTTGGGTTTGGGAGATTATATATATATATATACATATAATTATATTATATAATAGTATATGATAGATAAGTCTGGGGAGATCTATCTATATTTACATATATTGGGAGATATCTCCCAAACTTTATACATATATACACACATACATACACATTCCGGTGAGTTTCTTACACCCACCCTATTCATGCTAGATCATGGGGCGTGATCTAGTGGGGCGTGATTTCAGGGTATGATTATTAAAGCTGAAGAGAAGAAAAGGCAATTTCAAATTTCAAAAGCTTATGGTGACTCAAAGCAAAGAGGAAGACCGGTCTTAGCAGAACAAAACTTCTTGTGATTATACCACCAAGCAAAGTCAAACTTCCCCAGTCTAGGGGAGACAAAAGAACAGTGATGACGGAAGACATCCATGGGCCTGGGACCAGGGTGCTATAGACCTGGAAGAACCACACAGACTAAAGTCAAGTGACCGAATGATTTAAAGAACGCCCAGCCCCCATTAGTGTGACACTTGTCAGCCTATGGAAAAGCATGGGTACAAAGGCAGAAACTCTAGAACCTCCAGGATATACTCGGTGAGTACTGAATGTCTTCTGTGCCAAGGAGTTATGTTGATAGTCTTTCACATTAAGAATCTGGTGAGAAGCTTGGAACCATCCTATTGGCCACTGAGTGTCAACAAGGAATGGCCCCTGTGCCCCCAGGAGCCTTCTCCTAGGCCTCATTTGTTGTGAATTAACCTAAGTAATTTTGCCAGCCATAATTATCAGACTCTGTGGGCCATTGGTAGCTTCTGATGGTTAACAGCTGATTGAGGCTACAGGTTTCCCCAAGTCTTTTTTTTTTTCTTTTTAAAAATTTCTGAGAGAGAGAGAGAGAGCGTGAGCAGAGGAAGGGCAGAGAAAGACAGAGACACAGAGTCCGAAGCAGGCTCCACGCTCTGAGCTAGCTGTAAGCACAGAGCCCGACCCGGGGCTCGAACCCATGAACCGTGAGATAATGACCTGAGCCGAAGTCGGACGCTTAACTGACTGAGTCACAGTCTTACCAGCAGGTTTTAATAAAAGCAAGTCTCAGATGGCACAAAAGCAGTTACAACCTGCTCCATGGCCTCAGCAAAAGTCCCAGACCCTCTTCTTAAGTGCTATTGGCATCCTTGGCAACATTCCAGATGTGGGGGGTGGGTAGCACCTTTATAGTTGATACCCAACAACTAGAATCTTCAAAATCATCACCTCAACACTGTTTTAGAAGCATTCTTCAAATACCAGTCTGAAGGAGCTAGGCTTCTGAGCCAGCTGGGTTCTGTTCATATGGAGACAGGGAGAAGCTTCACAATAATTTTAGTCTATTCACATACCTTAAACACCACCATTTCGCCAATGAACACTCATTTGTACATCCATTATGATCACTAACAAAACCTCTGCTCTTGTTAAATAAAGGTAGGGGAAATGTTTGCAGTCAGTCTGTGAAGTGTGACATTTAATTATACATGAATTAATCATCCTTGGAATGCTTACTGAGATTGGAGCAGTCATCCATCCTAGGAATGTATATTAAAGTTATATAATATATGTATCTCAAATGTACGTACTAAAGTATTGAAAGTCAAGTGCAGACTACAATTCCCATGGCACTCAGGAGCCCTTTAAGTTGGAGTGTGAGGCACGGGGTACCTGGAAAGATAATGGTGATGGTAATTCAGCTGAAATCCTCCCAGCTTCTTAGCCTCCACACTTGAACTTGTTTGGGACTGAATGGAAATCGTTGAAAATCTTCCAAACCCAGGAAGCAATATATTTTCTTTAGCTTTTCCTGCTTGGGATATTAGCTAGACCTTAGATAGATACTTCTGGAACAGAACTGGTTTGGTTAGAATGTCTCCTCACTATAGCTTCCCTGTGGACTATGCTGAGTCATGATTACTGGAAGGAAGATCTTTGCTGTTGGCACAAACAGGACAGGAAAAAGCTGTTAATGCAGGCACTGCCTTGTGGTTTTGTTTTATGAGACAAGTATTGTGTTAACAATAAAGATACTGTGTTAGAAAATTAAATCATTCATACTCTAGCCCTGTGCAAAGACATTAAATCATTCACAAGTGATAAATCTTCAGTAATTGATACTAAATGTGATCTCTTAAAAGGCTAATACTCAGTTTCAGTTCAAACATTGGACATTCAAAAATGGAATAGTCAATATTACAGAAGTGATTGAGTAAATTGCAGTCAGAGGAGAATCATATAGACAAGTTACGTAAACGGCTGTGCATGACCTAATGTGAAGTTTAAAAGAATCATGGAAAACAGACAACTTGCATCCTGTTTTAAATTTTTTTGTGTGTCTTTCACATGTATCTATGCTCATGAATTTTTCATTCTTGCATTGCCATTTTTCAGCATTATGAATATTGCTGCAATGAATATCTTCATGTAAGTTAGCATTTGTAGATTTTTCATTTCTTTAACATAGATTACAATAAGTTACGAATATTTTCATGGATCTTGTGATCTCTGTCCAAAATACTTCCCAGAGTAATTGTATCTATTTTTATTCCCACCAACAGTACACAGGAACGTTTTTCACCAGCACATTCACCAGCTTTACATATTACCATTTATTGGTTAATTTAATAATCTATGATTATACATCATCGTTGATATTTGCATTTCTTTTATTCAGATAAGGTTGAATTTTTTCATATATCTGTTTAGAGATTATAGTTTTATCATTGAAAATTATCTGTTATCTCCTTCCATATTTATCTATTATACCTAAATGATTTTATAAATTATAGTATTTGCCATGTTTTCCCAGATTTTATTTCCCTCTTCATTCTGTTAATGTGTATTTAATATATACAAATTTTAAAATTTGTATAGCGTTAAATCATTCACTCTATTTCCTTATGAATTCTCCTGCCTTCGTATTTAGAAAGTAACTGTCTTTCCAAAAATCCAATAAAGAACCAAGGCTATTTTCTTAAAGATTTTTTGTGACATGGTCTTTTAATAATTGTTTATTTTTTCTAGAATGTATTTAGGTGTATGGTGTGAGCTTGAGGGGAGATTATTTATATTTTCCCTTTAAAAATTGTTTTAATGATTATTTATTTTAGAGAGAGAGAGCACAAGCGCACAGTGGGGGAAGGGTCAGAAAGAGAGGGAGACAGAATCCCAAGAGGGCTCCACGCTGTCAGCAAAGAGCCTGACGTGGGGCTCAAACTCACAAATTATGAGATCATGGCCTGAGCCGAAATCAAAAGTCAGATGCTTAACCAATGGACACCCAGGTGCCTGGAAAAATTATTTATGTTTTTTCTAATTGCTCAACAGATACCCCAACATCATTTAATGTAGAGATGAGGGCAAGAAAATCATTTATGATTGATTTATATTATTTCCTTCAGGTCACAGTATATTTGTCCTTGTAATAGAAATTACTTCTGTACTATTTTGCCCCATTATCCAAGTTTCAGTGCAAGGCTGCAAGATAATGTTACTTCTAATTAATGTTTATATTTCTCAATTCCCAGAATTTTCTTTAACATTGTGACTGGTTATTTGTTGTTGGTGATGTTTTTTTCATGCTGTTTTTGTTCTCATTCATTTTTTTTTATTAGGAAAAGATGAAAAATTCAGCATATCCCCAGGCCTATACCGTATATCCAGACTTCATAAATGCGCTTGTTCTGAATTTGATTCAGAACTTAGCCTTTCATTTAAAAAGAAACAAAGCACAATAAACACCCCCAAAATCTCGGTAACTGTCTGTCGTTAGTTCCTAATCCCTGTTCCTACTGATCTTCCCAGACCCCACCTCTATTATGGCTTAAATGTGGGCTTTCCCCATCTATGAATGTACCTACGATTGAGTGTTATCTTCTGTGTATGATTTTTTCTTAATTTCTAGAAGTGGAACTGTATATGTATTGTTCTACTTCCTTTTTTCCTTTACTTACGATTATGTGTTTGAAATCCATCTATGTTGATACATACCAATGTTATTCATTTTAACTACTGTGTATTGTTTACCACGTGTTAAAGGAATCAAACAATGATGTCATTAGATTGAGGTGGCTCAAATGCCTTGCTGGCCTAGGCACCAATCAAATAACTTCCTTGCTCTGCTCTGTGTCGTCTCTATAAAAATAAAGCCCCTATTGGTAGAGTAACCACTTTTTTTTTTTTTTTGGTGCTGCCCAGTTCAAAATGATATTTGTTCAAATAAACTTCAAAATTTTAATATGTGGGGTGCCTGGGTGGCTCAGTCAGTTAAGTATCCGACTTCGGCTCAGGTCATGATCTCATGGTTCATGAGTTCGAGCCCTGAGTTGTGTTCTGTGCTGACAGCTAAGAGCCTGGAGCCTGTTTCGACTTCTGTGTCTCCCTCTCTCGCTGCCCCTCCCACACTCATGCTAGGTCTCTCTCTGTCTTTCAAAACATAAATAAACATTAATTTTTAAAAAAATTTTAATATGTTTCAGTTTATCATTTAAGACACATAAATATACCATAATCTTTTCATTTACCTTGCTCAAATACCCTGGGTTTTTTCCAGTTTTTTTTTTTTTTGCAATTACAAAGTGCTGAGTAGACAGTATTGATCTATTAGAAAAGAAATGATATCAAAACTAATAAAAAGAAGTGAAATAATTTAACTTATAAAATTCATCAGAAAATATACAGACTGAGCATAACTAGTGAAGAAACAGGATAAGGAGAAATTAGAGTAATTATGACCCCCTCCCCCAGAGTGAGAAAAGGTCTACCAGTTTAAGTGTTAACAAAATATGTGCAGGATCTGTATGCTAAAAACCATAATACGTTGATAAAAAGAATATAAAAGATTGTTGAGGAGGAAAACATTTTACTCTGTCCTTCAACATTCTTCTAGCTAGTCTAAGAATCAGTGGACACAAGAGACTAACAGGTGAAAATCAAACAAAAGTTTAATAACATTTATATCTCCTGTATTCACAGGAAAAACCCAGGAAAACTGAATAACTCCTCAAAATGACTGAGACAATCACCTTAAATGCCATCTCCAGCTAAAGAAAAAGTTGACAACGTTGGGGGTGAGAAGTCCATTATGAGAGGTCACCAAGAAAAGCACAGTAAACACACACTTAACTGTGTTAAACACAAATTAAGTCCTTGCCTTTTCCATAGATAGAGGTTTCTAGAGTCATCCCCCTCTTCTTGGTACAGAGGGAGACACCCTTACAAACGAAGATTTCCCTTATACATGTAAATGTCTCTTACAAAAAATGTAACTTCCATTTGGTTTCTAGAGCTTTGCTTGTGTCTACAGTTGCTTAAATATAACCAGCTTAAAATAATCAATATGCCAAAGAGGTATATCTTGAAATGCCAAAATTTGCTCCCTGCAGGACAAAAATTATTGGAGCACTATACTGGGATCATGAAAGGGAAGACTGAATGTCATTAAGATATCAGTACTCCCCAGGTTGATCTGTAGATTCAACACAATCCAATCAAAATCCTAGCACCCCCCTTCCCCCTTTTCAGTAAATATCAGCAAGAAGATTCTAAAATTTATATAGAAATGCAAAGGAACTAGGATAACTCAAACAATTGTGAAAACAAACTAGGTTGAAGGGTAGACTATCTATTTTGAAGAGATACTATAAAGCTATAGTCATCAGAATAAACAGACCAGAAATAGACTACATAAATATAGCCAATTGATTCTTGATAATTGATGGGGAAATCTAATAATATAAATAAAATCTCTTGCCAGCCCATAAAAACCTCTCTACAAAGGTAGAAGAGAAAAAAAACAGTTTTATTATTGAATAAGCATTAAATCAGAGTATAAGATACATCTAAAGAGATTATAAAGACAGAAAGAAATCATATCCTTTTGTATAGCAAAGTAGATACAATCCATTACATACATGTTAATGGTCTTTATCAAAAAGGAAAAATAAAACTTCTCATATCTCTATGACAAACAGAAATTTACAAGTCAAGCACTGAAGCTAAAAACTCCCACAGAGGCAGGGAGACAAGGTCATCCTTCTTGATCTTTGCATTTCAAAGCGATAGCCCATCCTTCTCAAGAAAGAAATCTCTGGAACATAAAACTGGCAAGAGGCTCATTTTGCTTTTAAAAGGACTAAAGTGCATCTCAAAGAAAACAGAGAGAACATTTACAATTTCATATTTTCTAAAGGAAAGGCTAAAGAGAAGGGAGAGCAACAGGCCCTCTTCCCCTTTTGGTATGAGGGAGAATTTATTATTTATATTTGTATTTGCCCTAACAAATGTACAAAGGCAATTCAATAGAGAAAAGATAGTCCTTTCAACAAATGGTATTAGAAAAACTGGATGTCGTTCTGCAACATAAATGAACTTCAATATATATCTCATGGGTTATATAAAAATTAACTCAAAATGGATCATAAATATATAAGTAAAATTATAAAAGTTCTAGGAGAAAATAAATCTGTGTGACTTGAAGTTTGACATTGAGTTTCTTTAGACAGGACACCAAAGGTATGACCCATAAGATAAAAATTGACAAACTGCAGTTGGTCAGAATTTAAGCTATTGTTTAATGAAAGATATTGGTAAGAGAATAAAAAGATAAACTGAGGGTTTGGAGAAAATATTTTTAAATCATATTTATGAGACATGATTTATATTCAGAACATATAAAGAATACTTAACACTCAACAATAAGAAAACAAACAAAAGGAACACTCTAAAAAGTGGGCAAAAACCTGAATCAGAAATTCACCAAGTAGAATAGACAGATGACATATAAACATATAAATAAGCTCAACATTCTCAGTCATTAGGGAAATGCAAATTAAAACCTCAAAGAGACATCACTATACAAGCATTGGAATAGCTAATCGAAAGGATCAAAATATGCCACCCCAAAATATGCCACTTTGGCATAAGGGTAATTTTGAGCTGAAGGCAATTAAGAAATAGCAAACACAGGAGGAATTCTCTGACCTTCTACTTCCTGCCAGAGAAGGACATAATGTCCCCTTTTGTCAAAGAAGTATATCACCTGAAATGATTTGAGTTTGTGTAACAAAAATCATTGAACAACCCTTCTTCACTGTACATTTTGTACTCACCTTCTAGCCACTTACCCTTTCCTCCCCAGGAAGTCCAAACTCTCTTTTCCTTTGTCAATCTCTTCTCTACACTTTATCTAACACTTTGCTAAAATGGTATATAAGCCTCTGGGTCAAACTGCTTCTTTGGGTTTTTACTTCTCTTCTATGAAGCCTCCAGATGCATGCAAAATAAACCTTTCTCCTTTTTTAATTTAATTCACAGGTTCCAGTACTGAACTTAAGAGGGCAGGGGAAATATTTTCCCCTTCCTATTACAAATAAAAAACTGATATCACTATGTACAGGTGAGACTGTTGGGAACAGAAAGCTGCACACATTGCTAGTGGAATAAAAATGGTACAGTCACTTTGGAAAAAGATTTAGGAGTTTCTTGTAAAGCTAAACAGATATTTACCATATTACCCAGCAATCCCCCAGCACTTACTCAAGTGAATTGAAAATTTATGTTCACACAAAAACATGTACACAAATGTTTATCTAAGCTTTATTTACAATTTCCCCAAACTGGAAATCACCCAGGTATCTTTCAACAGATAAATGGATTAACAAACCATGGTGTATGCATACCAAGGACTACTACTCAACAATAAAAATGCACGAACTATTGGTTAACATAACAACCTGAGTGAATCCTAAGTGCATTTTCCCAGGTAAAATTGACTCTAAATGCAACATTCATATAATTCTAGTAATACAACATTATGCAAGAGGGAATAATATGGGATTATTGGTTGCTGCAGTTTGAAGATAGAGGAACTGATAAGAAGGAAACTACACAAGGAAATTTTTAGGGTGATGGAATCTATTATAGTCTCAGATACCTGACTGTATGTATTTTTTCAAAACCCACAGAAAAGTATACTACAAAGGGAAACATTTACAATATGTTAAGCTTAAGTAGGATGTCAGGGTAACATTAAAAAAAATTATTCTGATCCTTGTGAAAATGGTAAAGACTTTATTCAAGACTATGGCAATAGGAATATCTTAAAAGGGGACATATTAGGTTCAACTTTGAATTGGAAGATAGCTATGGATTTAAAGCCAACGAGTAGAGTCAGCGGGTCAGTGGATAGAAAATTACTAAGAGCAGACATCAAGGGTAGCATGATTCTTGCCTCCTGACCTAACAAAATTCTTGCTAACAGCAGTTCAAGACTTAGACATCAAAGGCGGAGGACAAAGAATGTGGTCAGATATCAAGTTGGGGAATTCTCTGTAAACCTATTTAGGGGTACTCTTACTGACACTAGACTCAGTAAGAATGAATGTAGAAGTCCAAAGTCAAAGCCTATTTGAGAAGAGGGCTCAGAAGTACCTATCTAAAGTTTGGGCAAAGAGAGATTTTCTTTGCCAGCAACAAGAAGAGAATGTAGACTATGAGAAATAAATCAAATAGTATTGCAAATAGGCAACATAACTTCACTGAAGGGGATGGAGAAAAAAAAGAGCTAACTTAAATGACTGAAAAATAATTTTTTGGCTGGATACTGTAAAGCTAAAGAAAAAAGAAAGTGTTCACAAATACCAAACTCTAGTTGGTACGTTTGTTTCTCTCAGGGGTACAATAATGCAGATTAGCAATTTTGAGATTAATTTATATGTAGGATACAATTGAACAAATCAGTAAATATATTACAAATATAAATATAAATATAGATAACCAGATGATCTTACTGTTAGAGGAACAAGATATAAATAAGCATGGCAGGGAATCTAGAAAGAACCCTATATGGTTGGATTAGAATTGGTAATACCAATGTTAACTTATACTTATACACACACACACACACAGATACATGTATATGCATATGCATGAGGCATGCATGTATAGGTAATATATATAAGTTGTGTGTGTGTGCATGTGCGCACGTGCATGTGTGCATGCGCGCATGTGTACTTGGGCTAGGGTAGGTATGTGCATATATTTCCTAGCTCTGTCTTCTGGGATGGCCTAGATGCAATGACAGCCCAATTATAACCGGCACCCTTAGTGTCTCCATATTGGCCTCTACCATTCTCCATAGAAAGGACAGGGACTTCATGGAGAAATGGCTGTCTCTAGAGCTCAGCAATAAAAGATGAACCTAGAACCTGTAAAAACTCCCAAGGGTCTAAGCTGGAACAACCTGACCACCAAAATAAGTTACAGTGGTGCCAGATCCTGACTAACAGAAAATGAGCATCTGTGAGTCCATGCCTACACAAGTAAATGACTAAATAAATAAATAAGGAGGAAAAGAGACATGACTTTATGACAAAATAATTCCACTTAATCAATACAGAAAGCATGAGGGAAACAGAAAATCACTATTAGAACACCAAAATAATAATTCCTGTAAGGCAATATGCACTAATGAATGATAAAAACTTTAGAAAGATATTTAAGGTGTTGACATAGCCTTAACATATCTGTCCCCCCACCCACAAATATTTAGTAATTATGGTGGGTGGTTATAACATGTGTCTACAAATTCTTTGACACTCCTTTCTCCAGAAATCAGAGTTTAATTCTCTTCCATTTGAGAGTGGCTTGGATTAAGTAACTTACTTCTAAAGAATAGTATAATGAAAACGAAGAAAAGAGTAGCTTTGTGGTAGAGAAGCCTGGTAGACACCAGTGCAACCAAATAATCAAGGTTAATAACACTAGGAATAAAGCAGGAAACAACCCTGATGTCTGAATCTAGGACTAATTTTGTTCCATCACTGAGGCAAGGCCCTTCTGAGTACTCTCCTCAGTGTCCTGTGAATTGTAGGGTGGCTGGGAAGAGGAGGACTTACTATTCCAGGCCCTGTAGAAGCACTGGTTACTGTTTCCTCCAGTCCCTTAAGAGGGTTCTGCCTCCAGCTACAGGTCATTTCTTCACATACACATGCTGATCAGTACTCTATCAAAACACTCAAGGGAAACAAAACTTTTGTAGATCTCCGAATTTTCTGTCTATGCAGCTCTTTCCTATCCAATATGCCTTCCCCTTGACCACCACAGACATTAGACCTGCCATACCCCGCACAATCGAAAATCCCCCTAGAGCTTCTGAATTCCCCAAAACCTAGCTGATAAATAGCCTACTATTGACCAGAAGCCTTACACATAACAATTAATACACATTTTATATAGATGTTATAGACTGTACTCTTACAATAAAGTGAGCTGGAGGAAAGAAAATGTTAAGAAAATCATAAGAAAGGGGTGCCTGGGTGGCTCAGTTAAGTAAGCATTCAAGTTCAGCTCAGGTTATGATCTCATGGTTTGGGAGTTCAAGCCCTGCGTCGGGCTCTGTGCTGATAGCTCGGAGTCTGGAACCTGCTTCAGATTCTGTGTTTCCCTCTCCTTCTGCCCTTCCCCCACTCAAGCTCTATCTTTCTGTCAAAAACAGACATTAAATTTTTTTTAAATCATAAGGAGGAAAAATACATATATAGTACCATACTGTAAAAAAAAAAATCTCCATATGGGCAGTATGCCTAGTGGTCCCATGGATCTGCCTCTTCCTTCAACAGAGTTTGGACAGAACAGACCAAATGACACCCCTTCTAGCAGTGTCCAATGACTTTCTAACCTCTTTGCCAGTCACACTCTCTGGGGACCGTCTTCTGAGCCATCCTTTACCCTCCAGACCAGCCAACACCAGTTTTTGAGCTTAGCTCTTTATTACCAATCAACTATGAGTTCCCAGATTGCTCAGAATTAACCCATTGAGGTGGAGAACCCCCCATCAATTGCTTGGTCAACCTCTGTCTGCAGGCTTCCTACACCTACCTCTGTCTGGGCTTCTACTTCATCCTGCCATGAGGTGACTCAGGAGGGTATAAGCCTCTTCTTCTTTGAGTTTGATGAAAAGAACGATGAGGGCATGGGGTCTTAAAGATGCAAAACCAACACAGCTGCTGTGTCCTCTCTTCTAGGACATGCAGAAGCTGTCCCAGAATAAGTGGCATAAAACCTTGGATGCCATGGAAGTCACCATGGTCCTGGAGAAGAATCTGTGCCCTTTTGGATCTGCATGCCCTGGGTTCTGTCCACAAAGTCCTCCATCTCTGGGACTTCCTGGAGAACCACTTCCTAGATGAGGAAGTGAAACTCATCAAGAAGATGGCAACCAAGTGATTAACGGCTATAGGTTGGCTGGCCCCCAGGATGGGCCAGGCAAGTATCTCGTCAAAAAGCTCACTCTCAGGGTGCCTGGGTGGCTCCATCAGTTAAGCATTCAACTTCAGCTCAGGTCATGATCTCGTGGTTCCTGAGTTCAAGCTCCACATCAGGCTCTGCACTCCCCTGCCTGTGCACATGCACTTTCTCTCTTTTTCTCAGAATGAAAACAAATAAACTTAAAAAAAAAAATAAAGCTCACTCTCAAGCAAGACTAGCAGCCTCTAAAGCCCAGTGGCCCTCGAGGGGTCCCTATGGCATCCCCCCCCGGTACTAGAGTTTCTTTTGAGCCTCTCTCTGCATTCACTAGGCAGGTATTTAACCATCCTGGAGCCCTCTCCCAAGCTGTGGACCCAAAGGAACTGGTAAAGCTCTTTTCAGTAAAGAAAATCCCCTTATAAGTTGACCCACAGTTCAAACCCATGTTGTTCAAGGGTCAACTATAGTCCATCCCATACCTTCTCCTGAAATCTCCATTCTCCCAAATTGACCTCCTTAACTAAGGGTGCCTGCTGAGCTCCACTTGGGTTCCCCATACTTGGGCCACACTCTGAAAACTTTCAGTAAGTTGGAGCAGTCTGTGAGTTCACCTCATTGGTTTCCTATTTTACAGGGATCACTGTCCTGCATTGCCTGATGTTCAATGTTTTCAAAATTGTTGTTTCATATATTTTGTTCAGTTGTTTGATTGTTCCACATGGAAGAATAAATCTGGTTCCTTGAGCCATGTGAGCTTGACGTTCCACTTCAATGCTGAAACTCACTGGGGTCAACTGCTCACCAAGAAGGAAACTGATACGTAATCTAACTAAATCTAGAATATGCTTGACTTCTATCATTGAGAGTAACTGTTGCTGAGTATTTGTTTTATTTTCAGGATTTAATGGTTATTTCAGATGGAAAAGACAAAAAAGAGATTTCAGGGACAATTACTCTTCAAATTAAGGAACATCATCAGCACTCAATCAAACTCATAATGGGGTCCAAAGTCATCCAAACACACAGTTCCTGTTTTCAGTTCAGCAAAATCTTTGATGAATATTCATCGGATCTTTTCTTATTTTGAAACTAAGAACCAAAGGCAATCCATTTAGATAGGATGAGGCCCAAGACTTGAAGCCATTCAATTATCACTACAGCAAGTGGCATCACACAACACTCAGCATGGAATTTGAGATTGGCCACAGCAGCACAAATGCCAGTTCTTGGTCTCTAATTGCCAGGCACTTTTCAGAAGGTGGGCTGACTCAGGGGTCGGTGACCCAGCTTTTCTTCAGTTTTCATAAATAATGGCAATTTATGTTTCTTAGCTTATTTCCATTTTCTGAATCGTAACACATCCCTCTTAATGTAAGCTATTGTTTATCAAAAATCAGATTCACCCACTTGTCTGTTGAACTGGCCCCTCTTCAAATTTCCCTGGTAATGACAACCGTTTATGCATCTACTCAAAATCGAAGACCTGTGTCAATCTTCCACAAATGCCTTCATTCCTAATAGTGCACCCTGACTTTGGCCCTTCAGGGTAGTGCGATCTACACATACATCACATTCGTGGAACCATGGACTTGAAAAAGTTAAATTCAAACATCACCTAGTATTCAGTCAGGGATGTAGGTACCAATTTGATCTCATTTAGGAGTCAAGCTTTCACAGCTCTAACTGTCAGGCTCTGTTAAATCTGCCTTATTCCCCATTGTTGCTATCTGGACTTTGTTATTTAGGCTTGATGTCTCTGATATTCAATCCGTGCCTTTCTCAAGGTTTAGAGCATGGTGATTCTGCTAAATCACTGCATTCCAGTTAAAAATATCCTATTCCCTTTCTGGCTTTAGAGAACCCAGACCTGCTGACAGCACCTGACCAGCATCCTGGTCAAGCCAGCCTTCTAACCACATGCCTTGAACCTAAAACTGAGCCCTAGTCTATAACCACACACACACACACACACACACACACACACACAGCCTTATGTGTAGTCTCCAGGATCATCTGTTCTTCACCCTTGATTGTTCCCATTAGGAGAATTAGGAGAAATCCCCACCTAGACTTTACTTTTATTTTTTTAAGTTTATTTATTTTTGAGAGAGAGGGTGAGTGAGAAAGCGAGCAGGCATGAAAAGGGGGAGGGGCAGAGAGAGAGGGGGAGAAAGAACCCCAAGCAGGCTCTTACTCTGTCAGTGCAGAGCCGGATCTCAGGTTTCCTGAGATCATGACTTGAGCCGAAATCAAGAGTCAGACACTAACCGACTGAGCCCACCAGGCACCTCCTACCTAGATTTTATTAAGTGGCTACAACTATAATAGTCATCCAGACCTTGCAGACACTGGAGAATCCCAAGCATATTTTTACAATTTGCCCACAAGATTAAGAGGAGCCTATATGCTCTTGCCTGGCAGACTAGCAAGCATCTATAACATGCATGCATATCCTCCCTGGAGGCCAAGCAAGTTCAGATGTGTCTGTCTTCCCTAAGGATATGAGAAATACCGGAATTGATCTACAGACTCCAGGGCAACAGCCAGTAAACACTCAGTTGTGCTGTTGGCCTCAGGATAAGAAGATTCCTTTCTAGTAGACCCAAGTCCAAGAGACCTTAGGGAAACATGTTTTTGGGTTTTTGAACACTTGACCTCATCATTCAACTAAAACTCCAGCTCACGTGTTGATCTAAGTATGATATGAAAGGTACATTTTCATACTTAGCATGGGCTCTCTAATGTGACAATAGGGTCCTGTTCTAAAAGCAGGGAGAGGAGGAGGTAATAAAGGGTCCCCAAGGCATGCATTGCTCAGTCTCCTTCCTCACCCCGCCTGCCATCAGCAAGGGACTCCCCCTGCAGTGGGATCAGCTGTGTTTTCATAATGGCATAACACCCTTCTTGCCCCATGGTCTCCAGCAGAATATGATTGATCCCAAGAAAACTTAAAGCTTTCAGACAACAGAATAAAAATGGTTTAGGACTCACCATCCACTTGAGGGACAGTTTGTGGCTCTTTATGTCCTACTTTGCTCTCGGTGATCAGGCAGAATTGCAGAATATTGCCAATGTGAGCTGGTATTAGGAAGTGGTAGGGAAATATTAGCCAAGCCATAACTTGTGATGCCTTAAGGTAGGTGTGGCTTTAGTCTCATACTCACGTGAAAAAATATCTAGAAGTCAAAACTATTCTTATTCCAATAAGAAAACAGTTTTTCTGAGATAAGTCAAGTCTAAATTTATTTTTAAGAGGAAACGTGGCTCATTTTCTGCAGCAGCACATACACTAACACGTTTTGGTTACACAGTGTGTCAGTAACACACTAACTGACATTTCAGTTCATGGCATGTGTTTTTTAATTTTTAAATCTTTTTAAATGTTTATTTTTTGAGAGAGAGAGCACATGGGGGAGGGAGAAAAGAGAGAGAGGACAGAGGATCCAAAGCAGGCTCTGCATTGACAGCAGCTAGTGATGGGGGCTCAGAAACTGTGAGATCATGACCTGAGCTGAAGTCAGACATTCAACTAGCTGAGCCACCCAGGTGCCCCTCATAAAATATGTTTTAAGATTAATGGCGACTTAAGAGTTTTCTCTAAGGCACAGGCTAATTGTTTTACACTTACGTACCCAAGGATCCCCTAAATAAAAAAGCCATCTCCAAAGCCACATTATTGCACTTACCTGCCAACCTTCCTTACGGCCACTATTATTTATTGAGCAATTACTATGTCCCAATCCCCCTATGTATATCATAGTCTAATTTTTAAAGTATACAGAGATATAGAATTGCAAATAGTGATACATGCAGTTTAAGAAAATTATAGAGAAGGGCAGCCTAGGTGGCTCAGTTGGTTGGGTGTCCGACTTCAGCTCAGGTCATGATCTCTTGGTTCGTGAGTTTGAGCCCTGCATTGGGCTCTCTGCTGACAGCTCAGAGCCTGGAGCCTGCTTCGGATTCTGTGTCTCCGTCTTTCTGCCCCTCCACCACTCAAGTCCTCTCATCCTCCCTCTCTCTCTCTCCTCTCTCAAATAAATAAGCATTTAATTTTTAAAAAAAAAAAAAAAAGAAAACCATAAAGTTTATTTATATTGATGTAGAACCCTTTTTGGGCAGGCAGAGAGTGTATCCCTGAGAAACTGAGAATCAAGCTGAGATCTGAACTGTGTGCAGAAATTTACTTATGAGAGGGGGGCCTAGCATTCTAGGAAGAAAAAATATTACATCCAAACATGTTGACATGAACGATCTGGAAGAATACTGACTTTTCTGGCTCTCAGCAGGAGGGAGGCAACACAACAAAAAGTTGAAACTGTTATGGGAATTGGAAGGAGGCAGAACCCTGGCAGCACAGGCAGAACTTGATCTTTATCCTGAGAACTGAAATCCCTTGCCTCCATGTAGCTTAACCACCAGCAAAGAGAACCAAGATGACTATTGTCAACATGATTTAAATGTTCGTTTCAGGAGATTCTCACTCAGAAAGTTAAGGTTGTAAATCAGTGAATAGCTTCACTGTTTGCTTTAGGAGGTGCTGCCAACTAATTTATCCAGACAAACACTTGAGTCATCTTTCCCATCAGGACAAAAGAGTGCTCACTGCTGACGCAGCTTGCTTATCACACAACCGTTTATTTATCAAGACTTCCATCAAGTATCTCACCTTGCTGTGCCCACCGAGCCTAAACCATTCCATGATGAACTATATCCCAATCAGTTTGCATTGGAAAAGCCACCTTAAGCCATAAGAGCACCTACACAATTCTCCTTCTGAGACACTATTAAGACTCCTTTAAAGCTGTGTTCCCTGTACTCAACAGAGCCAATAAACTTGGCTTTGCTTGACCAATAGGTTTTCTAAGGGTCTTTTGCAGAGTCGGTAGTTGCCTATCCTAAGAGCAAACAGAATGTGAGAGATGGGATCAGTTTCGTTTTCTAATCTAGTTGCGGTTTGGTTAAGTAGACTAGACAAAGCCCAGAACTAATGCGTGGATACACTAAGGTTATTGCTATAGTCCAGAGGAGAGGGGAAAGATGTTTGGATTTTGAACATCTTGGGTAAATGGGTGAATCAGAGACAGGTCCTGGAGGCAAACTCAACAAGATTTGCTAATTCATTTGCACAGTGGGGGAGAGAGGGAGACAAGGTATCAAGCTTGACTTACACATTTTGGTTTGCTACACTAGGTAGAAAGATATGTCATTCACTGAAATGGAAACACAGACAAAGAAACAGGTTTGAAGAGGAATGTAGGATTGGGGTAGGAAATCATGAGTCAGTTTTGGGCATTCTGAGTTTGAGTGAGACACCCTAGTGGAGTTGTTGAGTAGGCATTAACACAGTGGTCTGGGAACTCAAAAAGGTCTGAGAAACAAAGCAATGACCAAATAGAAAATATTTATTTTCACCGCTACTCTGGTCTCTGCAAACATTCCTTTTTTAAATTATTTTTTTAATGTTTATTCATCTTTGAGAGAAAGAGAGAGACAGAACATGAGCGGGAGAGGGGCAGAAGGAGGGAGACACAGAATCTGAAACAGGCTCCAGGATCTGAGCTGTCAGCACAGAGCCCCACACGGGGCTCGAACTCACAAACCACGAGATCATGCCCTGAGCTGAAGTCAGATACTCAACCAACTGAGCCACTGAGACGCCCCTAAACATTTCTTAATATTTCAAGTCAAAAGGCCCTCTCTACTGCTGCCCTCCAACATCAAAGGCAAAAAGCAGACAGGAAAATTCCTATATTCTGATTTGAGAAAGTTGCCAAGACTGTACAATATAATTTTTGCCCTCTGAGACCAAGCTGGTTCACGGTGCTTTTGTCTGCCAAGTAGCTGTGGGAAGCCAGGCTTAGCCAGATTCCTAGGATCAGGCCAAGATGACTCTTTCCTCTCCACATAGCTATAGCAAAGTGAAGATGTTTATAGCCTAGACTCTGGGGTGTGGTGACTTTATATTTGACTGTTGGAGCCGCTACTCACTACTTTGGTAATCTTGGAGATTTTCTTAAACATTTTGAGTCCCAGGTTCCTCAATTGAAAATGAGAACAGCAATGTACCCATCATGATGGAGTTCACGGGGACCCCATGAATGGACCAGCTGGCATAGCACTGACATGTAGAATGGATCCAGCAAATGTTAGACATGGCACAATCATCTTTCTTTCTCTGCATTAGAGGTTTCTCCAACTTGTGGAATCTGGCCGTGAGAAACATCACTCCCATAGGGCT
Organism: Crocuta crocuta; assembly: GCF_008692635.1. Lineage (NCBI taxonomy): Eukaryota > Metazoa > Chordata > Mammalia > Carnivora > Hyaenidae > Crocuta > Crocuta crocuta. The sequence goes on from NW_027529451.1 coordinate 7,242,365, forward strand.
AAGAGGTTAAAAAAACAGGACATTATTTTTCTATTTTTTGGCTACTGCACTCCACCTACACCTGTCCCTGCATGGGCCTTTATTCTCAGAGTCTGGGTATCCGGCCCTTCACGTAACCAGTCTCATGCCAGTAAAGAAGGAAGTGGGAAATAGAATGGGGATGGAGAGCTCTCATTTCTCCTCATGTGTGATTCCAGTTGAACCTGGGGTTGTCCTTTGTGATGTTAGATGATTTTTCTCTGAAGAGCTGGCCAAGAGTCCCTTTACGGTAAAGCTGCTATTTGAATGGGCTCCCTAAAGCCAGGGGATTCCTGAAAAGGGAGATTTTTTAATGCACCCCACTGGATTAAGCAAATGTAATCCAATTTTTCTTGAACTAAACCATATAAAATAAATCTCAAAGAAATTAGCACAAAATGAAACCATTTCTAATTTGCTGCAATGAATTCCCACAAGATCAAGCTAGCTCAAATGCAATGTGATCAAGGTAGGGAGACATAAAATTCTTCAAACTGGAATCAGGCCAGTTCCAATTATATTAGGTGAGTTTGGACTGGTTTTGATGAAGAGAAATAAAACTGGTCCTGAAGAGGTTAAATTGAATCTAAATAAAAATTCTTTTTTACCCCAGTTCAGAATTGGCTCTAATTGCATTAAGGGGATTAGAATACTTTACGTTGTATCAATCCATTTCCAGTTGGATTAGATCAATGTGAATGGGGCAAGGTTGACTCTGGTCAGCTTGAACCAACCAGACCAGATTCCAGTTAAAATGGAATCAAACTTTATCACCCTAGGTTAATTTCCGAGCTGTCTCGGATATGTATGTGTCACAGAGACATATGTATGTGTCACAATGTATGTGTCACAGTGGCAAAAGCCACCAATCACCCGCCAGTGCTCATCCTCATATTTTTCTTTGCTACTAATAGAACTACTTAACTGGTTGTGGCCATCAACATATATACAGCTTTAAAACACCCACAAACATAAGCAAACAAAAAATGCTGTATTTCCCATTCTTCCCAGAAGAGAAAGTGTGGCAAATGAAGGGGTGGTGGGTAGCTCCTAGGAAAGTTTCTTTCTATTTTTACTGCCTGAAAGTTGGAGATGGCTAGAACCACAGTTCGCAGATTATGCCCATGAATAAAACTTGATGAATGAATCCATCTCTAAAGATGGCAGAGTGAAAATACAGAAGGATCTGGGGTCCCTGACAATAGCAGGGAGATACCATCCAGCCATCAGCACCCCTTCCAAATCTCCCCAACATTCACCAATCCTGCTCAAGGCTTTGGTCATAAGCACCTGTATTCTCAAATCCTTGTCTGTGTCTGCTTGCTGGGTAACCAAATGTAAGATACCAACTCCAGATTATCTATGTTGGGACTCCTTTCAATAGAGAAAAATAAACCCCTCCAATGAAACCACAATTAATTGTGTTGTCTTATGTATGCTACTAAATCTCATCCTCTTTGATCCAGTTAACAATGTGATACTTCTTGAAGTTCAAATCACTTTATGTTACTAGATCTTTTTCTAATGAAGAGCTGCTGTTAAAAGTCAAAAGCCAAAATAGGAACTTAAAAGTGTCTATGCTAGCCAACCAGTTGAATATTTTTCAACCAATTGAATAAAGTCTGCTAACTGCTAGAAGAAATACTGAAAATGATTTACTAAATGCTTACTTTTAGCAAATAAAATTTTAATGAGAAATTTTGATAATGGCATTTAATGATGAATAAATTGCCAATTCTACAGGAAATCTGTTTTCACCTGACCTGTCCCCAGCTTTTGATATGGTTGATCATTTCCTCCTTCCCCAAAACTGTTTCTTTACTTGGCCTGTGGGTGACCACTCTCTTGGTTCTTTCTCTGCCTCATTGGCTGTTCCTTTTTGATCTTCAATGCTGGTCCTCTTCATCTTGAGCTCAAGTCCCCGCTCTCAGTCCTTGCCTCTCCTTTTATATCTGTGATCTAGATTTTAATCTAGATCTAGATCTTTAGATGATCTCATGCAGTCCCATAATTTCAATTAACATCCCTATGCTGGTGGTTCTCAAACTTATAACGTTAGCCCATCCCACCTGAAATTGAGACTCAAAAGTAATTCCTTACAACAGATCTGGTTGGCTGGCATAAACACGTCAAATTTTACATGACCCAAAATAGGTTAAACTCCTCTTCTCACACTCTTCCTCTCGACACATGGCAATTCCTTTCCTATAGTTGCCCAGGCCAAAAGTGTGTGAAACTCTCCTGAAGCCTCCCCACTTCTCCTGGAGCATTCCACTCCATCAGCCAACCCTATCAGTTCTACCTATAAATGCCTCCAGAATCAGACCCCTTTTTGTCACTTTCCTCGTTGTGACTCTACCATCATTTCTTGTTTGATCTATTGCCGTTGCCCCCTGTTTGGTCTCCCTGAATCCACGCCTGACCACAGACACCTTATTCTCCAAACAGTAATCAAAGTGATCCTTCTAAGGGCACCTGGTTGGCTCAGTTAGTTGAGGGTCTGACTCTTGATTTTGGTTCAGTTCATGATCTCAGGGCCATGGGATCGAGCCCTGAGTCGGGCTCCATGCTGAGAGTGGACCCTGCTTAAGATTCTCTCTCTCTCTCTCTCTCTCTCTCTCTTNGATTGTCCAATGTATTCCTGTCTAAATCTAAGTCCCCACCCACAGGGCCCAGTGTACTGACTCCCAGATACTTCTGTGATGGCATCATCTACCACTCACTCTATGATTCCCTCTGCTCCAGCCTCCCTTACCTCCACAGTGGTCCTTGACAACTATGAGTACAGCTCCTCAGACCCTTCACTTACCATACCCTCGATCTAGAATGCCCTTCCCCCAGACACCCAGATGTTTCTCTCCCTCACTTCCTTAGTCTTCCCTCAAATGTCACCTTATTAAAGAGGCCCTACCCCAACCAACTTTTCTCCAATAACACACCCTTCTCTCCTCTCCATACTCTTTCCCTTTGTTCTCCTTAATTTTTCCTCAAAATTCTTATTACCACCTGACTTGTTACATATTTATTTGTCTGCCTCAGCTAGACTGAAAGCCGCAGAGGAGCAGGGACTTTGTCTCATTCACTGCCTATCCCCGGCACCCAGATAATTGCCCAGGACATAGTAGGCACACCACTGATATGCTCAGTGAGTGAATGAATTACACTTAACCTTCTACTGGAAAATTATTCTTGACCAGTCAAACACATGATTGGGTGTGGTATATCTGAATACGTGAAGGAAAAAAGAATGGAATTTTTAAAGTATCTGGTAACAGTTGTTCTTTTCATTCATCGGGGAACTATCAGCTCTTGAGAAAAGGCCCAATGGGAGCTGAACTGTGGCTATCAGGCTCCTGAGGCTTGCCTCGTGTAGGTAGGAAAGGAGACTAAACAAGAGGTAAATCTCTACTTTGCTAGAACTGCTTTTTCCATTTATTCAAGATGCTGGCTACAAAACAGACAGCTTCCAACCTACTCTCTCAATTATTCAGCTAAAACGCCAGAGGAACTCAATTTGCTTCTCAAATGTATTGGGAAAATCCAGTCAAGATGAGATGACAGGAAGAGAAAAGTCAATAACACTCAGTGTGCACTAATGTTGCTTTTTATTTAATGAAACCTGAGTTATAGCAAATATCAATTTCAGGAACGTTTTATGTAGACATTAAAACAAAAGAAACAACAAGATATGTAAAACACACACACACACACACACACACACACACAAATAGTTATCACCAGAGAAGAAAGTAATTCAGAGAAAGATTAAAGTATTTTTTGACCGATGGAGAAACTGAGAAAGCACACACCTTGAAGTGAAAATGTGGAATAACAGCATAGTACACATCTGCTTTTTACTCCTCAAACTGATAATCAGCGAAAGTTAACAATATCATATGAAAGTTTACTGAATATGCAAAGTCTAATACTCTTCACTCTTTTGCCTTCCAAATCAGACTCACAGCCTTACCTTGTGCAACTCTGTACTCACCCCTCTGAATTCTGTTTCTTAGTCAAATAGAATGCTCCTAGAAATCCAGGACCAGGGTCAGAGACGGACTTACAATCACCCGCTCCCCAGAGGAACAGAGGAGGTGTCTGCACTGAAAGGCCTCCAATTCCCAAATTCTCTGCCTAATAAAAACCACTTAATAGTCTACACTGACGTTTTAAAGCTTGATAAAGGGAATGTTGTATAACCCTGGACTTCATTCTGGTTATTTCCTATGAGCAGAGAATAAGATAAGAAATGGGCCCCTCACGCTGAAAGAGGTACATAGTTGGAGACATCACTATCTAATGTCTACTCCAAGCAAACGGCAAAAGTACTTTAGGAAGTGAATTAGTACTATTGCTTTGATTGAAAAGGCAATGCTACTAAGTGTTTGTCTTTATCCTCATCTCTAGTTCATGTACTTTAGAATAGATAACGGCTAATTTTACCTTTTGAGAATAAACACTCAGCTGCATAAAAGATACATCTGTGTAAAGTAAACATCTTAAATAGTTTCCCTTTTTGAAAAATAGGTATGCCTCTGATGCCTCTAAACATTTGTGCTACAGATGCCACGGCTGTATTTTCAAACCGGTTCAGGGGTCACTGAAATATTAGCTATCTCTTGGCTGGCAAAACGTCGCAGTTGCTATTCAGTCTTCACAAGGCTTCACTAAACTACCAGACTCGGATTTTGCCTTGTCTTGGAATCACCCGGAAAGCTACTTACAATATAGAGCCCTGAGTCTCACTTCAAATATAAAGGGTCTGATTCCGTAGGTCTAGGGCCGGGCTGAGAATTTGCATTTTTAACAACTTCCCAGGCAATGTTGACACTGCTAGTGTAGGGACCGCCATTTTGAGAACCACCTCTTTCAACTGTTAATTTATATGTTCTTTAAAAGAGCAATTGAAGCTTAGAACCCAGGCCCTATTGGTACTTCCTAAATAAACTCTCTTCGAGGCTGCGTCCTAAAGACAATTTTTAAGCAAATCAATTGTTTCACTTCCTCCTTTCTAGCAACACTAGCGCCCCGGCAGCTAAAGAATCCTTGACACTATTTGCTTAGCATTTCCGCTTTGACAGGCCAGGCCAGGGCATCCTTCTTATTTCTCACCAGAAAAACCACAGCCTCCACGTCCCCAGATACCCTGGATTTGGAAGCCTCCCCAGGACAGGACCCATGCCTCTGGGGAACCAAAAGCCACAGCTACATGTCTCTTCCCAGTAGGTCTATCTCATCCAGGAGGAAGTCCATGTCCTCTCGGCTCACTTGAGGGCTGATCACCACCTGGCGGAAGAAGTTGACCTTTCCCCGGTGGGGCTGGTAGCCCAGCATCAGGCTTCCCTTCTTCATCATCCGCTCTTTGATGGTCGGGGCCACCTGCACGGGCGAGAGGAGGGAGGCAGTGAAAGACCAGAGCACATTCCTGCTGCCTTCCAAACAAGCATCTGATACTCAGTGGCATCCACCGTGGATCCCACTCTCTTGCACACAACGAGGTCAATGTTCATAATAATCTCCTGAGGAGTTATGGCATATGAAGGTCAATCCAAGGGCTTTAGATCAGTTAATTCATTTAACCTTTATGGTGACATCATGAGGGCGATACAGATATCCCCATTTGTGGATGAGGAAATTAAGGTGTGAGGATATTACACAGTCTGAGGTCCCATGTTCAGGAAAAGTCAGTGAAAGAGCAGGTGGCCTCACCCAAGCCCATACCTTGAACCCCAAATCATTAGGCAATGCTGTCTCATTCAGAACAAATCTGCTGTCCCCAGAAAGCATGGACTTAAAAGTGTCAAATGTTACATTGTCTGTGCTAAAAAATGCTCCAATTCGGCATCTTTTTTTTTTTTTTTAAGTTTTATTTAAGTTTGAGAAATGGAGAAAGAGACCGGGGGGGAGAAGGAGAGAGAGGAAGAATCCCAAGCAGGCTTCACACTGTCAGCATGGAGCCTGACGAGGGGCTAGAACTCACAAACCCTGAGACCGTGACCTGAGCCGAAATCAATAGTGAGATGCTTAAGCGGCTGAGTCACCCAAAGGCCTCTCCAGTTTAGGCATCTCAAATAAAGAAAAGTAGTCTTGGGTGGGAACACACACACACACACACAAAGTCTTGCACTGATAGTCTACAAAGGAGAACACTAATACAGATATTATGCATGGTTCTATTTTGAAGACTAATATTTTATTAGTTTATTAATAGTGAAACATAAACCCTTTTTTATTCAGAGGCATAAAGGTGGGAAAAAAGAAGCCCCTACTTAAAGATTTCCAGGTAATATGGGGAAAATGGGACCTGATTATCCAAATGTACAAATTTTTCTAAAAGCTTAATGTTTGAAGAAATTAGTCCAATTTAAGAACCAAATGGGAGAACGAGTCCATTTTCATATCGGTAATGTGACCACCCAAGAACTTGGTTATAAACTTTTAGAAGGGCAAAGCTGATCTTTGAAATACCAAGTTAAAAAAATTAAGAGTGCACTCTTTCTGGCTTGGAAAGGCAAGCAAAGGTTTTCCATTTCCTTTTATTTTAACTGTTTCAAGATTTCTGAGTGTGTCTACATGAACATATGATGAAAATATAATGAGTTTCTGACCTCGTGTTCTCAGAAAGATGAGACTTACTTAATCCAGAAGGGAAGAGACCATACATAAATAACACGAAACATGATGAGCTTTGAAATTCCTTAGGTAAGGGGCAAAATTCCCCATTCCCGTGAACCTATTTCAGGGTGTGATCCCTCCCACACCTTTCTAGTCTTTAAACATACCTATGTTTTGCCACTTACTCCCCTGAAAACAAGCCAGACTACTTTATCTGACACTCCACATAACCTTACTCTATTACAAAGCTTATGGAAAAATCAGATGTTTTAGACCTCTACAGGGCTCACCCACAGAGCCCTCCAGGGTTGTTCAAGGATAATTTTAACTAAGGACTTCTTTCCCGTATGTGCTAATTTTAGAACCGAAATCTTGCATAACACAGACTCTTCTGTCTCTACAACAGCAAAAACAAACATGCGCTAAGCACAACCACATTGCCATTCTAGCAAAGTATTGGCGTTCTCTCACCGTATAATGAGACATGAGAAGAAAAATCTATGAGTGTAAAAGAAAAAAATGTAGAAAAAGAAGATGAAGCCAGAGGTCAAGGTAGCGAAAAAATATGAACAATCAAGTTCTATAGATGTTGGAAATATGTCACAAATTTGATCTGAGCTCTTTAGAGATTTGAAAAGCAGGGTTAAACAAACATCATCTCCAATCTCTTTGCAGAATTTAGCAACAAATGTTCAGTGGATGCTAAAAGGGAGAAAGTAGGGAATATTCTACATTCCGATGCTCTGTGCATAGCTATTTTAAATACTTAAATATGAATGCTCCAAGCATCCGCTGAGGTTTCCTGCAAAGCTCTTTATTTAAGTATTATTTGTTACTGGAATTATAAAAATCTTGTGAAATGAAACACAAACAAATGAAAGGTGAGTGCAAAAAAAGAGAGTGCTTTCCATAAAAACTAAGTTGAATGCTTTGGAAAGGCTGGATAAAGGGTAAGGGGTTGCTAAACGTCGATGCAAATCAGGTGCAAGAACAGAACTGGAAAAGCCTCTGAGCAGAATCCAGAGTCCACACTGATTGTGCCCACAGAGGACCACACAGATGCCACGCCCTCACCCTCCTTACAGAAACCAGGGCTGGACTGGACAGATGATTCCCGTAGTTAATGTAAGAACAGTAAAGGCCCTTTGATCATCAGACCGCTACTGGAGAAAAAAACCCTCACTTGCTTTTGGAAAGCTTTTAGAAAAATCCTCACTCGACAGGGAAAAGAAAACAGCAGTTTTCCATGGAAAGATGGGGAAATAAAAGCACATGGAAATATTTTAAGGTAAAATGTTTAAGTCATGTATTCATCACATTTTTGGGGGGGATTATTTGCTGTAACTGACCCATCCTTATCACCCTGCATAAGAGGGTTTCTGGTGTGAATGTCGATGTGAATGCGTGCGTGTAAATGTATGTATGCGTGTGTGCCCACATGTGTGCACAAGCATGTGTAAATTACACTTTTAACCCACTGTTTGTCACTTAGTGCTGTTCAAAATCTTCCTATTTTAGGGCGCCTGGGTAGCTCAGTCGGTTGGGCAGCCAACTTCGGCTCAGGTCATGATCTCATGGTTCATGGGTTCGAGCCCCACGTCGGGCTCTGTGCTGACAGCCAGCTCAGAGCCTGAAGCCTGCTTCAGATTGTGTCTCCCTCTCTCTCTGACCCTCCCCTGCTCACGCTGTCTCTCTCTCTCCTAGAAATAAATAAAAATTTAAAAAAAAATTTTTTTTAAATATTTTAAAAAGTTTTCCTGTTTTGTTACAAAGCAACAAAGAACCATGGTTTGACTTAGGCTCATGACAAAGGCACATTTAGTTTTATTTCAAATAACAAGTGGCTTCTTGAATGTAAACTGAAGGTATGAGGGAGAAACACAATAGTGCCATTGCTGATAAGTATAGAAAGACCTGGGTCACATAACACAAATGTCCGGCCAGGAGAGTCACAGACTAGCAGTTTTAGAGCTTATGGACTGTGGTTCTACAGACTTTTTTTTTTTTAAATAAATTTCCTTTCATATTCATCTCCATCTTCTTCTTGGTACCCAGGGGTATGTAACAGGCTCTGGATTATAGCCAATTTTAAATTTAAAACAGGCATATTCTTGGCTCCAGCCTAGTTTGCATTGTCTATTCCTGTTTACTTTTCAACAAGCCTATTTCCCTCTTCCCAATGATATTTTATGCCTTTCCTTTGGAGAGCATTAGAATTTGGATCTCAGCTCATAAAGTGTCAGAGGCTCACACGAGGCAATTATCAAAATGAATCTGCCAGGTTTGCATTTCTTGCAAGCAAACCAAAAATATTCTCTCATGTGAACAAGAAAGATAAAAGAGGGCCCATCGGCTCTTTTAATATAAAGATATTTTGGGTCTTTACAATTCTTGCCATTGTAGAATGACCCTCCACGGCAAAATACATGGCATGGGAACCAAACCTCTAAGCCAGATTTTGCCACCGATGCTCAAAACTTATAAATAAATGACTAAATATATATGGGACTCAGAGAACAAACTAAGCAAAGGTTTAGCAGGACAACACGTATTTTATTTATGTACCCATGAATATATGATTAATTCCCAGAGGTAATTAACCACTCCTAGGCAAGAGGGGAAGAGCTCCTTTATCTATGAAGCCTTCGTGGGCAACAAGTCGTAAGCCACACCAGGGCTGATATTCACTAAATCTCTGTCACAAATGATAATTGTGGCAGTGGCACTGGTTTATTGTCATCTCCAACAAATATTTTACCAACTCTTGACCATTTCCAATGTGCTTTCACATATCTGATTCCCATGAACTCACATTAAAGCTTATTTGAAAAGAACCTGTGATTTTGCAATTTAGAGACCAAGAATGGTCTCATTAACAGCCACTTTATCGAATTTGCACCTAAAAAAAAAAAAAAAACCATCCATTTTCTATTTATAAAACTCCACGCGCAATCCAGTGCTGGATAAACCTGGATATTCTCTTTTGCTGATCGAAGCAGAGAAAGAGTCCCAATCCGACAGGATGGAATATTCACAGGGGAAAGAAAATATGCACAAACTAAATGTAAGTATCTGAATATCGCCCCTAAATGGAGCATGCATGGAGGAAAGCAATTTGGCAGGAGTGAGATTGCTTTCCAGCTCTCAATTATTTTACTGTTGGTTTTCCTTCAAATTGTAAATCAAATTCTTTTCGCATGCCTCAGTGCTCTGGTCCCTGCATCTTAAGCGGAGGAAGATCCTGACATTTCTATGTGGTTGCACAGAAACTTAATCGACACGTTTCGTAGGAGTGCTGTTCCCCCCACCATCCCCATCCCCACCTTAAATTATGTCCCAGCAATGATTTAGTCATTTACACAGAATTTTGTTGTCACAGTCCTGCAGCATAAAATAGCATTCAATACTTAAAAGTTGCTCACACCGAAGTGAAAAATAGAAAACAAAACTCTCTCATTCTGGCCAAGTACAGTGATTTGCTAACATGTAACTGACCAGACACCAGCATAGCCTTTCGTGAAAATAAAACTCTAATGCCCATAAAATGGTGTTTCTTCTTAAAAATTTGTAACATATTTAAGGTTGACTACAACACATTTTCAATACACAAAGTGTCTCTCAGATTCTCTGGGAGGAGGTTTATCTTGTCCAATGCATTACCGAAATACTTTTGTGAAATGCAATGAATGCCAACTATTGATTGAAAATGAATTACTTAATAAATATGCAGTAAAAAAGACAGAATAACTATAAGCCCATTAAAATTTTTTTTAATTCAACAGTAAAGTTAATCTGTTAAAGTGTCATAAAAGTTTTCTTATTGCAGATTGGGAATATTCCGCTCGTGGATCTGCAAAGGGCTAGAGAACATTTTTAGGGCTAGAGACAACATTTTGAGGACTGCTGCTTTGTCTTAACTCTCTTGGCTCCTTGTGGGTATAGCTCCTTTTAGTTACGAATCTTGATGTTATTTTGCATGTTTATTTATGCTTCTTACTGTGGTCTCCATACCATTGTAAAGGCTGTCTTGTAGCCCATCACACCGCTATGCCTTAGTTTACCTAAATCACTTCCCAATTGTTAACTCTTGGGCCCACTTCAGTTATAATGGCATCATCAGTGAAACCATGGACCCAGTCACGAAACCTCTACCTCAGTTCTTCAAACACTAGTGCAGAGATTCTAATAATCAATGGCTCAAAATGGTCTAGACTTTAGGACCCACAGATCCCATTATTTGCTGTGCAGGTAAAATGAAGTCACCATTTCTTTCATCCGTGGAATATGCAACATCGAAATGCCCAGGGTGGCCACAAAGACAAACCCATAATTAAAAGAGGCCGTCCTTTTGCAGCTAATATGAGGGACAAACACTATCTAAGCTTCTACTCTGACTCTAGACAGCAATACCAGTCAGAGCTTCCAATAAATCCACACAGACTTTTTGCTAAGATCTCCCATAAACCATGAACGTATCAATGGTCCTCAAACTCCAGATTTGTAGAGCTATTGTCTCAATTTCAATTTAATTAATCTACATTCCATTTTCTCCAAGGAAGCAAAGATTGTTTGGAGGTAGGAGGCTAAACTCCTAACAATTTGCAGATATTGTGGGCAGAGCACAGAGTGGGCAGGCAAGCTAATAAACTGAAGAGTAAATTATGAGACTTGTATCATAATTAACATCTTGTTCTAAGATTACCTTGCCTAAAAGAAACTTATGTCAAATGCAGAAAATTATTGGTATTATGTTTTTCTCTCTATAAAAAGTCACTTGAGGGATGCATGGGTGGCTCAGTCCATTAAGCGTCCAGCTTTGGCTCAGGCCATGATCTCATGGTTCATGGTTTCAAGCCTTGCATCGGACTCTGTGTTGACAGCTAAGAGCCTAGATCCTGCTTCGAATTCTATGTCCTCCCTCCCTGACCCTCCCCAGCTCATGCTCTGCCCCTCTCTGTCTCTCTCTTAAAAATAACCGTTAAAAAAGAAAACAGAAAAGAAAATGTCACTTGAAAGAGTTTTCTATTTCCCTATATCTACAGTAAACTTCATACCTCCTTGGCCGCTTCTGCATTCCCCACAACAGTTATTGGACATACCGAGACCACACATTGCCATGCATGGTTAAGCAAAGAAACACCGAGAAAGGAATAAAATGAGGGCCACAATGAGCTGCTATACTTGAATATTAGTTATTTTAGATCTGAGAGACAAACTTTTTTCTTTAAAGGTTAGATGGCAACTATTTTAGGTTTGTTACATGCAATCCCTGTTGCAAATACTCAACTCCGCCATCAGCAGCATGAAAGTAGCTCTAGACAATATGTAAACAAATGAGCAAGGCTGTGTTCTATTAAAACTGTACTTAGGGGCAATGACATTTATTATATGATTTTCACGTATCAAGAAATACTAAGCTGCTCGTGATGACTTTTCAACCAGTTCAAAATGTCAAACCCATCCATAGTTCCTGGGCTATAAATAAACAGGTGACAAGCTAGATCTGGTTTTGGCCATGTGAACTGACGCCCTGTTCAAAATGGAAAGATATACGATGATATGTGAAATCTACCCTCTCAAAGGAAAAAGCACATAGAAAGTTACGTTCGTTGGGTTTTTTCAGAAATTCTACACTGAGGCAGGAAATGCTAACGGTCTTCTTGACTCTCCTTCCCCATCAGAGCGTGAAACCATGTCATAGATGGGTAAGACAGGCTTGTCTCCTTGACTTTCTCCAGCAGTTATTCCTGAGCAATCCCGAAATGTAATTTGCTTTATACTTTCTTCTCAAATCTGGGTTCCAATATACAGCCTTGCCAGGAACTAATGTTATGCACTTATCAAAACCCAGAGAAATATATACCTTAAGAGGTGAGTTCCACCCGTATGTCAATTTTAAAATTATTAAATGAATTCCTTTAAAAAAACATAAAAGAGATTCTAAGAGGACATGGAGCTATCAGAGATTAGGCAAATAACTTTAGGTCCCAGAGCCCAAGCTTCCTCATCTCTAGGCAGGAGATGATAATTGGATAGGACCCCTTCATTCAATTGATAAAATATGGAATATGATATTATAAGGCAGCATGTAATGCCACAGACAGAGTACATGATGGAGATTAATATTCTGATTCAAACAAAGTCTAGAGCACAAACTCTAGAAAGGAAATGGAGCTCTAAATTGGGGTGCTTCCTTCCAGTTCTGTCACTCACTGCATGTCCTTAAGCAAATCACGTAATTTCCCTATAGCCCTGAAATGAGAAGGGTCATGCTAACCACTTTTGGGTGCAAAAGATAAACCTATTTTGGACACGGTAGCACGTGAAGCTTTTCTCCATGGTGAGCAGTGTGGACTAATGGAAACTGAATGGCTCAAGGTTTTTGAGCACGTTAGATCAAACATCTAAACGTATGTACCGTGCTCATTCAATGTAATTCTTGTATGATGATGGAAGATTTCAGGTGAGTTGTGGGTGACTAAGCTAACGTAATCTTTTGTTTGATGTTTGATTTTCCACTTTCTCTTTTGCATTTTGAGGCCATATTTTAAAAAAACAGCCAATATTTATATATATCCCTATACAGTCCCTCTGTCCCCATGCTAATTTTGTCTGATGGCTAAATAAACTGGACTTTACTGAGTGACCAATTATCCAGGTTCCTCAGGACAGATCAATTTATAACTGTAATTATCAATACATCCCTTTCATTGTTATAAGTGAGTCTAGATGCTGAGTTCCAGGTTTAGAATAACCATACATAAACCAACAGCCTAGTTTAGACCAACCTGGGACCTAATTCCTGAAATTCTTTGTGACTCTGGACAAATATTTAACTCCTCTGGGACTCACATTCTTCTATCAAGGCCTGATAATTCCTTGTAGGGTTGTTGTGTGGACTAAATGGTATAATATATATGAATGCACCAAGCATAGACTTTGGCACCTACTAGTCACTAGTATTATTAATTTCTTAAAATGAATTTGTTTTTAATCAATTTACATTCATACCTAGTCTTTTATCACACTATTTCATTATTATCTCTTGAGAGATGAGCATTTGAAAGTTCTGTGAAAACACGATTTGTAATGTTTTCTTTCTCCCCAAAGCATCTAAACTGTATTTAAATAATTCTGAGATGTTGTGAGTTATCAGTTTTAGAAATTAAATCTTGCACCTCATGGATGCCACTTCTCTATTAATCTTCTATTTACGTTCCAAGTTGTTTCCAACATTGGCAAAGTAAACCTCTTTTTCCTTTAAAAACTAAAGACAGTAGGTGAGCATCATGGCAGTTTGGGGGGAAGGGCAGCGGGCAGAGAGAAGATTTCCATTGAAATGTACGTGGGCTGGGATGAGTTTCTATTTTATGCTAGAAATTTCTACATGTTGTATACATATTTTGCAGGAAGCAGAGATACTTTCTAAGTAAAACTTTACTTCTTATTTGGACACGTGAAAAGGTCATATACTGAAAAGGTCATCTGTCCCCATATTCGTGAGCTTGTGCCCAAAGTTGTACCGTCCCCTTGTGCTGTCCCACCACTTACATTTTCATCAAATGGAGACCAAAAACAAGTATTAGGTGCTCCCCAAATGTGCCTGGAGATACAAATCACTTAGATCAGAGGGTCTCAATCCAGAGCAACTGAATTTGAATCTCAGTGTGTTAGACCTAGTAGTCTGGAGACTACTTACCAGGCACGTCAAATGCTTATTATCATTATGCAAGTTTAAGAACATGGTGAATGATAGTCCTTTATGTAGGACCCCAGGAGAGGTGATAATGGATGAGAGGTGAGAGATGTTTTGGACCAGAAAAACAACTTAGAGAGGAGGGGACAGGAGATTGGGAATCTTCCTTCCTGAATATCTTATGTCAATTTTATAATAAAATAAGACCTAGCTGGCAGGAGATACCATGATCCTGAAAAATAAAAAATAAATAAAAAACAAACCAGTGACCTTCAAAGAAAATCACAGGCCAACTCTTCTATTAATGGTGAAACCTGATAAGGTGTTCAAAACACTTAACCATGGCGCAGGAAACAATAAAGCTCTTTGCTTTGATTGCTTGGAGAATCAATTTGCCTGTTTCCATATATTTTCTGCCATTTCTTACATGTCCAATTCTCTTCTTACTCCTGCACACAACACTCACCCATTCCCCTGGTGCCTGCCCCCCTATAATTTAGACCTGAGTTGCTCTGTATAAATCTCCTGAGCTTAAATTATGTAAAATTGGTGGTCTATGGCCCATGAAATCAGATGCATCTAAAAGATCATTTCAGCTTGGCAGAACATAGAGAAATAGGCCACACTTCGAGTGGACATATCTCTTTCCAAGTATGGATTTTTATCCTTATTTCCCTCCAGAGTATATCTCAAAATCAGATATGCACAAAATAAAAAAGTGTCTCAACTTAAAAGAACTGTCCTGTTTATGCCCTTTCCAATATAGAGGAGCTAAGCCAGGAAAACAGAGTTTAGAATCCTGGAAAGGCTGAAGAACACAGTTAGCTTCACATTTGGTGTTTACAACGTGGAAATGACAATGACAGCAATTCCAATAAACCTAATGTCAGTCATATATTCAAGGCAACTGAAATGAACAGTCATAAAAATAAGCCAAACTGAACTGAAAGCGTGAGCTAAAGAATGGACACAATAAATGCTTTACACACTCTATAAAGCGAAAACTTAATCATCAATTGTGTCACAGCCGCCATGTGAGCTAATAGCTGTTCATTAACTGTTGTGGGCCAACTCCCAGCTTTTCGCCCATTTTGGGAGGTCCCTGAATTGTTCCTTAATTTGACAAGTTATTTGGTAATTCTTTCCTTGAAATGACAACCGCCCTGGGGTTGTATCACCTCGCTAGGGGCTTCTGTGTCTAAGTGTTTTAGATTGCTTGCCAAGACTATCTGCATTTAATGTCTGAAGGTCAAGTGTGCCGAACGCTTCCCCATGCTTCAAGTGAACCTGCCCAAGGAAGGGCCTCTTTGCCCAAAATGCCAACCATGCCCCTGCTTAGAAACATGGATCACGAACCCCTGGGCTCCAGGAATACCTCCTACGCTCTTATCTTGACATCTCTGGATCCTTTTGGTTTCTCTCAAGAGTTGTGAACCTTGCTTTGGTCCAGAACACAGGACCCAGCTGATGGCCCAGCAAAGGGAATTGGATCTTCAGAGGCCAATGGTACTTTCTGGTGGCTCCCTGAGGCCCTTTTTATTTTAAAATTTTTCCAGCTTTATTGGGGTATAGTTGACAACTAAAAAGTGTGTGTAATTACAGTGTACAATATGATGCTTTGATGTGCATATACACTGTGAAGGGATGGCTCGGTGGTTCTTAACGTACACCAAGAGTTATCACCCCATACGAGAGGATGAACTGAGACAGTCCAGGTTTCTCTTTAGGGCCTCCGGGCAGTGCTCCATATTTCTAAATGCTGCATCTGGAAGAGCAGACACACAGCTTGGAAGCCTCTAGCTAGTTCTAGCATGACTGCCTTCTAGAGCAAGCGGCTCAGACTCATCAGCTTTTAGCCACAGGGAGGCACATTCACATTCCTTACCACACACTCCCGTAAGGTAAGGAACACCGGGTAAGCCTTCCAACGTGGACGAAAGTCTGATTCCTTTTCCCACAGGTTTTCCCAGAGTAACTTTCCCTGAGAATTCTTTTCCCCTTGGATCTCAGGCAATGGGCAGTTGGCAGCTGAAATTCTGTCTTCTGACTCAGCCATACTGATGAGCCTCTAACTGCCAATGAGGCTGTTTGAGGCATAAATGCCAAACTCCTACCTAACGGCGGTGCAGGCACAGCAATAATTTTAGGGTGCAGAACCTACATTTAGGCTTGGAAGGCAAAGCTTCCTGAATTGCAGAATTACTGGCTTTTAGAGTAGGTTCTGGGCCTGACAGGCAGGTTGTAGAACAGGAAGTGATGCCATGATGTTACGCTGCTCTGAACTGGGAGACATCTTACCCTGGCCAGCCTGCTGACACCTCCGAATTACGCCTCGGTGAGGTGCCCACTGGCCGGAATCCACCTATATCCTTATCTGTATCCTTATCTTGTTTACAGGTGGTTTTGTTTTGCTCTGTTTGCACTGCTATTTGCTTCTGGAGTAAACTGAAGTCCAAATTGTCTTTTTGATCGTTTTTAGTTTGGTGGAATACAGATGTCCATTGACCACCCCGAAGTTAGCTGCACTCACAAGATACACTCCCACCTCTTCCAATGGCTTTTCTTTGCATGTCTATTTATGTGTTTTTCATTTCATTTCACTGCACTTAATTTACTGAGCTCTAGTGCATCCTAAAATGACTGGTGTTTCAATCTCAGAGGCAAAACTTGAACTTTTAAAAACATGGTTTTATGTACCTCACTTTTTCTCTTTCTTCTTTCTTTCTTTCTTTCTTTCTTTCTTTCTTTCTTTCTTTCTTTACTAAATCAAAGAGAGATACCATGAGGGCATTTAAAAATAATTATCGTTCCTGTATTACCCATACACATATTGAGAAAATAAGTGTTAGGTGTTCCTCGCTGAAATTGTTATAAATGCTCATAAAGGATGTTTTTTTACAATTAATTACTGTAAATATTCAGCAACAGCTTTTAACAGCAACCCAGACAGTTTACTTAAGTCACAAAATACTTCAGGTTTGCGCATTTTGTGCAAATTAACAAAAGTAATTATATTCTGCCTTATGCGCTCACTCAACACCCTTAAACTAGTGCTTAAAACTGGACGTTGCCTCTTCCTCAATATCATGGTGGTCCAGTTGGTCCCAGGGGCTACAGGCTACAGAGGGATGCAGAAGGGGAGCAGGGCTGCCACAAGGGCAGGAAGGGGCCCAGAGCCCACAGCGCCCTTCTTGGCCTAAAAGCAAGTCCCACTTTACCTGTCTTCTATATTGGAGTTCCATGTGAGAGTTTGTTGGACAAGGCCTCTGCTGTTTAAAAAGACCACGTTTGAATTTGATAGGCAATGTATTTATTATTATTATTCAAGACTGACCATTTTGAGATATCCAAAAAATACTCCCCAAGATGTTAGTTAAAGGGGTGCCTGAGTGGCTCAGTCGGTTGGACGTCTGACTTCAGCTCAGATCATGATCTCGCAGTCAGTGGGTTCGAGCCCTGCATCAGGCTCTGTACTGATGGCTCAGAGCCTGGAGCCTGCTTCACATTCTGTGTCTCTCTCTCTGCACCTCCCCAGCGTGTGCCCCGTTTCTCTCTGTCTCTCAAAAATGAATACAAGTTAAAAAATTTTTAAAAATAATAAGAACTGATGCTAGCTGAAGGGATGCTTTGTACATACTGAGTCTAAGGGGAGAGGGGAGCTCTTGGTTGACATTCTTGACCAAACTGGGGAACTGAGGAAAGTCACAGAGAAACGTATTGCTTTGCTAACACCAAGCTTTTTTTTGCTTAAGACTTAAGGTTATGTCACACACTGCCAAGCTGTGTCCAAATGGAGCAAGAATGAATAATAATCGGCTGTTTCACAGAACTGAACCTGAAGTATATCCTAGTACAATTGCACCACAAAGCTGTACCACCTCCCATCTAAGGGCCGGTTTGCTTCTACCACGTGATCATTAGCACATCCCTGTGCTTTTACTCTCCCATAATTACCTCGGACTTTCAACTTATCCACTCTCCGTCTGAATGGTTTCCTTTTGTTAACTACTTGCTCATGTTCCTTGACCGTTTTGTGCGATCATCTTTTTCTTTCTGACTTAGAAGAACGGTTTATTACTAAGAACATCAACTATCTGATTGCCGCACATGGTGCAAGTTATTTATCTGCTTTTCATTTTGTTTTGGTTATTTCGTGGACGGTTTTATTATTTATACAGTCAGACCTATCAACTCCATATGTATTTTTTCCAACACTGGTTTTATACCACACCAGTTAAATAAATACGGTTTTCTGATTGGATTGTGAAGCTTATGACCTCTAATCCATTTGCATGTTCCATTTGCACCTTACATAAATTAGACATCCACTCCCAGTATTTAGCCAGGAGTCTCCACGGCACTGGGGAAACAAGCCTGCCTTTCCCTAGCACGTACTGGGAACGCATATGATGAATATTCCAATGAATACTTGGGTCTGAGCTTTCTATTCTGTGAGATTGATATGTCTATTCTTAGCATAATCAAGCTGTTGTATTTACTGCAGTCCATAAAATATTGAATACCCCTTTCAGCATTCACCCTTCTCAAAATGTTCTTACCTATTACTACCCATCTGCTCTCTTAGATGATATTGAAAAACAATGCGACAAGTTAAAAACAAAAACAAAAACCTTTCCATTAATATGATTAGAATTATATTCATCCTGCATATGAAGTAGGGAAAAGTCAATCTTATTTAGAATTTTGGTGTTTTTCAGTTTCTAAATGAGGTATTTTTGTTGTTGCTGCTTTTTTTTGTTTTGTTTTGTTTTGTTTTGTTTTTTTAAATATGGCCACAGGGGCGCCTGGGTGGCTCAGTTGGTTAAGCGTCTGACTTTGGCTCAGGTCATGGTTTTGCAGTTCACGAGTTTGAGCCCCACATTGGGCTCTGTGCTGACAGCTCAGAGCCGGGAGCCTGCTTCCAATTTCGTGTCTCCCTCTCTCTGCTCCTCCCCTGCTCATGCTCTCTCTCTGTCTCTCAGTAATAAATAAATTTTAAAAGAAAAAGAAAAAATAAATAAATATGGCCACATATCCTTTGGCATTCCTCTCAAAGAGATCTCCTGAACTGGAGAGGGTCTGTGGCAGGCTAGTCCCCAGGGATGTGGTTGATGTTGCATAGCCTCCAAGGTGAAGGTAGGAAACATAAAGCATTGACCAGCTGATTCTCAGGGACACTGGCTTCTTGAAGTCTAACTATCCAAGCCCACCACCCTATGATGAACACAAAGCCACCTAGAGAGGCCTCAAGTAGGGCTCTGGTTGATAGGCCCAAATGAGGTCCCAGCCAAGGGCCAGTGTTAACCATCAAGTATGAGTGAAAATGTTTCCAGAATATTCTGGCTCCCGCCATTGAATCACCCTCAGCTATTTTAATCTTCCCAGATGGGGCTCCCAACATCCCCTCTGGGCTCTGTCTGAATTCTTAACCTACAAAAGCCATGAGCATAACAAAATGGTTATTTAAAGCGCTACATGTGGCATAATTTGTAAAACAGAAATTGTTACTGGGAACATTAAAGTTTTGGGGGAGTGTCCTTAAAGGTTCACAGTTTTGCAGTTTTCTTCTATGGTAACTATAATTTATTTAACTCTTAGTGATTTAATGTATTTTTTCTATTGTGGTTGATAAAATTATTCTGACTAAAAGGCTGCCTTTTGATATAAATTTCAATTTTCCAGCTCCTAGGTTCTTACTCTTTGTGTTAGAAAAAGCTTTTTTAGATATTCAACTTTGGACATCTACAGTAGCCAGCTTCTAAAAGCTTTCGATTTGATGTCCTTGGGTTTTACAGATACATAATCACACCATCTAAAATGAACACATTTGAGTCTTCTCTGAAATATTTTAAGGCCCATGTCTTTTTCTGGTCATCAAACTGGTTAGCATTCCCAGAACAACCTTAACTTGCAACAGTGAGGGTAGACAATCCTAATTTGTTAGTGAGCTTAATGATAAGGCTTTTCATGTTTAATGTATATTAATCTAATATGTCGTATAAGCAAACGAAGGATAGAACCATGAGATGGCCTGTAAGGCCTCATATTAGTTTTGGTCATTCAACCTATGTTTTGTTTTGTTTTGTTTTTTTAGTTTCTAAGTTTTGTTTTTTTTTCTTGCTTCATTTTAAGTGGGAGAAATAATTTAGGGATACTTTAATGATTTACTTGGCCAGAGATAGGTAGAAAATGATGAAATTGCTTTTTTAAAGCCTGCTTTTGCTTAGCTTTTGAAATAATGGGAGTTTTGCTGAATGGAGCAGTAAAAACAGAATGTGTGCAGAAACACAGTGTGCGAGGCTGGCTGGCTAATCCATCTCCTCAGACAGGTTTTGGGGCTCCAAAAACACAGCCTAAATTAAGTCCTTCAACCTGTGTGAGTGGATTATTGTGCAATTCCCTGAAACAACCCTCCTGTCTTTAAACGCTGCTCTGACCCAGTTTGGGGAAGTATCTTTAATATCTGGTTCTACTTCGCTGACCTCCAGGCAGAATAGCCAGAAAGATCTGCATTTAACAGGCAACTTTCATCTTCAGGCTCACAAAAGGGGTCGGCCTTTTTTTTTTTTTTAAAAAGGAAATTGAAACTTGTATCACATGGCAGCTTTTCAGGTGATTTTACTTCTATTTTATAACCCTGACAAATAGGGGGCGAGGCTGTGGAATAACTTAAGTGCCTCAGAATAGTGCAGACCTATTGATGGTAAATCAAAATCCATTGACTGGACCTGCTCTTACCTCACTGCTGATTATTTGTCAAGTCGCGGGCCTCAACCCCAAAAGAAAAGCAGAAACACATGTGTAGGAGATGAGATAAGTCTGGGCTGCTAGAACAAAACACAGAACAATAACCCACCCGGTGGAGGAGTGGGCTCATGGAGTGCTCACAGGAAGCCATAACTTGGAGATTTCACAGCACACTCTGGTTACCTAAGGGATGGGTAGAGGGATGGATGTGTTCTAGTTGGCAGATGGGGGACTGATTGCTAGGACCTGTGGTAGATTTTACTATTGTTCATAAATTTTCACACGTACTTCTTGTTGTAAGAGTATAAGACACCGGGGGTGCCTGGGTGGCTCAGTCGGTTAAGCATCCGACTTTAGCTCAGGTCATGCTGCGGTTCATGGGTTTGAGCCCCATGTCAGGCTCTGTGCTGAC
Source organism: Crocuta crocuta (assembly GCF_008692635.1). Lineage (NCBI taxonomy): Eukaryota > Metazoa > Chordata > Mammalia > Carnivora > Hyaenidae > Crocuta > Crocuta crocuta. Next base: position 7,263,853 of record NW_027529451.1, read on the forward strand.
AGCTCTGAGCCTGGAGCCTGCTTCTGATTCTGTGTCTCCCTCCCTCTCTGACTCTCCCCTGCTCATGCTGCCTCTCTCTCTCTCAGAAACAAATAAAACATTAAAAAACTAATTAAAAAAAAAGAGTCTAAGACACTGGTAACCTGCAGGGCCTCCTTATAGCAGGAGCAATTGTTGCCATTATCCATTATCCATAATTCCATTATCCATTATCACGTGGTCAATTCAGAGCTGAAGCTTTAGGAGACCATAGCGCGTTTCTCCCAGCCCTTTCCTCCTTTCTCTTTGCGGTGAGGATGGCATGTCCCAGACGGGAGCTCCTCTTTTAACTCAGTTACAGGGACCGAGACCATGGGGCAAAACAGAACTGTCACTGACCCATGGTAGGTAAGTATGAAATGTGATCAAGAAATAAATCTTAGTTATTACAAACCACTGAGATTGGGAGGGGGCGCTCACTTGTTGCTACAGCGTAACTATGGGAAACCTAAGGAATACAGCTCAAACTGAGGTGTGTGAGTTTAGATCCTGGATGAATCCCACGTTCGAGGAACCAAGGTGATTCTTGTTTGGCTCTAATTTTCTCTGCATTAGACATGGCAGAGGAAAGCCCTCAAACCCTGTGGAGGGACACCTGGGTGGCTCAGTATGTTGAGCATCCAACTTCCGCTCAGGTCATGATCTCACAGCTCGTGGGTTTGAGCCCCACATCGGGCTCTGTGCTGCTAGCGCAGAGCCTGAAGCCTGCTTTGGATTCTGTGTCTCCCTCCCTCTCTGACCCTCCCCTGCACACGCTGTCTCTCTCTCTCTCTTTCTCTCTCAGAATAAGTAAAAAAAAAAAAAAAACCTGTGGATACTGTGCACTCAGATTTCCACAGGCAAAGTCCAGGCAACCACTGTATGATCCCAAGCTACTATTCAGTGAGTATCTTTCATCACAAAAGTGGTTTGGTTGGAGAGAGAGACAGTATCAATCTATAGCACAGGGGATGGTAAATGTTTTCTGTAAAGGGCCAGATAGTAAACATTTTAGGTTTTGGAGGAGATATAGTGTCTTTTGTAACTACTCAGATTGTAAGTGAAAGTAACCACAGTTACCAGAAAACCCATGGGTGTGGCTGTGTTCCAATGACACTTTATAGAAATAGGCAATGGGCTGAATTTGGTCTGCAGGCCAACCCCCGCGATAGTATAAGAAAACTTAAAACACACACACACACACACACACACAGAAATAAAAACATCTAAAAACAAACCTAATGTTTTACAATCATGCTCATATTGTTTTAACATTAAAAGCTACCCAGTGGTCACTGAAGGACATTGAGAATTCCTTGGCCTTCCCATCTTTAAAGTAGAGCTAGTATAAGCCACTTCACAAGGTTGTTGTAGGAATTAATAAAGATCGTGTATACAGTACCAGGGAGTAGGCACTCAATGGATTTCAGTTTCTTTCATCTTTCATTTCTTTTTTTCATCTTTGTCCACTCAGAGTGGCTTCCCAATATTTAATGCATGCCAAGTTAATGAATGAGGTCCAACAGTAATGAGATGAAGCAGAGACTCTTTAAGTCAACATCTGCTGAGCAATTGGTTTGATAAGATAAGCTTATGATTACCAAGAATAACTATTAATACATGTCATGATTTACAAGTCCATTAATTAGACTTCCAAGTATATTGACCTGACATGGAAATGCTTTCTTCTCAATTCAGGTGTATATTTTGAATGATAGGTAATAATTCTGTGTTTTATACCAAAGTCATACAATTCCTAAAGTCTTGCATTAGAACTCTGTCCTATATGGACATGGGTAGAAACCAAAATCCCAGTGCTATCTGCTCAATTAAACATAAGTCAATTTTATCATTTCTTGAACTCAGACAAGGAGGTCAAGTTTTCTTTTAAAAAGCAATGAATCTTAATATGTTCCTCTATGTCCTGCTAAATGTCTTTAATCATAAATAATCAGGGTCCAATGTGCTCAGGAGCTGATGGCCAATATACACCATCTTTGGCACATGGGCTATGGTGACAATTGTTGAAATAATTAAACCACCTTTTCTCCCTATAAATTTAAATGTCACCAGAGAGAAGTATTTTCTTTTTGGTACATTTTGTGCCTGATTTAACATTTTAAATTTATCTTCTTATTCTCCTCTTGGAGCTCCTCCTGTTTCCAAATGCTAAAATCGCCTCTCCTTCATTCTTTACACTTCTTCTATTGCCGAAATAATGACCAACATCATTAACAAGCCCATGGTGTCCGTTCTGTCCACAAGGTAGATAATCTGACATGCATCGTATCTATCACAGCTGCTTCTAAGAGACCAAGACAGATATAGACACCTTCTTCCTGAAGTAGCATAGAAAAGAAAGGTAGAAATATTCTTCTGTGAAATTTGGGTATATGCTTATGGAGATTTCACAGGGTAGGGGAGGTTTTATTACTGTTTATTCATTTTTGAGGGGGGAGGGGCAGAAAGAGAGGGGGGACAGAAGATCTGAAGCAGGCTCTGCACTGACAGCAAAGAGCCCAATATGGGGCTCAAACTCATGAACCATGTGATCATGACCCAAGCCACATTCACTCAACAGACTGAGTCACCCAGGCACCCCAGTAGAGGAAATGTTAAGGTAAGTGAAATTGCTCTGAGCTGATAACAGAGTTGTATGCTTGAATAGGGGAAGGGAGTATAGTACAGGAAAATGACTTCATATCTATTTACTCCTGTTGTTAATATAATTCGAGGATAGTGGTGGGAGGAGAGAGTCACCTTTGCACCAGGGCTTAAGTTACCCTGCCTCATATGACTAGAACATGCACAAATTGCCTTAGAATCATGTGGAGATACTTGTTACAAATACAGATTTTAGGGCACCACTCACTGTATGCCTAGTAAACCTCGATTTTTTAAAGAAATTGAGCCTGGAGGGGCACCTGGGTGGCTCAGTCAGTTGAGCAGTTGACTCTTGATTTTGGCTCAGGTCCTAATCTCAGTGTCATGGGATCAAGTCCCAGGTTGGGATCCATGCTTAGCAGACTTGAGATTCTCTCTCTCTCTACCCTGCTCATGCTCTCTTGCATGCACATTCTCTCTCTCTAAGACAAAATTAAATTAGATTTTAAAAGGTTTAGGGGTGCTTGAGTGGCTCAGTTGGTTAAGCATTCGACTTCACCTCAGGTCGTGATCTTGCAGTTCGTGAATTTGAGCACCATGTCAGGCTCTGTGCTGACAGCTCAGAACCTGGAGGCTGCTTCGGATTCTGTGTCTCCCTCCCTCTCTCTCTCTCTCTCTCTCTCTCTCTCTCTGCCCCTCCCCAACTCATGCTCTGTCTCTCTCACTCTCAAAAATAAATAAACATTAAAAAAATTAATAAAAATTTTAAAAGTTTAAAAAAAAAAAGGAAAGCAATTGAGCCTGGAAAACTGATTTTTACCAAAACTTCCCTATGATCTTCATGTGAAGCCAAGTAAAGGCATAGATAGCTATAAGAGATGCAAATAGTCACCACTCTCAGTATTTAAACAGAGGCACAGAAAACAGCACCAGGGCCTATGTCATTGGGCAATAAGGTGAAGGGCAGGCTATCATTCCCTGTGAGATGGTTCCTTCTCCTCCTGCTTTGTACTTTTCTCTCAGATGACAACAGTATCTAAACCTGAGTCACTGGTCATCTCATGCTGAGGGAACATCATCAAATAAAACTGAAGTATAATTTGGGGATAAAAAAAAAAACTATCATCCAAATAATTGTCAATGAAAATCGCCATCAGCCTATTTGAAAAAACGAGCCAGGTCTATCACATGTACAAAAATCCTTTTCTACAAATTCAGTGTGGTATGTTGGTGTTTCTGAGGATATCAGTGCAGGGGAGGAAAAGTGAAATAGTGTGAGTCTGAGCATTTAAAGGGCAGAGGTGGGGCACCTGGGTGGCTCAGTGGGTTAAGTGCCTGACTCTTGATTTCGGCTCCGGTCATGATCTCATGGTTCGTGGGTTCGAGCCCCACGTTGGGCTCTGCATTGACAGTGTGGAGCCTGCTTGAGATTCTCACTCTTCTTCTTTCTCTGTCCCTCCCCTGCTCGCTCTCTCTCTCTCAAAAAATAAAATAAAACAAAAATTTTAAAGGGCAGAAGAGTACAGAAAACTCCAAGCAATTTAGGTTCAGGAATTTTCCATTCTTCATCCTCACAGGCCGTTTTGGCACCTTGTAACATTACAGCAACTATATAGGGACATCTCTATAACATGGCACCTTTCAGGTTCCACCATGTTTCTCTTTGCCTCTCAGATGATTGTCATTAGTGCAGGCCTGCGCCAAGCCTTCCACATGAAGCGTACCATCAGACCAGTCAGTTAGACCCGGGCTCTGCTCTGCTTATGTTGACGACCGAATGATCACAAGTGGGACCCAGCCACTGTTCCCTCCCAGGGGATTCAGCATCCAACCTACTGGGTTGTCTAAAAGTTCTTTTTTTCCTACAGAGCTGGCTGAGACCTCAAAACATATTATGAAAAAATTCAGTCTCCTTGACTACTGACAATAATGAATCAACTGCCTCTGTAGCTGTCAAAATAATGGCGTGTTTTGCTATCTGAATAATCAAGCAAGGAGAGAGGGTGGAGGAAGAGAACTGTGGAACTAAGTAGAGTCTGAAACTAAAGACAATAATAAGATAGAAACAGAGAGGGAGGCAAACCATAAGAGACTCTTCAATACAGAGAACAAACTGAGGGTTGCTGGAGGGGAGGGAGGTGGGGGGTTGGGCTAAATGGGTGATGGCCATTAAGAAGGACACTTGTTGGGATGAGACCTGGGTGTTATATGCAAGTGATGAATCACTGGGTTCTATTCCTGAACCCAATACTACACTGTATGTTAACTAGGTTGAATTTAAATAAATAAACTTAAAAAATAAACCCAATAATTCTGGAGAAGGATGGATTCATATCTATGCATACAACTTTTTGGACAGTTTTTACAGAATCCTCAAATCCAGTTTATTTTTGAACCATAGGCCCCAATATCTTTTGTGAATGAAACGAATGTTTCAGTATTAAAAAAAAAAAACCAACAGTAATTTATCATTTCCTTTTAAAGGAAGACTCTAGTCATGGCCACATCTAAGGGAACATGGACCAAAGATTTACATATGAGGGCACAAAGGATTACACATTTCCACTGGTCTATCGCAGGCTGTATGTTCTCTTCATTCTCCAACTGCCCACCCACTCCCAAATCTGGACTTCAGTTGCTGTTGGGATTGTGGCCTGTGGTTTGAACTGTCTTCAGGGAGTTAAAATAAGTTTGTTCTTCACTCACAGCACCTGCTAGATCTCTGGGGCCACAGAAAAATGCTTCAAGTCAGAGTCACCTCCCCAACATGGACAGGTATGGCCTGCAGAAGACGTTCAAAAGTATGCAGACCTAATCACTTATTGGATAGTGGGGAAAGGTCCAGTCATTCTCTAAGGCAGAGGAAGGGAGTTAGGTCAGTCGCCGAGAGTTTTGTGTTTTTCCCCTTCTTCCAGGACCAAAGCAATGGTGTCTAGACTATGGATTGATTTGGGACACCATCTAGTGAAGGATCTGAGGAAGTGCATGAGCACAAGAAAAAAATCCCAAGCCAAATTATGTTTCCGTCGATGAAATACTTTCTCTCGGACTATTTTAAATGGTTCCAAAATGAGCAAAAGCGAAATAGAATGACCTGTGACTGCGGTGTAGACCAGATTCAGCTGATTATCCCACCTGCCTCTTGAGATACAACGGACAGTTTTCTCTCTTAGCCATTTCCCACTGACCAAGGTAAGAACCTAAGAAATGCCCCCTGGAGTCAATTCCATCACTAGTCTACTTCTGCCAGAAAGTCAGCATCTGGGAATGGCACCAAAGGGTTTGGAAAGAATGATGCCAGGGCACCAGGTTTTCAAACATGCATCTATCAGCAACAGTGTTTTTCAGTTAAACAGCATATATGTTAGCTATCAAAAAAATTAAATTTTTTTTCTAGAACTCAATAGCTTTTATTGCCAGAAAATCAATACCAAGAGTACCTATTTCACAGTGCACTGCACACAGAAAGCGCTCAATAAATATAACATTGTTCAATAACTAAAATTGGCAGCTAGAATTTTTAACTGGGGAAGGGAGCTGAATGTAATTCAGCTATTGTGTTTTGAATTCTTCTATATAAAGCCATGCTCTCAGCATTGAATAAATGTTATATGACTACCTCTAAGTGTCCCATGGTGGGGGGTGGGGGGGAGGCATAAAGCAAAACAACAACAAACCTCCAGAGTTCAATATTATGGTACTTTTACTATCACTATCAATAGTTTCTAACATATCTTCACTCATCTTACTCTGCCTTACAGAAAACATCCTTTCCGCATTCTTGAAGGGAAGCTTGCTCTCTCATTTCTAGCTGTTGCTCTGAAGTTACATGGTCAGGCTGCCAGGGGGGACATCAGTTTCTAGGGGTAGCTGATTCTAGCTACTCTCAAGGGAAACAAATGCTGTATTCGTTTTGCTCATGTTGTTGGCTTCTCCTTTTTAGGTGAAGAAGGAGAGCCTCTAACAGGTCTCCATGCTTCAATGAGAGGCCACTGGCAAGATATGGACCTTCCCCCAGAACCCTGGTCTTCTCTCTCTAATCAGAAGAAAAGAAGACTGTCCAAATGCTGGATGTTTCTCTCACTTTCCCCTTCCAGGTCTTCCACTGTTTGACAGATGGCTCTTAATCCAGCCACACACCAACTAACCCATGCTAATTTTTAGCAACAGGTGACTCTTGGGACTCTTTTCTTCAAGAAGCCAATACTTTCAACCAATTGGACTTACTTTGAACTTAGGGGACAGAGTTGTTGTTGAACATCTCAGCTGTGCTTCCCTTATATTTATTTCTGGTCCTGTAACTAATAGGGAGGGAAGGTTTTTAGCAGGCAATAAATTCTCGATCTGCAAGACAATGCAGGCGGGTCGAATGGGGAGTGACGGATACCCCCCTCCTCAGTGGTTTAGGACAGGAGCAAAGCCCACTGTCTGTCGCTGGGTCTGGGTTAGCACCTCACACAGACAAGCCACTGTGGGACTCTTCACAACGAATGGCTAGAAAAACATATCCCCTCTCAGGGACGCGTCAGAAAACATGAAAATGACTTTCACATGCAGCAAAACGGACTAAGTATCATAAGAGAAGGACAGACTGTGATGGAGAGTGAAGTCAAGGTGTTTTATAGCCAGAAATTAGGGAAGGTAGAGGGTAACCTTTGGGGAGAGGATTTCATACTTCTGAGATGAGGAGGCACTCAGTCAGCTGTGTGGGATGTAGGCAACATATAATTAATCAGGGTAAAATATAGGAAGACTCCTCCTCCTCCTTCTCCTTCAAAGCAAGTTAAGAGCACTTCGGATGGTTTGCCTAAAACATCCCTCTCACTCCTGCTCTGACACGCTTTCATGAATGGGAGAGAAGGAGTTAAAATCACAATCAAAAGAGCATACAACCAGGGATGCCAGTTTGCTCAGAAGAGTCCTGATTTCCATACATTTTTTCCGGTATAATTATTAATAGCATCCGCTTCGCTTTCAAAAGCATCTTGAGTTAGACGATACATTCTCCGCTCACCAGACGTATACCAACTATCTATGTCGTGAACACTGCCTAAGTGGGTGGAGGAGCATGATCATCAACAGCCCTGGGCCCATGAGCACTGCCAGGCTTCCAAAATGCCAGGTCTACTGAGATACCCAAGCGACGTTCCAAAGGTGATGCTGCGTGAAATGTCACAGTGGCCATTGAGAGGGTCCCAACTTGGTTCCAAATGATGGAAAAGCCTAAGGATAAAAATTCCCACCTCTCCATCCCTTTCCCCCTGATGCCAATCATTGGCCACAACTGCTACAACTAATTGCCAATATTAGCAACACACACACACACAAACACACACACACTGTATGTGTGTGTGTATATATATATGTGTATATATATATATATAGTGCATATGTATAAATTGTAAATGTATATTTGCAATTTTTCTGTGGTTTCTTATTGCCTGATTTAAATTAGTATCATCTCCAAACTAATTTTTCTTCAGCTGACTCAAAATTAGTGCTAATTCATTTCCCTGACTTAGAAGCTCATTTTTTTTAATTGACAGTGAGATTCAGGACCTGCTAGAGTCTATAATAAACAGGACATTATATGTTTTACATATTTCTGGAAGACATAGGATGTCATCTCCATTACAAGACGCAGATGTAAAAGGATGTATGTTTGGTAGAGAAAGAAGTAAAAAGCTCTTTCTTCGGCAAGCCAGATACACCAAGCAGAACAGAGGGGGAAGAAAAAGCCCTTCCGATTCTGAATGGAGGTATATAGGCTAAAAGGAAAATTTAAAGACAAATGACTGGAGGGATTATCTTCTGCCCCTCCTCAGCCTATTTTTAATCCTGGGGTGTCCCATAGACATTGACAGAAGGACTGAGAAACTCAATTAGATTTCTATTGCACTGGCGCCCCCCAATGGTCTCACCATTTCACAGCTCCTACGTTTAAAGGAAAGCTCCGTGGAACGCTTTCAAAGGCTTTTAAGTCACAGGCTGGAGTAGGATTGAGTGGCAAGGCTAAATCCAGCTTTCCTCTTTATCCCCAACTAATTTTTCCCCCTGTCTTTCCAACAAGTGGATGGCAAAGGGTAATGAGGCCAACGATGAAAAGAAGGGGGAAAAAAGGAGGCTTACAGATGGCCGCCAGAATAAGATGGGCCGTGATTCTGAAATTAAACCCAGCAGGCAGTTTGGAAAGGCAGGAGGCTTTCCAAAGGCCGCCCAACCTGGCTGCTGAAACCCATTTCATTAAAGCGCGGTTGTGGCTTCTCGCTCGACACACAAAAAGGGAGCTGACTGAGTACTTCACTGAGAAGCCTGAGCAAAGATGGCGCCCTGATGTGGCGCTGCTCACCGGGCTTTCTCGGGTAATTTTGGGGTTATTACCAATGGCTTTTTTTTCTACTTTTAAATTTAACGGAAGCAGACTCACAAACTGAGTACTAGCCTGGGCTGGCACGAGACAAAGCTTCACTTTCTTTTATTTCAGACATCGTAAGGCCCACCTCTGCCTGGCTGACAGTCACAAGCTGCAGTTTAAGCACAAAATCCATTTAAGTGGAGCTCTCTGCATGGAGGTGTAGAAATTGATGGTACCAGATGACAGGAATAACAGTGAAATCTGTGTTACAGCCAACCTCACTCAGCTTTTAGATAATGCCCTGCATCTAATGGTTCCAACAGCTACCATAAATTTACCATAGCCCTGGAGATGAGGAGGACACGCGACACTATTTGCCTCTTTAAATCACCAGAACCACTCAGAAACCCAGCCTCAAGGAGTCATTCGTGACTCTTGCCCTGTCCTTTCTCTGTCAACCTCCTCCCCTTAAACAGCTGACAGTTGCAGGAAAGTGATCCCTGGAGCACGCTCCACAACAAGACACCCCAAGTGAAAGGGCAGCATGGATTATTCTAGAAGAAGCTCCTCCCATCTCTCAATTCATCTGGGGCTTCTAGAGAGTGTTAGAATCCAAAGATTGGTTTGTTAATAAAAGATGTTAATTATGAAGGGGAGTAGAATTTGTCACCCCAAAATATGACTCATTTAGCTTTGGAATTAGTTTAGGCCAATTATTTAAAATAAAAAAAAAAAAACAATAAACAGCAGACATAGGAAAACCAGTAAGCTTTAGAAGTTACCTTTTGTTGGGGCGCCTGGGTAGCTCAGGTGGTTAAGCATCCGATTTTGGCTCAGGTCATGATCTCATGGCTCATGAGATTGAGCCCTGCTTCGGGCTCTGTGCCAACAGCTCAGAGCCTTGAAGCCTGCCTCAGATTCTGTGTCTCCCTCTCTCTCTGCTCCTCTCCTGCTTGTGCTCTGTCTCTGTCTCTCTCTCAAAAATAAATATTTTTTAAAAATAATGAAAAATAAATGTGAAAAAAAAGAAGTCACCTTTTGTAAAGATATTTTACGGCTTAAAGGGAAATCTCCATTTGTAAGAATGTCTCTCTCTTTAGCAGGAAAAGGAAGGTGATTCTAAATCTCTAGAACTCTTGTCAACAGAGAAGCATGGACTTAAATCTGTATCACAACCTTACCCTTGTTTACTGTCCTTTTCCTGGTAACCTCCTATAACTGGCCTCCCTGCCTCCCAAACATCTTTGGTCTTTAGCCGAAGATGAGATTTAAGGTGATGGCTTGGGCCATTGCAGGGAGTCACTCAGTTTTCCTCGGTCTCTCTCATATACACAGGAGGTATTGTGTATTGTTTTAGCCCTGTTAATGTCTTTATGGTAAGGGTGTCTCAGCCAAGAACCTAGAAAGGTGGAAAGAAAATAATTTTTCCTCCTCCCCAACGATATGTTAAAATGATCCAACCATGGGGCGCCTGGATGGTTCAGTCAGTTAAGCGTCCAACTTCAGCTCAGGTCATGATCTCACGGTTCATAGGTTTGAGCCCCGCATCAGGCTCTGTGCTGAAAGCTCAGAGCCTGGAGCCTGTTTCTGATTCTGTGTCTCCCTCTCTCTCTGACCCTCCCCTGTTCACACTGTCTCTCTCTCTCTCAGAAATAAATAAGAAACATTAAAAAATTTTTAAAAAATGATCCAACCATTTGGATATTAGTGTTTGTTCTATTTAACTTTCAGTAGGATAATTATCTCTTAATGTATCAAAAAAGTAACTGCCCACAAAAGTAGCTGGAAGTCAATGCAGGGTAATGGGGTGACAACACACTGGGAAGCACTAGCGTGAACTGAACTTGAACTCAGTTGAGAACTAAGAATCTTCATTCTCACCAACCTCAATCAGTTAAGAACACCCCATTATCAGCACATATTAATTAAGTATTAAAGCTTAGGTATATTTAGATTTCTAAAGGAAAGTGTCATAGGCGTCTTAAACCAATGTCCCTTTACAGACAACTGTCACTGCCAACAACAAATTCACTGTTTCATCTTATTGGTGAGACAGCAATTTACCGTCTCTGTGATATCAATCTGCTAAGTTACCTTGTGGAATATTAATCACATTCCCAAGACCCCGCCCACGACTGCATGCAAGGAGAAGAAAATTGCCTTCACACTGCGTGAGTGGAGACAGTCCAATTTACATTACATGCTCTATAGACAATAGCATTTCTTTGTGTGGCATTTATTCCTTCAATTCAGAAGTCCTTCCTCAGAGGCAGCCTCCCTAGTTCCAAATACGGCTTTAAAAACACCATGACAGGTTTGCATACAGTATTTTGCGTATTTATCTTGGTCACTGGGGAGTGGGGATTTGTTTAGTGTTTGTTTTTAAATTTTCTTAATTTTAAGGGTAAAGAAGATGTAACCCTCTCTCAGGTAGTCTTTTTTTTTCCCCCCAAAGAAACCAAACTACTTCTGTGAAAGAAGGGTGTTTCTTACAGAAAGGTGATTAATGGGAGACCATTTTGCCCACCCACCACCACTGAGCTTGTTGAGAAGAACCAAAGACGAACAGACCTTAAAGGACACCATGTTAGTTAGTCCTTTATCTTGGCAATACTTAAATGCACACTCCTAACCCTATATTTACCTGTGAGGTGAAGCTTACAAAAGCCCCCTGCTGACATTCGGGTATTATTATGAAGAAACCAACGTGAATCTAGTAGCCCACATATAAACTACCACTCATTTGCTTCTTAACAATTAAACCTGTAAGGGCTTTCTCTGATTCATCACGTGGAAGTTCCCTTACACATTTTAATCCACTTATGAGGTCTCTCACTCAGTACCTAATTTTAGTGGGCCCTGTGAAAAATGCAACTGGAACCTTGACTAATTAGAGAAGAGGAAGCAATTATTTCAAATGACAGTATTATTCTGTTCACACTAAAAGTCATGGCCACCCACAAGATTTCCCCAGGGGGACTGAGGGACAGCTGCATCGCCAATCTTCTTCTATGCCTTCTACCTTCAAGTAATGAACTCAATCTTCGACATGGAGGTTCCTGCAAAGAGCCATCAGGGTGATATGTGGACTTCAGAGAAGTAAAGATCCTTTTACTAAAAAGAGAAAGGAATGTAGCCTACTTGGCCTTTAAAGTATGACGATCTTTTTTTGCTTCCTCCATGAGTGACAATTTCAGGATAGTGTAATGGGCAGGAGGTCCACCATTTGTAAAGAGGGAACTACAAGGCCTCTTGGGGAACAAATGCTAATCTTGTCCAACTGATGAAATACAAGTTATCAAATAATATTATCTGGCAGAGCCCTTCAGGAAAGAAAATAGTGTGTTATGACTGTACTTTGAGAGGAGATTCAGCCACAGTGAGAAACGTCATAAAGCCTAAATCTTAGAGGGATATGAAAAAGGACAACTCCCTAAGAAGGCCAATGACAAACTTTTTGATTCTACAGGAGTCTGGGAGCATCAAGAACATGACGTCCAGATTCTATAGCTAAGCTGACAGATGATAAAGAGTGTATTACCTCAATGGCTAAATATTTAAGCTTCATGGAGTAGAAGATATTTGACTGTAAATGAGCCAAGAATACAAAATTAGGGAGAAAAAAAACCTGCCTGTGAAATTATACTGCAGACATAAAATCTCAACTGCCTGAGAGCTCTAGTTTTTTAAAAAGCCGTGGTTGACAGAGCAAATTAAGCAGTGAGATGTTTACTATGTTTAACAGAGATAAACTGGCAACTGTAGAAGATGTAATTACCAGCATGTTTTTCTAAAAATGAATCTTCACTCTTCTGTGAAGGAGCAGCACTGGGGCACTGGGTTCTTTTTCTTTTCTATTTTTTTCCTAAAAATAATCTTGCACGTGCTTGGAAAGAATTAAATTTTTTTTTAGGAGCTAATAAGATGGTCAAATATCAAAAAACCCGAAGAAAGCAGATAAAATGGGAATGACTTCAATGTTTGATCTAGAAAGATAGCTTGAGGATTCACATTTATACCAAGGACTAGCCCTTACCTTACTGGAAATTATATCCCAACTAGGTGTCTTGTATCTAACAGGAGATAATGATTATTTATTGACTTGAAAGCAGCAGATAGAGATGTTCCCATGCCAAAACCACCAGCCCGAGTTATTAAAGAATCTGGGTGTTTCTTCTCATTGTTAAATAGCAACAATAAGAGAGTACAGTTCCAATCCAGCCCTTGGAAGAAGATCACCGCTATAAATAATTTAAATTTTTTACAGAGTAAAACTTTTTTGTTTGTTTTTGAGAGAGACAGAGACAGAGCATGAGAGGAGGAGGCGCAGAGAGAGAGAGAGGGAGACACAGAATCTGAAGCAGGCTCCAGGCTCTGAGCTGTTGGCACAGAACCTGACGTGGGACACGAACTCAGGAACCACGAGAAACGACCTGAGCTGAAGTCAGATGTTTTACCCACTGAGCCTCCCAGGCGCCCCCAGAGTAAAACTTTTAGTAAGTCAGAGATTATGCTAAGCCTCCATTGGAATAAACACAAAGATGATTATTCATACGTTAAAAAAATATATTAAGGTAAAGGATAAGTTATGATTCTTGCTCTCCTTAGGGAAATTCTTGGGCCTGTCCCAGAAGGGTTATGTCTTTAGCAATACTGTTAGGCCGGATATTGCCAGAGAGTTTATTTTTGTTAGGGTGAGGCCATTTCAGAGAATACATATTTGCTGAATGATGGTAATGTTACAGTTACTTACATGTTTCTCAGTCTACTTATATGTATTTATAGGTACATATTGTATATATAAATGAGGGAATGAAAGAAAAGCTAATGTCCAGAAATAATGTTGTGATAGAAGGTGATTTAAACATGTGCCCAAGTAGTCTCTGTTTTCCTACTAGAAACAGAGGTAATCATCTGCACACCCAACATTCACACACATAATCCCAAGTCAGATTCAATGGTTGACCTCTCTGTCTCTCGTAGACTTCCACAAGCCTTCTCCTGTCCATACTGAAGACCTGGATCACCCAGAGTGGCCTTACTTAGGCTTACCAGCAGGGACCTGCAACTGGTTAGGAGACACTTGTCCCCCAACCACTCACTTGATCAAGAGGGAGCTCCACCAAATGCCTCGGCAGCATGGAACAGCAGCCGCAGAGGCCCCGTACTCTTTGGAGGCACATGAGGCGGCTACGTCAAGAAACATTTCTTTTCACCTCATCCTTTGACATAATCATCTCTCTGTGGACGGTGAAAACAACACAGAGCCTGGTGACAATAAGGGCTAAATTTAAGCAAATTCTACCTAGTTAACTACCTAATGAGCTGATCTCAGCCTCTGTTTTCTTAACATGGAGATGGTCATAAGAATAAACTTGAGTTTATAGGAAGGATTCATAGGCAAACCGGGTGAGACTGTGGGTGTGGAAAGACTCGCCAAGCCTTAAAACACTCTGTAGCGTATGCTGGATAGAAAAGTGTCTTTGTTTTTTTTTTTTTTTGGTGGTGGTGGTGGTGGTGTTTTGTTTTNTCTGTTTTTAATATTTTTTATAGTTTACTTATTTTTGAGACAGAGAGAGACAGAGCACAAGTGGGGGAGGGGCAGAGAGAGAGGAAGACACAGAATCTGAAACAGGCTCCAGGCTCTGAGCTGTCAGCACAGAGCCCAGTGCGGGGCTCGAACCCACAAACCGCAAGATCATGACCTGAGCTGAAGTTGGACGCTCAACCAACTGAGCCACTCAGGCACCCCTAGAAAAGTGTCCTTGTAGAATAATTGCAAATATAACTAATGCTCTGCACCTCTGCTAGTCTTTAATGTGACTTTGAAGTTCCTCATATCCTGAGTCTACTTGTCCACCATGCCTCCTCTCCGATCTGGCTGGTCTTGCGATTTGCTCTGGTATATAAGAAACAGCAGAAAGGATGGTGTGCTAGTTCTAAGCCGAGGCCTCATATAGGCTCGCAAAGTCCTGTTTGTGGTCTTGGAACTCCTACCACTGCCAGGAGAACGAGCCCAGAATGGCCCGGTGGAGGACTGGACGCCACGCAGAACGTTGCTAGGTTATCCAATCTAGCCTACGGCAGCAAACACAACCATGATCAGCAGAGCTGCTCACCCATCCCAAAGCTGACTGTAAGTATGACACTGCTCTCAGCCAGGACCAGCAGAATAATTCCAGATACTCTGTAGGTTCATAAGGAGTAATAGAAATGAATATTTTCAACCACTGGGCTTGGGGGCTGGTTTGTAATGCAGCGATAACTAACCGACATGGTGTGATAGCCTCCAGTTGGAGTCCTTGGGGGTAATGTCCAGAAAGAAAAGCTAACATGGGCAGGCTATATGAGGACTTGGAAATCCATGACCATTTTATCCTTCAGCTCTTCTCTTCAGCTTCCTTCAGCATCTCCAGGGTGGTGGTAGCACAATTCCTAGCGGATCTCAGAATGAAGACTGGCTCTTAGGCAAAGGATCGCCCTTAATTCACAGAACACTGTGTGAATTAATTCACAGAACACCATGTTTCTGCTTCTAAGACGTGATCTAAAAAGAGAGAAAGAAGTGGCTTCCTGGATCCTATCAAATCCCTCTTTAAGTATGCTGCCCCAACGAAGAGCCAAATATGCAGGCAGGTCTCTTTTTAAATATAGCTTCTGAAATCAACCTACCCAACCTGACATTTAAAAATCAGCTGATACAGGAAAGCAGGAAGGGATTAGTTAGCAAAAATGGAAAAGAGAATAGATCAGAGGCTAGATCACCAGAAGTCTGTAAAAACCATAAATGCTCAGGAGAAACTGCACGGAGAGTAGAAAGATAATTGTAAAGGGAATGAAAGGGTAACCTATCAATGTCTTCTGTGTGACCAAGCAGTCTCTGCTTGCCTCGCGGAGCTCCTGCGATGTATAACCAGGACTAATGTCATACCATTACTGAATATTCTGAGGGTAATTAGAGGCTCATGTATTCATGTTTCCTTTTATTTATGCTTTGTTGTTTGCCTTTTGTTTATCTCTCAGGGCATAACCCCTCCACACAGTGTGCACAGGATGATGTCCTCGAAATCCAATTATCCAAATATTTCTCACGATCAATAGATCAGTTTCACAACAAGACAACTTGAAAGAATTCTACACCTTGTACAAATATATTGCCACTTGCTTAAAGGGTTCTCTGTTTATGGTATACCTTCTGGATACCCAGCCTTCCTTCTTTCCTCCTGTTAACAGAACATACCAGCAGCAAAGCTGTCCAAGCTATCGGCAGATCAGCAGAAACTAAGGAAAAGCATCTCAGCTTAAGAGGGGAAGGCCAAGACCCGTCAACAATGCTTGCATTTACTGAGCACATTACTCCATACTGTGCACCCTAGGGTTTATTCACTGTCTCAAACTTGTCTTCTCAACAATTCCATGAGTCAAGTGTTATTAAACCCATTCTACTCATGAGGTTGGACAGGCTACAGTAACTTGTCCCAACAGCTAGTCATAACTACTTATTGGCAGAGCCAATAGTAGCAAACTAGGTCTGGATAAGACCACAGAACCATTTGAACCCTAAGCTTTAGCTCCCTCCCACATTCTTTGCTTTTGAAGCGAATCCTTGTACAACATGTCACAATCTGCCAAGCGTTGTCACACAAACAGTTACATGGTCCAAATGGCTCACCTTCCTAAGTCCCTTTTCTTGGCAGGGCTTGGTCCACCTCCTTACAGAGCTCCTCCTCAGCTGATAATGCTTCTTCTGGCTCCTCTTTGAAGCCTCTCCCAGCTCTGCCTTCTGTTAGCTCTCCATTACCTACGCTTTTTCCTTTCATCTCGCCTCCTTCCTTCCCTTCACGGAGAACCACAACTCCTGGGCTTAAGAACTAGTGAGCCAAAGATCCTAAAGGATCATACTGGTTCTGCCACTAACTAACTGACGAGCTAATTAACATGAAGTGTCAGGCAACTAACTTACCCTCTCTGAGAGGAGTAATAGAATCTGCCCCATAGAACTAAATATGATTATGAACGTACTGGGCTTAGCACAGTGTACGGTAATAGAGTAAATGCTCAAAACATGTTACGAAACAATAAATACAGCCCCTTCCATGAACACACAGATGTGGCAGAGGAAGAGAGCTGAAATTACTTAGAGATTCTTATTACTGAGAAAAAGATCTCCATGACGTGCCCATCCAGGAGGACACCATTGTATGTCCACAGGGCAAGTCTTCTTTATATTTGCTGCTTTACAATTATTTTTTAAGTTTTCATGTATTTATTCTGATGCCGCTTTACAACTTGTAAAGCACTTTCATAAATGGAATCCTATGCCATCCTGCGCTAAGGCAGCACTTTTTAAGACCTGGTACAGATGCCTGCCTCTCGATGAAGCCTTCCCTGAGCTTCCTGCAGAAGATAGCAGGGAGTGAGCATCAGTACACCCCTTCCAGATAAAGTCCCTTCCTATACTACAGAGGCTTATGCATTTTCAAGGCTCCCTTGCAGCTAAGGTGTCTGGTGTGACTGACAGTTAGCCAATCCGACGCACCTGTATGAGCCATGATCTCAGTGGGAGAAGCTGTGTAGTGACAGACCCATTTTTGCCAGGCAGATCACGGGAGAGGCAGCTGGTCCCAGTGCGGGCCTCTCCTGTGGCAGACTCACAATTCAGCAGGCTACTCCAGACAAGGCCAGGAGCAGCAGCACCCCGCGCAGCCTGGTTCTGGGGCATGGCTTTGAACATCTGTCTTTTTAGCCCTCCAGTGACTATGTCTTTGTTTCTCTATCAATTCCTTTCTTCTTAAATTAGCCAGAGTATATTCTATTACATGCACTTGACCCCTGAGCAATCACGTAGAAGAGAAATTCTTCCTTCCCTTCTTTCCCTACCCAAAGTACTTTGCCCTGCCCATAACTCTTGTTACACTTGACTTTTCATTACAGTAGTTTTTAGACGTGTTTCTCTCATCTTCCAATTGAAAGCTGCTTGATAGAAGATGTGAGGTCATTTTTGTCTTTGATTTTTCCCATAGTGCTTTGCAAAATATGTGCTGAATTGAACTGGGACAAGTTCCCAAAATAACACTGTGGCAGGTGAAAGACTGATTTTGAATTAACGCTGCATTTTATTCTTCCATATGCCATCTCTTGTTATGTCTAAATTGCTAAATTCAAAGTGACCATCCATGTTTGTGATAGATGAGGCAACTCTTCAGAAATATTTGTTCATAGTATCTTATGACTTCACTCATCATTGGAATTTAAGAAACACAACAGATGAACATATGGGAAGGGAAGGAAAAGTAAGATAAAAATAGAGAGGGAGGCAAGCCATAAAAGACTCTTAAATACAGAGAACAAACTGAGGGTTGCTGGAAGGGTGTTGGGGGTGAGGGGTTAAATGGGTGATGGGCATGAAGGAGGGCAATTGTTGGGATGAGCACTAGGTGTTACATGTGAGTGATTAATCACTAAATTCTAGTCCTGAAACCATTATTATACAGTATGTTAATTAACTTGGATTTAAATAAAAATTTTTTTTAAAAGAAATATTTATTCTCACCTCCTCACTTCCATAGGAGAAATGTATCTCCCTGATCCACTGATACTGATTCTGGCCACAGGGTTTGATACGGATTTACACTTGGTAGAGTGTAGTCTCCACCATTTTTAATATGGGGTTCAGTTATGTGATTTGCTTTGGTCAACCCTACGTTAGCAGACATGATGTGACAGAGACTCCTGAAACTGTTCTTGTGAAGTTGGGCTTGTCCTTTTGGGTCTCTGTCATTGCTATAAGAACACACCGCCAGAGAATCCGCTGATTCAAGAAGAGAATAAGAGACTCCTGGAGCAGAGCCAGCCCCAGCTGAATGCAGCCTAAATTAGCCACCTAACGGCTGCCCCTTCCTTCCCCAACCGATGTGCAGATGCATGAGCAATAAATGCCTACTGTTTTATATCACTAAGGCTTGTGATTATTTGTTACACAGTATTATTGTAGCAATAAATCATGTCCCTGGGAAGGCAAAAAGGAAAGTCTCCCTTTCAAAGAAGATTGGATATATTCAAAAGAGAAAGTGCACCTTGCATGAAGTTTCATTCCTCCCTGGAATGCATCCCCTTCTTCTAACACCCTTCTTAGGTGAAGGGCTCGTCGCCTTCATTTCCAGAACAGTTTACATTTCTAGGACTCTAGGTACTTTCTGACTGTGGGCATTCCCCAAACACCTCTCACGTGGTATTCCCAAAACCGTGGCCAGCAACTTCTAACTTAGTCCGCTCTTTCCTCTTTCTGTTCTTGACCATCCATCTCCTGGGCCATCCACACACAAAAAATCTCAGGCTTAAATAGTTATCTTTCTCTCACCAAAGCACATTCCAAATACCTTGCCAGTGAAATATACATGGCTTTGATAAGCACTCAAAGAGAGTTATTTAGATTAAGGCAAAGAGTGACTTTGGTAACGTGACTTTGCCCTGAATGTGTTCTCTAATTTCAGAATTTTTATTATATGCATTTTTCCTGAATTGGGAGCAGAGCGGTGACAGATGGTAGAGCCTCCTCCATACAAAGATTGAAGGAATCGGTGAGGGTTTTGGTGGGGGAGAAAGCACATAGGAAAACCAAAGGCATTCCCGCTTTGATTATCAAAATTAAAGGCTGTCCGCTATCCTGTGCTGTCCCATTAAAAAGCCAATGACTAATAAAAACAGTAAACAGTATCAACTCAGATTGACAAAACAAGGATTAAAATTTACCATGCAGAAGAGAGCCCATAACATTTTTGGAAAAAGATTCCTTTTTCCATTTAAAAAGAGTATCACACTACCAGTTTTCATACAGGCACTTAATGAAGGACCTCTGAGGAGACCCTGGGTGTAAGTCTCGTACCTCCTGCCATATTTACCCATTTAATAAAATTTCAGGTTTCCTTCAAATCTGGCTGAATCTCTGTCACATTGTGCATTCTTGAGAAATGTTCTATCAAGGATAGCAATTAGAATTCTGAACACAGCCTCCGGAGAGGAGGCACCTAGAATCTATCAGAGCCCGTTACCAAGAATAGTTATTTGGTAAATTCTAGGAATGAATGACGACTATGTTTACGGAATGTATGTGGGGTTTCTTGACAAAATAAGTGGCCAGTGTTTCTTCCAGGCACCGAGTGTCAGCAGCGCACACACATTTTCACATTCCATTAACTGCAGAGTCTGGGGTTTTATATGTTTGTTTTTACTGCATGGTATATTTTAGATCCTAAGCTATTCAAGCCTTTTGTGCAAACGGAAATTGGTGAAGCCTTCTTCCAGACTTTCTTCCTAACTGGTTTCCCCTAGTTCTTTACCCAAAAAAAATCTTTGAGTCTGGACCAAACTTTATTTCTTCGAAAATATCAATACTTAGCAGGCCATAATGATGGGGATTGGAAGGGGATTTTCAGAAATATGCATGGGCCGAGGGAGAGTGGGCAGAGGCAAAATGACTTTACTGCATGAGCATTAGGCTGAAAAACCCATGCAGGACTGTTACTCTGTACTATACCCATAATAGAGCACCCTCCCTCACCCACCGACTGATTGGGATCAAAACTAAGGTTAATATTTTTAAGGCAGTATGGAAACTGGATAGCACACCAATAGTTGTATTTATATTATATCTAACATGAAATGTATATATAAGGACATACGTACACATACATATGTATGCATATGTAATGCTGGGGGAGATGGGGTCATGAAAAGAGAGATTCTACGAAAAGAGAGCATCTGGAACTAAGGTACAAAAGAGACAGATGAGGCTGAGCACAGCAGTCTTGGGATCTGAAAGAAGCTCCTGCACCCTGGGCCCTTGAGACGTGTGGGTGTGGACGGAGGCACAGTCGTGTCACCAAGTACCTTGACAGTCCTGCTTAGGAACCTGCATTTTATAGAGAAGGTAATGGGAAGCTCTTTCCACAGTGTAAGAAGAGGATCCAAGGGCCGTTTATGTGGCCCTCGAATGGTAGTGAGCAGGGCTAGAGGTACAGACAATGCTAGAAGCAAGCGGGTCGGTCTGAGACGCTTGGAGCACTCATCTAGGTAAGAACAGAGAAGTGGGGACATACGCTGAGAACAGCTTCCTTTTATAAGAAATAATAAGTGGTGGTGAGGATGGAGTCAAGAAGAAAGCCTCACACGGTGCTGGTGGGAATGCAAAGTGGTGCAGCCACTGTGGAAGACAGTATGGAGGCGTCTCCAAACATTAAGTAAAAATAGAACTATGTACCACCCAGGAATTCCACTATGGGTATTTACCCAAGAATACAAAAGCACTACTTAGAAAAATAAATGCATCCTTCTGTTTATTGCACTATTTACAATTGCCAAGTTATGGAAGCAACCTAAGCGCCCATCAACAGATGCATGTATAAAGAAGCAGTGGTCTATGCGTGTGGTGGAATATTACTCAGCCGTGAAAAGAATGAGATCTTGCCATTTGTGACAACAGATGGATTTAGGGGGCATTATGGTAAGGGAAATAAGTCAGATAGAGAGAGAAAAGACAAGTATCATATGATTTGATTTATATGTGGAATCTAAGAAACAAATCCAACAGAAACACAAAAAGCAGAAAGGGACCAATAAACACAGGGAACAAACTAGTGGTTGCCAGAGAGGAGGGGGTGGACGCTGGTCAAAGTGGGTGAGGGGGGCTGGGGCGCTTGGGTGGCTCAGTCGGTGAAGCGTCCCACTTCGGCTCAGGTCATGATCTCACGGTTTGTGGGTTCAAGCCCTGCATTGGGCTCTGTGCTGACAGCCAGCTCAGAGCCTGGAGCCTGTTTCAGATTCTGTGTCTCGCTCTCTCTCTGACCCTCCCCTGCTCATGCTTGTCTTTCTCTCTCTTTCTCAGAAATAAATAAAACATTTTAAAAAATTTTAAAAACAAACTGGATGAAGGGGATCGGAGGTACAGGAATGAAAGTTACTGCACAGGGAACATAGTCAATAGTATCATAATAGTGTTGTGTGGTGACAGACGGTAGCTGTACCTGTAGCAAGTACAGCATGACAGAGTGGTGGCATCACTATGTTGTACACCTGAAACTAACATAACGTTGTGTGCCAACTACAGTCCAATAAAAAAAAAAAGCTGACTGCTTGATTGTTTAAATAGGGAGAAAATTACAATGTACCAGTGCCAGGTGGTTTTTTTTTCTTTCTTGTGATTTAAATATATTTAAGATAAAAAAAAAAAAGCCTCTTTTTTTACCCAGTACTTCAATACAAGTTTCCTCTGGAAAGCTATATTCAAAATTTTCACGTGATTTTTCTGAATTGCCATTACATAAAAAAACACAGGAAGCAAACCTGAGTCCTTTCCATCCTCTCTCTGACTTACATTAAAAAACAGATATACATTAGGGCGCCTGGGTGGCTCAGTCAGTTAAGTGTCTGACGTCGGCTCAGGTCATGATCACACAGTTTGCGGGTTTGAGCCCCACGTCGGTCTCTGTGCTGACAGCTCAGAGCCTGGAGCCTGCTTCACATTCTGTGTCCCCCTCTCTCTCTGCCCCAAACTGCTTGCTCTCTGTCTCTCTATCTCAAAAATAAATAAACATTAAAAAAAAATTTTTTAATTTATTAATTTTTTAATAGTTTATTGTCAAATTAGTTTCCACATAATACTCAGTGCTCATCCCCACAAGTGTCCTCCTCCATGCCCATCAACATTAAAAAAATTTTAAAAAACATGCACACACAGATTATATGTGTGTGTGTGTGTGTTTGTTTATACATATGTCTGTGTTTGTGTATGTATCATATATGTGTGTGTGTATGTATATATATATATAATAAATATATAAGATACACACACACATATATATATACAATCTTTAATTGGCTTTATCCAGGAATTTTTAAATTATGTGGCAAAGTTAATATACCTATAAAATGAAGAAAAGTGCAGGTATCAGCACTACCTTTCTTGAAATGATGTAGAATGTGGCTATCTGTATTTGGAAAATACAGTTTCATAAAAAAGTTCAATAATACAAAAGAAAGTACCTTTCCATTGATTTTTTTTGTTATAAAAACAACCAAAATTTAATAGGGTATTCCTTTTAAATTAATTTTAAACACCTGAATGAAGATATCAGGCAGTAAAATATTTTATTGAATACTACTTTTATGATAATAGCATAGACAATTTTAATATGGGAAGTATTTTACAAAGATATAAATTTCAATTTAGCATGTGCATTTAAATTTATATTTAATATGTTCATATTTATCTTTAATAAAGTAATCAGTAAAGCCATTTTACAGTTAAGCTTCTTATCAGAAAATAAACTGCTTAAAGAAATTTTTAAAATTTAGTTCTCTTAAATAGTAACTTAGGATACAAAGGGAGAGAAAAATCTCTTAATAGAGTTATAGATGAGATTTTTAGATCCAAGGCATTTTCTCTGTTCAAACTGTAAAAGGATACACCATAGAAACTAGTTTCCAAGACGTGGTCTGATAGATTCTGGTGTTTAGAGCATAACAGAAATCATAACTCACATGTGCAACGTCTCTGTTAGATACCCTTAGAGCGTATGAGCATAAGAAAAATAAAACTGCAAGACCGCAGCATCAGAAACTAAAGACCTAGAGGAGTGTTCTTTTGTACAAAGTGAGGAGCAATTCCATTTTAATCACTTTTTCATCTCTCCTGTTATCCTCATAAAACCCTCAGTCTCTAATTATAATTTTCCTATGCCCTTTGATCAACATGTTACTTTGAGAAATAACTGAACAAAACGGAAGTAAGCATGCTAAGCACCCAAATGAGTGTTGGGCACAGAATAGGTGCTCAATATCCACTGTTTTTTCAATTAGCAATAATCGTGCCTCAGATAAACCTCATTGCCTACGATACTGCCACTGTGCAAAGCTTCCATTGTTTTTAATGTTTATTTTTGAGAGACAGAGCACAAGCAGGGGAGGGGCAGAGAGAGAGAGGGGGAGACACAGAATCAGAAGCAGGCTCCAGGCTCTGAGCTGTCAGCACAGAACCCGACGAGGGCTCCAACCCACAGACTGTGGGATCATGACCTGAGCCGAAATCGGACACTTAACCGACTGAGCCACCCAAGTGGCCGTCAATATCCATTTTTGAATGAATGAGCAGATTCAGATGAGAATTCTGACTCCCTGATGGCCGTTTTACACTCCAGCATTGCTAACTTTCATGGAAGACATGGTTAGGACCCAATTCTCAAGCTACAATATCCTGGTCCACCTTAGTACCACCTGGTAATCAGCTCCCCCAGGATGCAGACAGAAAGACCATTTCCATTCTGACTTAGGCAGGTGATATTATGATTGACTAAAGCAAGTTCTGCTACTGTACTTGGGGCATTTGAATCATCCCTGCCCCCAAAACAATGGGGTGCTATTGTGACATTCTAGGTAGGGGGACGCTCTCATAAGAAGCAGAGCAAGATTCCAAGATAGTTAGTAGGAAAGGTCAGAACTAACGTCAAGAGAGGCTTAGCCATCTGAGGTCACACCTGTCAATGCTGACCTCAAAACTCATCTTCTGCATCCTGAACTGATGACGATCTGGCCAACAGGTCACAACCGGACAGCAACTTACAGCACCAGCTCTGTCCCCAGAGCCAGTGGAGCTGACTCCCATGACAAAATTAGAAGACCAATTAAAATGTTCACCTTCCCTAAAATGTTCCTCGCTCCCTGAAATGTCTTCCTCATCACGATGCCCCTGTCCCAAGAAAACCCCACGTAGATCACACTTCATAGATTTGATGACTCTCAGTCCCTCCTGCACATCAAAAGACAGATCAGGAAGGTGATCCCTGGATATCCTCTAGACAAAGCCCAATCACACTCTCCGGAAAAGCAGTTGATTTTTAAACACGTCTATGGGCTCACCAACGGGCGAAGAAGGTGAGAACAACAATGTCTCTAGCAAACCAGTGTAAGCATAGATAGAAGTCACCCCAAAGAGTGACACATTAGTCCACGCCTTTATTCACTGATCTGTTCACTCGGCAAACATTTATTGTGCATCTACCATGTGATTGGAGCCATGTGAGAAAATGCAAGGAAGTAAGAATATAAACCATCACCCCCACTATTAAACACTCATGGAGTACCAGAGCTGGCTTGATGGGTGTGCAACCTATACAGCTGTGTGGGCCCTGGGCTTAGAAGAGCCCCAAGCATGGTTTTATATTCTGCCATCACCACATTAAAATCCTTGATGATTTTGGAACAGGGGTTTATCATTTTTTGCACTGGGCTCTCTACTCACCAGGCATGGGATATTGAAGTTCAAATACAGCTAACCCCAGTGGGACACACTGCCCCACTTTCTCCACCTCCCCTTCCACTGACAGTATCATTAATACGAATGAGGGAATCTGGGGGCACCTGGGTGGCTCAGTCAATTAAGCATCTGACTTTGGCTCAGGTCATGATCTCACACTTTGTAGGTTCAAGCCCTGCATCGGGCTATGTGCTGACAGCTCAGAGACTGAAGCCTGCTTCAGATTCTGTCTCTCTCTCTCTGCCTCTCCTCCACTCATGCTGTCTCTCTCTCTTAAAAATAAACATTAAAATATTTTTAAATAAAAAACAAATGAGGGAATCTTAGTTGATAACAGAGGGTTTCTTTTTTTATGTTTTATTTTTATTTTTGAGAGAGACATACAGCAAGCGGGGGAGGGGTAGGGAGGGAGGCAGACATAGAATCTGAAGCAGGCTCCAGACTCCGAGCTGTCAGCACAGAGCCCAATGCAGGGTTTGAACCCACAAACTGTGAGATCATGACCTGAGCCGAAGTCAGACATTTAACTGGCTGAGTCACCCAGGCACCCCTAATGGAAGGTTTCAATGCATCATCCCTGCATGAAGATTCATCAACCATTTCCTTCTTGGGGTAACTTCTCATTGTTTACTCCTCTCTTCCCAAGCTTGCCACCACCTCTTCCAAACCCCCAAATTGTTGCTCTCTTAGAGTAAATGCCAAGAGAGCATACCAAAGGTGACATCTGAGTTTTGGGGAAGGGTACTTATACCCAAGTGTCAGGAAGTGCTTTCTGGGCAAGCCGTGGGGCTGACAGCCTAATTCTAAGATGGAGTCACACACAAAAACCCCCTATGTGCCAGGCTGAAGGGTATATGTGGCCTAGAGACTAGATCGTAGCCATAGTCCTTCAAAGGAGGAAACAAGTGCATATCTCTGGGGCTTCGGGGAGAAGACTGCACATGAGGTAAGCCATGGGGGTGTGGGGGGAGGACTTGGGAGCAGGACACCAGGGACAGAGGGAGAGCCTGAGAAAGTACAAGTCAGAATGCTAACGTTCATGACCATTATCAAACACTGCGGACTAGGGCTGGCTTCAGGTCTCTGTGGTCTGTGTAGTCACATAGGACTCTGCCCTGGAGAAGGGCATCATACTTAGTTTAATATCCTACTGTCACTGTCTTGAAATTCTTGACAATTTCTGAAAAAAAGGGGGGTCCTCCTATTTCCATTTTGCACTAGGCTCTGCAAATGAGGTAGCTGGTCCTACGCAGCACAGTGGAAACAGCTTGCATGCACAGTCTCATTTAATCCATGCAGAGCCATAATCTATCATCATCAGTGTGATTTTCATTCACACTGGGGTGATGGGGTGGCAACGTCCTCTGCCAGGAGGTATGCAAAGAAGCGACAAAGCAATAGCACTGCTAGGAATTTACCCAAGGGATACAGGAGTGCTGATTCATAGGGGCACATGTACCCCAATGTTCATAGCAGCACTCTCAACAATAGCCAAAACATGGAAAGAGCCTAAGTGTCCATCAATGGACAAATGGATCAAGAAGATGTGGTTTATCTATACCATGGAATACTACACGGCAATGAGAAAGAATGAAATCTGGCCATGTGTAGCAACATGGATGGACCTTGAGGGTGTTATGCTGAGGGAAATAAGTCAGGCAGAGAAGGACAAATATCATATGTTTGCACGTATAGGAGGATTAGGAGGAACTTAATCGAGGGCCATGGGGGAGAAGAAGGTGGGAAATGGTGGGAGAGAGGGAGAGAGACAAAGCATGAGAGACTCTTGAATGCTGAGAACAAACTGAGGACTGATGGATGTGGGGGGGGAGGGGAGATGGGCATGGAGGAGGGCACTTGTGGGGATGAGCACTGGGTGTTATATGGAAACCAACCTGACAATAAACTATTTGTAAAGAAAAAAAAAAAAAGAAGCAATGAAGCCAGGTTTGAACCTGTGCTTTTGAGTGCTATGCCCACATATTTAATGATGGCGACAGGCTAGCTTTCCAAGCAAAGAGAGGAGCCAGTGGTCCAGTTAAGTCTCCAGACTTATGTACCAGTCTGGAGAGCAGGGTACATAAGGAGGATTAGCAGGAGACAGTGCAAGAAGGCTGAACTAGATTAGACCACTGCAGTCCCTGAATGAGTATGGACTCTTTCTCTCTGGAACAAAGAAAGCATGCAGGAGCGATGTGATGGTCAGAATCGTATGTTAGAAAGTTTATTATAATAGCATATATGGTAATTTGGAAAGGGGCAACCAGAAAGGCAGGAAGAAGACATTTGAGGCTCATACTTCAAACCTGGGGTAATGGGATTAATAATGAAAAGTGATGTTCAATAAGTACTTACTCTCTGCCGGACACTGTACCTGAATTATGCCATTCAAGCCCCCTCGAAATCCTTTAAGGTGGATATTTTTATTATTCCCATGCCATCAATGGAAAATAAGAGGTAAAGGGACTTTAAGTAACTTGTCCATGATTACACAGCCAATGAGCTGCAAAGGCATTATTTATTTAGCTCCAGAACTAGTGACTTAAGCTCCAATAAAAAGCCTAAGAAGCTGTCTTTTTTACTAAAAAAGAGCTCTGAAATACATATGAAAACATTGAACCAACTGAGACTGAGCCACCCGGGTGCCCCCCATTTTTAATATTTATTTACTTACTTACTTACATTTATTTATTTATTTATTTATTTATTTATTTATTTATTTAGAGAGAGCTGTGAAGAGGCAGAAAGAGAGGAAGAGAGGGGGACTCCCAAGCAGGCTCTGCACTGAGAGCACAGAGCCCGATATGGGGCTTAAACCCACAACAGTGAGATTATGAGCTGAGCCGAAACCAAGAGTCAGAGGCTTAACCCATATGAAAATATTTAAAACACAGCATTAAAGAATGTTGTGTTTTAAATGTTTATGTTTTAGAGAGAGTGAGTAGGGGAGGGGCAGAGAGAGAGAGGAAGACAAAGAATCTCAAGCAGGCACAGAGTCCAACATAGAGCTCAAACTCAAGAACGGTGAGATCATGACCTGAGCCTAAACAAAGAGCTGGACACATAATCAACTGAGCCACCCAGGCACCCCTAAAGAATGCTGTTTTCAACAAGGAGTTTTAGCAGCTTTGGGTGCCCATTTGGAAGCACTGTCACCCAAAACCTTTGTCCCCGGCTCAAAAACAGAATCACAGACCAATACGACAGTTTGGAAAATCCAGAAATAGAAGAAAGTGTTTTTTAAAAATATAACACTTGATAACACAAGCTTTCCATAATACAAAAAAAATGGTAAGAAGAATTACTTAGTAAATAAAACTGGAATAACTGGGTAATAATTTGGGAGAACTGTCCAGTTCTCCAAATAGGTTCCAAGTTTACACAATATACAAAAATAACCTCCACCTGGACTAAGGAGTCAAATACGAAAAAAAAATTGAACGACGGAAAATCCAGCAGGAGACAGGCTAGAATGCTTATTGGATTTGTGAAAGACAGTAACTGCAGCTTTGAAGCAGCAGAATAAATCATGAAGGAAGAGACTGACAGATTTGAATACATAAAACATTTAAAACTTCTGTACAATGAAACAACAGCAAGACTAAAATAAAAAGGACATTATACTGAGGACAATATTTGCATTCTATCTGTCAAAGAGGGCCTTAAAACTCACATTATAGATATTCTTATTCAAATTCATAAGGAAAACATCAGACCTCAAAATATAAATATGGAAAATACGGGGCAGGGTGAGGGGGAACACAATGAACACATTCACAGAGGAGCATGATTGGTAAAGGAAAAAACAGAAAATGGCTCAGCCCACCAACAATTACTACAATAAAAGGTAAAGCAAGTGTAAGATACGATTTTTCACTTTCTCCGGGTAGCATTTCCCCCACACTGGCAGCATCCGCTGCTGCCACAGTTCTATCGTGCCTGGGAACTCATTCTTTGCTGGTGGCATTGTAAGTGGTTACAACCTTCTTAAAAATCGGTATCAGAACACACAGCCAGACTCTGGCTCAAAACCACATTGATTTTCATAATAAGCAATTACATACGGAGCACTTTATCTTCTGGACATGATAAAAGCAAAAGTGAGTATGGGCACAGACGTGTGCATCCATTATCATTTACGAGGGCAACATGCTGGGGGCCGACGGAATGCCCCAAATCATGGGGATGCATTCATAAACTCTGACACAGGGTGCTACAGGGGCTGAGACACTTTAAGTTTTTCTCCTCAGAAGTTCAGTCCAAAAGGATGGACAAAGAGACAAGAAGTTGGAGGGGAAGCAATTGCTAAAAGAAAATCATAGAAAGATTTCCTTCGAGGCTGTCAGAGCCTGGACGTGCTTATGGATTGAGGGCAGCAATACAGCAGAGGAAAAGAAAGGATGCAACTGTAAGAAGGGGAGAGAATGAGAAGGAAGGGAAGGAGGTGGAAGAGAAGTAAAGCAACAGGGAAGAGAGACTGCACCTGGGGCCTGGGACGAAGCCCCAGAAACGAGACCCAAAGGTCACCACGGAGGAGTTTGCCGTGGAAATGAGGAAGTCCTTCCTCCGGAGCAGAGATGAAGAGAGGCAAACAGAAACGTGTCTGAAGTGAAGACCAGGATCGGTGAGATCCCTCGAGAACTTCTTACTCGGGTGAGCCTCTCTGGGTTTGGCAGAATCCCGCAGCCCTGGCACCTCGGAGGCTGACATGTCAGTAGAAGCGATGCTTCAGTCAGGGGTCACTGTGGCACTTCCCAGCGAGGAAAGGAAAAAAAATGAGCAATAATGCCACCAGGGGGCAGGTTTGGTTCTGGCAAAGGGACTTCAAAGATATTTTGAAAAAATATCTATATATTTTTTACTTTCAGCTCTCAGCCTATTCTTTGTTTTGCAACAATAAATACTGCATAGGGGTCCAGAGCAATTTCTGGACAATGCATATGCATTGTGCATATGAATTTTGTTCCAAAAACTCGGGTGTGCATCAAATGTCACAGTACTTTACACCCTTTGAATAAAATTAAATCTGACCTCAAGTTGAGATCATAGGAGGCCAGATTGAAAGTCAGTCTCAGTAATTATTACGGCTCCCACGGCCCCCGGGGGGTCCCTCAGAGGTTCAATGCTAGCGTTTAGGTGTCTGGTCCAATACATGAGATGCTAACGATCTGAACCAATGTGATCCCTTGATATGCTGTGGCGGGACCACGTCCTTACCTGGTAGGAATGAGCAGACATTCCAACATCTGGAACACACACACACACACACACACACACACACCACCTTAGGGTGCTTACAGAGGGGAGCCAGGAGTCATCCTATCTGAGGATACCCCACCAGCCCTCCGTTTGCCCCTCTCTCTCCAATGCCTACATCTCTGTCTCCAAACTCCTTGCCTTCCTCTACGGGGTCTCTTCACTGGCCAGCTGAGGCATTCAGAAAGACAGATACCGCCGGGCCTACGCCAGCCTCAAGAGAGGCCTGGGGCCCAGTGACCCGGTCTCTTTCTCAGACTGGGGAGAGGGGAAGACACAGGGACAGAATCCACCCATACACCCTAAGTGTGCTGCCACGCTTACCTCAAGATTACCATTTCTAAAACCCCCTTGTTTACAAGTCTGACAGCGTGTGACAGTGAGATGTCTTGTTCTGGTAGGTGACACAGCACTGGGGCATCCCTCATAGCCATCAGTGGGCCGAGGGTTTCCCATCATGCTAAGTCCCGTGGAGAAACAAAGAGAAAGAAGGAACATATCCTCATCCAAGGAGTTCCAGTGTCTCATGCACAGACACAGGTGATTAAGACCCGGTGAATTTAGGTAAGAGTTGCAAACTAAAAGCCAGAAGGCCAGATCCCGCTGAAAAAAGGCACATTGCGAACTTTTAAATCATTGGCCAACGTTGAAAATATCGAAAGCAGGGATAGTTCATGTAAGTAAGTACTAGTATATGTCGCATTTCTTGAAAACTGAGACCTGAGGCCCAGCGTTGAATTCCTGCATGGCTGCCGCCATTATTCGCAGAGTAGAGGCTGCTCTCTTTAGTGGAGGCCATGGTTCTCTGCTTTATCACAGTCTCCACCACAGCCTATAGTATTATGCCCAGTCTATGTCCCTTATTTATGCTACTTGGCTAGCTTCTATAAGAATTTGAGCTTGAACCTCCGACTGAGTAAACTGAATACAATTATACTCACGACACAGTATTGTGTTCCAGCCTGATTAAGGCTAAGCGTCTGCCTTTCCTCAGTGTTCACCCTGAGAGATCTGGGAATTCAGAACTCTTTCTGACGGCCTTAAGATTTGAGCAGATACTAAAGACAATGGCTTATTTCAGGTACCGACTTGGTTCCTGTGCAATCATCATAGACAAGGCCAGTGATAGTTCTGGTACACAGCAGAGTGTACCCAGGCTTGTGTGTGGGACAGCAAACCCAAGGTACAAAAAGATGTTTGTGAAAGTGTGGTTTTAATTCCAATGTTGGGCCTCAGTTTCCATCACTGCTATCAAGAGTGCCCAGTGGCGGACGGCGCCTGGGTGGCTCAGTCGGCTAAGCGTCCCACTTGGGCTCAGGTCATGACTTCGCAGTTAGGAAGTTTGAGACCCACGTTGGGCTCTGGGCTGACAGCTTGGAGTCTGGAGCCTGCTTCAGATGCTGTGTCTCCCTCTCTGTCCCTCCCCCTACCCTCTCAAAAACAAATATTAAGAAAATCAAGAGCGCCCAGTGGATCAGCCAGTCCCAGTGAGCAAGCATACACTGGTGTGGGCAGGCTGCAGGAGGCCACACACACACACACACACACACACAAACACACACACGCATGTTCCCCTTTCAGAACCGATTTTCATCCTGACTTCAGGCTTATGAGCTCAACCCCAACCTGCAGAGTCACCCAGCTTCATTTTGCTCACTTTTACTTTTCAACAGACAGTCCATGCTCAGAGCTTTTTCCATGGTAAAGGAGAAGAGTCCAACAGAAACAAGTGGGGAGCCGGCTGAACTCCGGAGAGAAAAATAAAAGGGAAAATAATTTTCTAATGAGGACTTCTGCACTTGTCTGGCTTTCCTGGGGAGCTCAGTTTACTATCCAGGAAAATTCCTCTGGAGGTGTCTGAAAATAAAGTTTTAAGCACAAAAGATCTAAATGCAATATAAGTAAGTATAAATTAATAACACAACAATTTTAAAAATGTGTTCTATATGTTGGAAAGTGTTGCAGAATACGAAGGAGCTCGCTGTGAGCCCCCATCATGCACAGATATCCAACAGGAATGCTGTTAGAAACTTCTGCTGGGGGGTGGGGGAGCACCTGAGTGGCTCAGTCAGTTAAGCATCCACCTCTTGGTTTCAGCTCAGGTCATGATCTCATGGTTTGTGAGGTCAAGCCCTGCATCGGGTTCCACACTAATAGTGTGGAGCCTGCTTCAGATCCTCTCTATGTCTCTCTCTGCCTCTCCCCTGCTCATGCTCTCTCTCAAAATAAATAAACTTAAAAAAATTTTAAACACAATCTTTTGCTGGTTGCAGTTTTATAAATACAATGGAGTATAGCTATCTAGAAAGACTGTGATTTAAACTAGGGAAAAGAAATGAGCATAAACCCATAAAACATTCAGAGTATCCCACATCCTTTAGCAGAAAGGATGCCCCACCTTCGCCAGCTGATTTCTGAAGATGGCTGTGCTTACACGGGACATACCTAGTGGCTCCTTATGGTGCCCTGACCCTTAACTGCAGAATGACAAAGAATAACTTGACTTCGGCTAGTACGGTATCTGCCAAACTGTAGATAAAACAGCTCTATCTTGCAAGGCTACACAGTACAGCATTGTATCTTGAGTCTTAATAGTTTAGGCAAAGAGAATACAGTATTTACAAGACATAGGATATTCATGAGTTAAATATTGCCAAAATCTACATCCCACCTTTATCAGAAAGTCAGTCTCTCAAGTGACATTCAGAAATACTTCATTTAAAAGGCATGTCTATATTAGAGTCTCCTTAAATATAAATTGTAAAGAAAGTGCAGCTGTAAAATGAGTTCTATCCACTAGGAAACAGGTTTGAAGACTATATTGTAAATTCTGTATCCCATTGTTAAAAAACAAATGCATCCTTAAACATTAAAAAATATATATTACTGCATCTTTACAGAAATGGGTGTTTTTAGTTCATGATCTAAAAACAAGTGAGTAGAGATACCAATGTCACAGATAGTGATGGGAAGCAAATTAGGATCAGCATCCTCAAAAATATACAGGAGCTCTCAAAAT
The DNA here is from genome assembly GCF_008692635.1 of Crocuta crocuta. Taxonomy (NCBI): domain Eukaryota; kingdom Metazoa; phylum Chordata; class Mammalia; order Carnivora; family Hyaenidae; genus Crocuta; species Crocuta crocuta. Next base: position 7,297,414 of record NW_027529451.1, read on the forward strand.
GTGTATGAACTCTTACACACATACACAACACATGCGCGAGCGCGCGCACACACACACACACACAAGAAATAAATGGAAACATACCCGGGGGGCCCCAAAGCTCTGCCTGCACACCCAGGACACTTCCTTTGGGGTGTCTTTGCTGGGAGGCTTCCACAGAAACACATCACCCCACCCATATTAGGCAGTTTCTTCAAGTGTTATTAATCAGAAACCTGCCAGGGAGAATACTCAATTTCCTCTAACGATATCTGGAATATCATACCAAGCTATATCACCAAATAAGCAATAAAACAACACACCCCTCAAGTAGGTTCTAAAAGATTTATGTCTCTTCTACTGTTGAGGAGAAAGGCTCCTGTAATAAACGACTAACATTAGTCACAAATCTGCAGGTCAGCAAACAAGCAAACAAAGAAAAAAGGTGGAAATGACCACGTGTGAGCACAGAAAGGCAACTCGTTAATTACTTTTAAGAATGTAAATTTGGTTGGCGCAATGCGGAATTATTTATGAAATGTTGACCAAAGAGGAAATCTGCATGAGAACATTGAGTAATGATGGGGCAAAGCAAACTAATGGAATTTTCTATTTCATTCTCTGGACCTTAGGCTTCTGCAGACTCTCCCTAATTCCCATGCCCTCCATATCTGGTCACTGGGGTGAGGCTTCTGAAGAAACAAGCAGACATAAACTTATTGTACACAGACGCTTTAGAGAGCAAAGTGTAACTCTGCTATGATGTTAGAAGCTCCTGGGGAGTTCTGGAAAGCCTATCAAAGATCACAACAGAGACCAATGGTGATGCCTCTGAACTTAAAATCAGTGCAGATGGTGTGTGTGTTTTAGTAAGGACACAGAGAGAGAGATGGGAAGCGAAGGCAAATGACATACTACATCTGGGAACAAGTCACGAGGGAAAATAGTTTGCAAACTAATTGATTGAATATTGTATAATCATGATCTCCACACAGGACAATCCCCTGCGGTGTAAGAAAGAAAAGATTAGAACATCTCTACATAATTTTAAATTTTAAATTCATCCTTAAAAATGATTATGTGTATTTTTAAAGTAATACATGTAGATGATTTTAAAAGAATAAAAACATATGGGGGTGAATGAATACTCAGTTTATTTTCTATTTTTTTCATGTTTTTTCTTAATTTATTTTTGAGAAACAGAGAGAGACAGCATGAGCAGAGGAGGGTCAGAGAGAAAGGGAGACACAGAATCTGAAGACAGGCTCCAGGCTCTGAGCTAGCTGTCAGCACAGAGCTCAATGCGGGGCTCAAACCCAAGAACCGTGAGATCATGACCTGAGCTGCAGTCGGACGCTTAACCGACTGAGGCACCCAAGTGCCCCAATTTTCAATTTCTTTTTAACTGTCAGCAGACTGTGGTCAAAACCTGAAAAGCCTTTGTGCAGGTAAGCAATCAAGGAACCCGATGGCTTCTTTAGGTCAGTTACTCTATACTTAGGTTTATTATTATTGTCATTGCTCTTATTATGATTTATTTTAATTTTTTCATGTTTATTTATTTTTGAGAGAGAGAGAGAGCAAGGGAGGGGCAGAGAGAGAGAGAGAAGGAGAGAGATAATCCTGAGCAGGCTCTGCATGTCAGTGCAGAGCCTGACGTGGGGCTCGATCTCACTAACCTAAGGGTGAGATAATGACCTAAGCCAAAATCAAGAGTCAGATGCTTAACCGACTGAGCCACCCAGGTGCCCCGCTCTTATTATGATTTTCACAGAAGCAGTATATGTTAACTGTAGAAAATTAACAATTTCCTACATTGGAGAGGAATACTAAGGAGAGAAAATCTCCTGTAAATATCTCTAAAATATTTTGGTACCTGTCGTCTTCCCCTTATCTAACCATATATATAGCATTTTACATATTTATGAGTATCTATGTATATATAAACACATGGTTTTTCAAAATTGGTATTATACTATAGTGGCTGTTGGTATAACTCATTTTTTCAGTTAATAATAAATTATGAAATACGTTATTTTGGAACAGAATTTTAAGTGACTATATACTAGAAATTTGCATATAAATGAGGTACTAAAATTTAACCAATTCCCTATAGTTGAATACTTAGATTCTTTTACATTTCTTGCTCTTTTAATACTTAAAGTTTGGACATGAAGGCCTGTGGGTGCCAAGCAGAATGGACTAGATTTTACCCTACGGAGCAGTCGCTCTCAAGGGAATGGCATTAACTACCTCTAGGGAATGTTCTGGAAATCTGGGCAGATGTTTTGGTTTGCAAGATGTGTGGAGACGGCTCCTGGTGTTCAGGACCAGAGAGACCACCGGCTCTGCAGTGTGCAGAGCAGTCCTGAGCATAAAGCCTCGTCCTGTGTCCTGCCCAACTTCCAAGTGTCCTCCTGGAAATGTGTGAGGTGAGGAGCCTGAGTACAATGCTCCAAGCCCATATCCTAACTCTGTGTGACATACAAATGCAAAACATTCTGTGCCCATTTTTCATAAACACTCAGTCTTTCACTACCCGTGTAAATGGAGGGAAACAGGTGTTCTTCAAAGCTTTACCAAGAGGGGTGCACCGTTTTTGAAAACTGCATCGCTAATGCCCCGCCACGCCCACTATTTGCATCAGCAACAACAGCACCTACTTAACACAAGTCTGCATTTCTATATGGCTTACGTTCAGTGTGATTCCAAGAGTACAAGTGAGGAATTTACCACTCACGTTCTCGTGTCTTCCAGGACCGTCGCGCCCACGCATGTCGTAGTGAAATACGTATCTGTATTATGAAGATTCACTCACCTTTATGTTATGTGCAAGGTCTTGTATTACCTTATACCAAGTCAGGTGTGGGTATCGGTCTCGTTTTAGGAGAGTAAAGGGGCCATTAACAATATTTATTATAAGCAGTGGCCATTGGGTCTATAGGGTTGAAAATTGCTACCATAAAGCACAGGAAGCCATTAGAGATTTCCGGCAGGAGAGCAGCATGGATGAGATATGGATACGCCGAGAGCACAGAAAACAAATGGGAAAAAGAGATGGCAAGAGACAAAGAGACCGGAGAGCAGGCAAACAGAATCTGGGCAGGGAAACAACGCAGACCCAGAATATCGCAATGTCTGCGAGCATAAGAAGGAAGAGAGAATTTCACAGAAGACACCTTGAAAGAGAAGTGACTGGAGCTTAGTGACTGAATATGGTGTCAGAGTGCCTACAGAGTGACTGTGTTCTCAGAAGTAGCCTCACACACGTGCACACGCATTCGTAAGCACACATACACAGACACACACTTACATGCTCGGAAACTCCAGATTCGTTACCAAGTAATCCCTCTCCCCCTCCTGCTGCCAAAGGGAAGACTTATCACACCACAGATTCTGTGATCTGACAGCTCAAACTGACACTAGCCTGAACTGGAGGGGCAAAGCCTTATTCGGCTTATTTATTTGTTTGTGATTCTCCATCCAAGATAATCCCCGAAATAAATTTTCAGTGTGCTTCAAGAACACTCGAGGTTATAAATCATATACTTGCATTCCCATACTACAGTAAGCAGAAAACCACAAAGATCAAGTGCACATGTGTATATATATATATCCCTGCCTTGCCAAATCCGTATGCACACACCCACACAAAGAGAGACAATAAAAGGAAACTAAGAATCTGTGAACCAATGATTAGGTGTCAGTAGCATACACGTTTACTAATCAGAAGCAACCCTACCAATTAAAATAGCATAATATTAGACTGGGCAAGAAAACCATGGTACTAAAGAGCAGAAAAAAAAAAAATTCCAAAATGAAAGACTAGAGCATCACAGATATTAACCAGAAGAGAATCAATGTTACAAAATACTGGAGCTAGAAGAGAATGTCCCGATTAATAGTCAATTTCCAGTTAAGATTAAAAGTGTATTATATGCTGATTCTCTGACTTTAGCAGGTATATCCATCCTCAATTTCAATTTCTTTTGAAAATAGATAATATCACTGTTTCTTTAAATACAGGAAGCATGAGTCAAAAATAGCCCCAAGTATAATGGGGCTGTTTAGTTTTTCCTGACCCACGTCTGCAACAGTAGTGAGTCAGTAAAGAAATATCACGTTCTTGGTTGCTTTTCTTCACAATGGAAAAGTGAGGAAAATAGTAACCACACCTTTCTCAACCCAGGGCAATTATTCCCCCACGCCACCAAAAAGTGTCAGTTGTATTCCATCAAAGTGGAAAGCGTCCCTAGAAACCTCACTATTAAATTCTCACACTGTCCAGTTCTTTTTTTTTTTTCCTTTTATGGGTAACATAGCATCTGAAATGCAGTCTTTAGCACTCTTCTATTTGCCTTGTGCGACAAAAATGCAAGACACAGCCCACCAACTATGTTAACTGCCCAAAATGGGTAATGAATTTTTTTTTTCTAGGAGAGAGAGACAGCGTGAGCAGGGGAGGGTCAGAGAGAGAGGGAGTGACAGACTCTGAAACAGGCTCCAGGCTTAAGCGAAAGTCGGACGCTCAACCGACTAAGCCACCCAGGCGCCCCAATGGGTAATGAAATTTTCTAGGCAAATGCACAGACAACACCGCCCCTCTCTCCCCATCCCTACTGCCCGATATCAGGTTTGACAAGGGGTAGAATATGCATGTATTGGGTATACATCATGCTACAGTGTAGGAGGTTTAATAAGCCAAGAGAAGATCCTTCAGGTGAGGTTATTGGTGGTTATGGCTTAACCCTATGGCCTTCCCTCTTCCTCTTAATTAGCCACACATTCCAAGCTCCTTGTTGTGAAAGACAAGGACCCCAAGACTGCCCCTTTGCACCCCTGTCACCTTTGAATTACATCTTCTCTTCTTAAGTCTCTGGGTCATCATGTTGTGATTCTTCCTGGAATCTACTTCTTTACAACCATCCCCTAACTGGCTCTCACTGATTGTTCAAGACTTAGCTCTAGTGTCACCCAGTAAGGTAGATATCCTCTCTCTCTGCTCTCAGGGCAAACAGGGTTTCTCTCCATCCGGGCCTTTCCTAGTTCCGTTGTGATCATCTCTTTACTCATTGGTCTCCCCACTTAGGAACATCACAAGGGCAGGAACCAAGTCTTTTTTAATTTTTTTTAATGTTTTATTTCTGAGAGGGAGAGAGACAGTGTGAGCAGGGCAGGGTCAGAGAGAGAGGGAGACACAGAATCTGAAGCAGGCTCCAGGCTCTGAGCTAGCTGCCAGCACAGAGCCCAATGTGGGGCTTGAACCCACAAACCGTGAGATCATGACCTGAGCCAAAGTTGGACGCTGAACCAACTGAGCCACCCAGGCGCCCCCCAAGTCTTTTTGATGCTCGTATCTCCAGGGCACAGCACAGGGAGCGTTTTGTAAAGGTCTGTCGCTCGCCTGGCTGGGAAGAAGTGCTATTGCCTATAAAAGCTATGAATAGTAACTCTGATTTTCTCACTGAGGTTAGGGAGAGGTTTGCAAGTCGGAGTTTTTACGAACCAAGATCTTGGAGGTAGCTGAGCTTGAGGGGGAAGATGCCAGAGGCAGAGCATGACCCAACCTCCATGGTTCCAACCCATTGTGAACTCCTACTCTATCTGTCATGGCGTCTGGGCAACTCACTGGTTCACCTCCATATACATCATGTCCATGCAGCAAGGGAGGGGGAGCAAGTAGTGTTGACGCATGACTTCCCTGTTCTTCAAAATCTGATTTGGGAGTTTAACCGGTGGGACCATGCTAAGAGACATGCAGGTGAGACACCTGGAGCCTCTAGAGCCAGGGGCTTTGTCTCACTCAGGATTGTCAGCCCTCACCAGCTGTGTGTGGAGACACATTCAAGCACTTTTGTTCTGTGATCAGTTGAAACCCACTGCTGGCATTCTCTTCGTTTTTTATCACATAAGCCCCTTGGGCCTACGATGCTTTTGTTGGTGGAAAGAACAGAAGGTTTCACACTCACAAAGGCTACTGGATTTAGACTTTTAACATCATCTCCAAGGGAGGCGATGCAAACACAGACATGCTTTGGCACGGTTGGAGCAAAGAAGCCGTTCATCATACAGTTTTAACCTTGTATCCTGTTACCAGATCATACTTTCTGAAATACACTGTGAATCAGAAGTTTTAATAAATCCTAGAACTATCTTTGCAAAAAGCACAATTATTTTGAATTCATGTGTAGGTCAAGTATGTTAATTTGTTAAATGTAAACAATGTTTATAACTGCTTGGTATGTCATTAGCTTGTAATATACTAGGAGCCACTTCTCCAGATCTTCAAGAGGTCTTACAAACACAGAATTATTTATAGGATCAGTAGACAATGGGCACTGAACCATTTCATCAAAAGGAGAAATGCAATTTTACTTGTGACTTACCACATTAAGTTTTGCCCAGAACTCAGGTCCTTCTTCCATATCTCGAAGGCTTGGTGGAATGTACCAAAAGCAAATATTGGCATATTCAGGCTGAGGGTTTAAAAAATTTGAAAATTATTTTATTAACTTAAGATTAATCTTATAATGTAATTAAGCTTCATTACTTTCTCTAAAAGTTGTCATGTGTGTTATTATGTTGATAACAAATCACTCTACCTTACTTCTGATAACAGCCTATTGGGAGATTTTCTTCTCAGTTAGGTGCACCCAATGAAGGTGCTCTTTCCTCCAGGTAAGGGATGAGCACAAATTTGGGAATAAACATAATAAAGTTTGAAGCTTCCCCAACCAAGCTCAGACCACCAATTGGCACCTGATACTCATATGCCCAGAGGCGCCCTGACCCCTCCGTCTTCAACTCTGATCCTCAATTCATTTCTTACATCACGATATCCTTCCAATAATTCCTTCTCTATTTAAGGTAGCCAAGAGTGACTTCCATTACCTGATATACCTGACAGATGCAAAATTCCCATCAACCTATGAGTTGATGACATATAATGTACTTGGACTTCACTTAAACAGCCCTGCCATGACCCTTGCCTATACTGCTTTGGGGAAAAGAGCATCACCTTGACTCATGGCTCTCAAGTATCAGTGTCAGTCCCAAGAAATCTAAGGATGTGAGTTGGATAGAGGACTTTTTCAAAACAGGGAGTCTCAGTCCCCATGCTCAGAATACCCCCCAGTCTGATTTAGTCCACCAGAGAAAAGGCTGGAGAATTAGTATTTTACAAAGCATCTCAGGTGATTCTGAACTATGTTGTGCATGGTGTGTGTTTGAGAAACTCTAATTTAAAGTGGCCAGAGCCAAATCCTCATCTCCAGTAATCGATTTTGGTTAAATATGGGATAACCTACCAGAACAGGTTTTAGTCTAGCTCCTGTCACACAGACAAGATTGTCTCCATTATACGCGTCATCCTCACAGGACAAAAACATGGACATGTCATAGACAATCATAAGACTTGTGTTCCATGACCAGGTGATTTGGGAAGTTCTCTTGGGGGTTTACACAGGAAAGATTGGACACACAGGAAAGACTGGATATTCAGGAAAGATTCTAAGTCACGCCAACCTTCTCAGCAGTGTCTTTATTTGATTCTTAGCAGTGATATTATTTGAAGTGGTTTCCATTTTTCCACATAAACATAGGTCATAGGTAATAACCAATGTTATAATAGTTCTCAGTAACCATCCGTTATACTCTAGTGTCAGTGAATTCACAAGTATTTCAGAAAGATGAAAGTGCTATTATCTTATATCTTAAAATCAAGACCAGTACCATATAGAGTTCAGATTCTAGTGGATTTTAAATCAAAAGTGAATCCCAGAAACATTCCCAGCTCAACAAGGTAAGTCCTTTAATCTTTGGAATTTGTAACATGCTTATTGAATTTGACAAGGAAGAAAGAAAGAAAGAAAGAAAGAAAGGAAGGAAGGAAGAAAGGAAGATAGAAAAGAAAGAAAGGAAAGAAAGAAAAAAGAAAGAAAAGAAAAAGAAAAAGAAAGCCACAAATCTTCAAAATATAGAGTAGTTCCAAACGGAGTACTATTTAATTCAACTCAAGTTCTGCAAACATTTATCATGAGATTACAATAGTCTTTACAAATCCATACAATTTATACTTGGATTTCTGATATAACTCATTTGGTATCTCTAGGAAAGAAATGTACTGTCCTTCAAAATTCTTTACTCCTTTTAATGTGAATACATCTGTTCAAATAAAGCAACTACAGTGGGTCAGAAAGTAGATGACAATATAATCATTATCTGTCATTGGGTTCTAGGAATTCATGTCTTTTATATCAATGATGATTTTTTTTCCAGATATCATTAACTTCTTCTCAGCTCAAATCCACCCTTTTTTGTACCCTGTAAGAATGGAAGTGGACTCTAGAAATAGCTCTCCTTGCCATCTGGTCCCAACTTAGACTTCATCAGCAGAGGGTGCTGGAGGGACACTGAGAAGGAAGAGGTAGCTCTTCCGGGTTCCAGTATGCTAACTTCACGGATCCCTTGCAGGATGTGTGGGTCTTTGAGCAGTGCTGTGTTCAGCCCCAGTAGACCCCCTGCCAACTTCACCCCAGCATACTCATCAGATGGCTTCAGAGCAGACTGGTAGGTGCCCTAAATGGCGTTTTCAGGCACGCTCCCCTCAGGTGATTTCACAGGGGAGTGCCGCCAGCGAGGCACCCCTGTATAGCCTGAGTGAGTTTCAAGGTACCTCTCAGAGGCTTAGTCTAGCCCCGACCCCCACCCCCGTGCTTCCTTCAATTACCACCTGATCTCAGCCCTGGGAGGGATGGCCTCTGGCTTGGGTGCTGTATCCCAGTCCTGTGAGTGGCGCTTGTTTTTTACATCTGCTATTTCTGTATTTTTTAGGGTTCCCTTTTTCTCCAATGAGGCAATCCCCGTTAATAATTCTTCTTTTTCTAATATGAAACGCCTCACAAATTTGTGTGTCATCCTCGCACCGGGGCCATGCTAATCATCTCTGTCCTGTCCTGATTTCGGTATATGTGCTGCTGAAGCAAGCACAATAATTCTTAAACTGCACTTTCCCACTTCAAATTACTGTGCAGTTTTTGTCTTCTTAGTGGACCCTGACTAATACATCAGTAAGTTATTACTTTTCATTTCCATGGAGACATCATAAATCATTTTGTGGTAGTTTCTACTTGTTCCGTATCTGCTCTATGTTGTAGAAGTTAGGACTTAGACCTTTTAAATCACCTTTTAAATTTGCTTCCATTAGTAAGTTTCTGTTTTGATATATTTTTAGAGTTTTTTAAAGTTTATGTATTTATTTTGAGAGGGGGTGGGGGGAGAGGAGGGGACGGACAGAGAGAGAGAGAGGGAGAATCCCAAGCAGGCTCTGCGCTGTCAGTGCAGAGCCCGAGGAGATGCAGGGCTCACACTCATAAACAATGAGATCATGACCTGAGCTGTAATTGACAGTCAGACGCTTAACCGACTGAGCCACCCAAGCACCTCTCTGTTTCCATATTTTAGAAGTGACATATCTGTGATTTTTGCCCCGTCTCTTTTATAATGGTGTGGCTTCGGGGCTGTGACATTTGAAGCCTTTTCGACACTTCATCTGATTGGAAGATATTTGATCTCCGTTTGGTAGAATACCTTTACTGTCATCATTTCCAAAACTATTAAGATTTGGAAAAAATAGCCTTTTGAACATTCATGGGGAATATACTTGAGGTTTTCCTGTTTCTTTGGCTTTGTGGCTTATACTTGATATAGTGACTTTCTTCAAGAAGCTTCAAAGCACTAATGAGTATTTTCAGAGTAGAACCATTCACATGGTACTTCATTGCCTATATATTAAGAAAGCCTGACTTCTCGAGTATCTTAGGAACACTCTACCCTATGTACTCTAACACCATAAAATTGAGAACATAAAAAGGGAATCCAAGTGTCTAGACCAGACAAATGATACCAAAGGGTACAAAAACACCTGTAGCAGTGAAAAACATTGTTCCAATATTTAAAAATTCACGGAGACATACAAAAGTGTCACTAAAGGAAAGATAGATGTGTTCTATCCTGGTTTTCAAAGAGAAAGAAAAAACATAGATATATTCTAAGAAATGAAGCAGGCACTTTGATGTCAATTCCAGCAAGGATTATTGAGCAATTGACATGAGACCACTTGGGGAAATAAGTCAAGGGTCACCAAGACGTAGTACCTTGCATCCTCTAAAACTGAGTAACATCTAAAGAAATTCATCTCCTTTGCTTACCGTGTCATTAGATTACAATAATATAATAAAAGGCAAAGCTAGCACCAGGCATTTCAATAAGTCTGCATTTCAAAAATGCAGACTCTGGCAGATAGATGGAAATGATCATACAAGCATCGAATGGAGAAAGGGGCCATGGTGGATTTCAAGTGACTTCAAGCTTTTGGTTTTTAATATCTCATTAGACTACTGAAAAATTTCAAGGGCAGCACTGAGTAGCACAAACAGTCTTGGTTTTGGAGTTCCATGGATATGGTTTGAATCTCAACTTCACCAGCTCTTTGTTTGGACAAGTGATGAACTCTAATCTTCAGCTTCCTAATCTATGAAATGGAGATCAAAGTGCCCACTTCAAAGAATTGGTTAGATAGCACAGAGATTATTTCCATTATTTACTACTGTATCTGGCATACAGCAGGGACTCTTTTAGTATCGTGGCTATTACTTGGGGCTGCATTGGTAGAAAGAGATGTCCTTTTCAAGTGGATGAATAGCCCCATTAAAATCTGTACTAGGCGGGATACATTACTATGTTTCCATACAATATTTGAGGGAGAATGTTAAAGAATTACAGCCTGCCCAAAAAAGGGTAACTGATGGGGTGACTGGGTGGTTCAGTCGGTTGGGCAGCTGATTTTGGCTCAGGTCATGATCTCATGGTTCTTGGGTTCGAGCCCCATGTCGGGCTCTGTGCTGACAGCTAGCTTAGACCCTGGAGCCTGATTCGGATTCTGTCTCTCTCTCTCTGACCCTCCCCTGCTCATGCTGTCTCTCTCTCTCTCTGTCTCTCTCTCAGAAATAATTTTTTTTAAAAAGGGTAACTGAAGTGTCCAATTCAATAAACAGAACGTTCTATGTTCTAGATATTGAACTAGACATTCAGATGAGAAAAATGACTACATTATATACTTATCTCCAGGAACTCAGTGGTGAGTAATGGAGCTAGATACAGGCAATTAAACTGTGATAGAATTAGCATTACAAAAGAAGAACTTTCTCATAATACAAGAAACATTTCTGGCAGCAGGAATAGTGCACGTGTAGAGGTCTGTGTATTCAGGGGGATGGCAAGAACTCGGAATGAGCAGAGGACAGAGTGTACTAAAGATAGGTGAAGACGGGCATGGAAATGAGAGTCATTTCCTGAAGGGCTTCCTCATCTGCTATGTTGGAGAGCTTTGGCTTGATTTTAGAAGAGATGTGGAATCATTGGAGAGTTTCAATTTCAGGAGCAGATTTCATTTTAGAAAGGCCACAGTGTGGCTCCCATGTGGTGATGGGCTGGGCAGGGGGGAAGGTGGCATCTGAGATGGAAAGGGGATGAGTTACAAGACAGGACCAGCCCGAGTAGTGATGAGAGCCTGAACTGAGGCAGGGGCTTCAGGAGTGGAGAAAAGTGCCTGAGATACACTTAAGAGAAGGAGAAGGGAGAGAGTGAAGACAACACTGAGATTTCTGTTTGGACTGATCATAGTTCTAAGGACTTAAAGAAGAATGTAGTATTTTGGTAAAGGAAATGGCTACACTACAGTTTAGAAATGTTGAATTTGAGGTGCTCGTGGGAGTCTAACTGAAAACTTCAGGGCATACCTATGTAAAAAAGACTAGAGTTTAGAAGGCAAGTCAAGGATGGAGACATTGTTGAAGCTGTTGGTAACAAAGTTTTAGAAGTGGATTAAACATTTCAGGGAGAGTAAGTAGACACGATGAAAAACCAAACATGGAGGAACAGAAAAGAATATTTAATGGGGTACCCAGAAGGGAACTCTTTCACATAGAGATTGAGAAGAAAAAGTTACATGTAAAGGAGAAAAACTGGGAGAGAAACTCAAAGAAACCAAGGAAGAAGAGAATTTCAAGAGAGAGGGAATGGATAATGGTGTAAAACACTACAGGAGTCCAATGAGATGAAGATTAAAGAATGTGCATCGATTTTGCGATTAGAAGAGTGCTGTCATCTAATAAAAATACATAAAATTGCAATGCATTTTATACATACTAGTAGTAGGAGTCAATAAATAACGGAATATGAATAATTAGAGCTCTGGGGAAGAGAGCTGAGCTGTGAATTGTCTGACACAGGAAGTGTTCAGGAAGAGGTTGACTTCCTTTTATGGTTACTGGTTATCATCAAGAGATAACCTCCAACAGGAAGTTGCCTCCAGCAGGAAGTTGACTAGATGTCCTTGAGGATCCTTTATGCCCTGGAAAGTCTATGGAGCCAAAATAACTCTTCCTAATGTAGAACTCAGGAAGAGAAAAACAAAAAGCTGAATAATTAGGACTCTCCCAAGAGATCAAAATAAAATATGTGAATGATAGTATATGAATGACTATACCTCTAGGAAAACATTTATTAGATCTTAGATCCAACACAGAAAAACAGAGAGATGATTTTCAGGGGCCTATGAATAATGCAGAATTCATTTGAAATGATAACTTTAAATCATCTTCAAGAAGATATACATTGTTTTTGTTCTTTTCAGGAAAAGGGTATTCAAGTACTAGATACTCTGTTATCTTGTGTTCATTTACTGTTTTCAGTATTCCACTTAACATTCTCACTGCTATCTGCTAAAAACTGAATGTATATGTATATTATAAATACATATATACACACACACGTATAAAATTATGGGCTTTCATTTTTCCTAAAATGATAGACTTTCAGTTTCACAGACTATACTCCAATCACATCTCACTTCTCTTAAGTATACATTAGGGTTTTATCTAATCAATCCAAACTAAGCATTTGTTAACAAAAAGGATAATTGCCTTGACACTTGTATATGAGATTTAAAGTCTAAATTTACGTTATTTCTCCAAATGGAACATGGAGAAAAGAGGCAAATGCAGATCACATACAAAAACCGTTGTGAGTGGGAATGTTGGAGTGCTTTTGAGAAGGCCACCCTCACCTCTTTGGGGCCATCTGGCTCCTGTAGGTAAAATATCCAGGGCAAAAGGCTGCCTAACAATTAAAACCCACCTTAACTTGCATTACAAGGGTGTGAATGTTTGCAATTCTCTAAAATGATGGTGAGAATTTCCCTCCTTAACTTGTAAGCTTTTAGGAAGAATGTATACATGTCTTTGAAAACAGTTCATCTTTTTTTCACTTTTTCTTTTGGCTCTATCAAAAGACTGCAGTTCCAAGGTACACAGAACTTTCCATAAGCCCTAGAGCCCCACAGCCAGAAAAATAGAGAAGGTAATTAAAACTTGTAAAAATAAAGAATAAATTCAACCTCAAGGAAATAAAGAAGGCAAGTCAAACTCAAGAAAGTTACAAAAAAAAAAGTGACTCAGACTCAAACTCCAGCCAATCCTATAACTGTCATTTTTCCCCTAAGTGCTTACATATGCATCTCTTAAAAATATAGATATTTTCTCATGTGGTCATGCCATTATCACACCTATCAAGATTATTGATAGTTCCTTGGTATTATCCAATAGCCAGCTCACATTAGAAGCTTCCCAACTGTTTGAAAATTTACTTTTTACAACTGTTCAAACTAGGCAATAGCTCCATATGTTACACATGGTTATTGGGCCTCTTCTCTTTGAACCTAAAGTGATCATCACTACCTTCTCCTTTATTTCCCTTTACACCACTGACCTGTTGAAGAAACCGGGTCAGCTGTCCTGTAGAATGTCCCACATCCTAAATTTGTCATTTTGTTTCTTTAAAGTATTCCCAGAAAGTCATTTCAATATGGATCCTCTTGCTATCTTTGCGAGTTCTTTCATATCCCTATTTTTCAGGAACTTTCAATTCTTGTAGATAGCGGTAGAGGCCATGGTCAGCACTCTCTAGAGCAATGTTTCTGCAACTTGTTGGGAGGTCTATCATCTATCTCACCTGGGCTACTGCAACAGTGTCTCAATTTGCCTCATTTATCCTTTCTTTGGCTTTCCTTCACCCCCTCCTACCCTATACCTCTCTTCCCAAGATATCCAGCATCATCTTTTAAAAAGGAATTCAGACTCCTGTCTGATTAAAACTACTCTGATGACTACACTTGGAATAAAAGCCAAAGGTCTTACCAGGACCTGCCTGACTCTACCTGATCTGATCTCTTTCCACCTCTCCAACTGTATCACCTTCTACACCCCCTTGCTAAATATATATAGAACTCTTTGCAGCATTAACCCTTTGTAGTTATCGATTCTACCTAGAATGCCTTTCGCTCAGACATCTGCATGGCAGGTTGTTTACCACCAATCAGGTCTCAGTTCAAAGATGACCTCAGAGGGTCCTCCATGTATGACCCAAATGAAACAAGCCACCCCCCACCCACATACTCATTCCAGCATTCCACCCTTCTTCTTCTTCTTCTTCTTCTTCTTCTTCTTCTTCTTCTTCTTCTTCTTCTTCTTCTTCTTCTTCTTCTTTCTTCTTTTTTATTTTTTTTTTTTTAAATCAAGTTAGTTAACATACAGTGTAGTCTTGGCTTCAGGAGTAGAACCCAGTGATTCACCTCTTGCATATAACACCCAGTGCTCATCCCAACAAGTGCCCTCCTTAATGCCCATCACCTTTTTAACCCATCCTTCCACCCACCTCCACTCCAGCAGCCCTCAGTTTGTTCTCTGTAGTTAAGAGTCTCTTATGGTTTGCCTCCCTCTCTGTTTCTATCTTTTTTTCCTTCCTTTCCCCTTACTCATCTGTTGAGTTTCTCAAATTCCACATGAGTGAAATCATATGATATCTGTCTTTCTCTGACTGACTTATTTACCTTAGCATAGTACCCTCTACATTGTTGCAAATGGCAAAAGGTCATTCTTTTTCATTACTGAGTAGTATTCCATTATATATGTGTGTGTATGTGTATATATGAATACATATACATACATACCATATATGTGCGTGTATATATGTATATATACCTATGTGTGTGTGTGTGTTTGTATACACATATGTACATACCAAATCTTCTTTACCATTAATCAGTCCATGGACATTTGGGTTTTTTCCATAATTTGACTATTGTTGAAAACACTGCTATAAACATTGGGGTGCATGTGGCCTTTCAAATCAGTGTTTTTCTATTTTTTGTATAAATTCCCAGTAGTGCAATTACTGGGTCGTAAGATAGTTCTATTTTTAATCTTTTGAGGAAATTCCATGCTGTTTGAATTTCAGAGTGGCTGAACCAGTTTGCCTTCCCACCAACACTATAAAAGGGTTCCCCTTTCTCTGCATTCTCGCCAATATCTGCTTCTATTACAGAACTTGCTATATCTATAAATATTTATTTGTATGCTGAATTATCTCATGAACCTGCCTTATTGTTTTCTTAAGATGTCTCACTACTTGATGCTTGTTAGGTATTTGCTTATTTATTGCCTGTCGTTTACCATTTGAGTATAAACACCGCCAGAGCAAGGGATTCCCCTGTTTTATACCTCCAGTGCCTACCACAATGCCCAGAACACAGTAATTGCTCAAGAAATCTTGCTGAATAAATGAATACTAATGGAAACCAGATTGCTTATATACAATATAGGTTCCTAGGCTGTAATCTCTAGATGATTTCTATATTAGGTTAAAATTGCTATATAATATGTGCTATTAGAAGATCTCAGAGAACTTTACACCTCATATTTCTTAAAAATCAGAATTAAATAACATTCTTCATATTTTCTAACCATATATTTTAGGAAAAACACAACATTCTCTACTTTTGAGACTACTTTATTTCTTATATATAGCAAACAGTCCAACACAAAATGATTTATTTTCCCATTGCTCCAAAGCTAATATGCGCTCTTTATTAAAAGAGAAAACTATATGCATTATTGTACATGCACTTAATTGATTTTTCACAGGCAGGCACCACTATAGCACAGTTGAATATTCACAGTACAATCATCATGCAATTTATATATTTATTCAGTATTATCCTTGGTAATTATTATTGAGCACTTTAATTTCAATACTTAAAGGCAAGTGTGCTCTTTGTGAATCTAACAAAGGAAAAATACTCACTAATAGAGTAAATTAACATAATGGACTCCATGAATTAAGCTAATGACTTGTTTCTAAGTCTGCAACACAAAACCCAGTGAAATATAACAGATTAGAAAATTACCACCTTCATCACTGTTGACTGACAAAATCATGAGCACAATTCTGTAATCACTTACTTCCAGCAGTAGCCTGAATCCTTCTCTTTTCTTGATTTCTTCTACAAGGTATCTAAAAATG
This sequence comes from Crocuta crocuta, assembly GCF_008692635.1. Lineage (NCBI taxonomy): Eukaryota > Metazoa > Chordata > Mammalia > Carnivora > Hyaenidae > Crocuta > Crocuta crocuta. The sequence goes on from NW_027529451.1 coordinate 7,313,812, forward strand.
AAAAGTCACAATAATATTTATAATCTGGAATCTAACAACTCTATGAACACAACTGACACACACACACAAAATTGCTATTTCTGATGCAGAGACAAGGCTAAGAAATAAGGAAGGGCATAGGGACAGGCATACACTCGGATTTAAACAATTTAAAATTATTATTATTTTAAATCATTTTAATTATTTTAAATTATTTCAATTAATGATTTATTTAAATTATTATTTAAATAAATTATTTTAAATTATTTCATTTAAAATAATTTATTTAAATGAAATAACTTAAAATAATTCCTGAACCTACTGCAGGCCTCTGGGGCCCAAGTAAAAAAATACATCTTTTTAGTAAGGTGATGTTGATCTCACATGTCACATCCAACTTTTACCCCAGTATGAAAACCCCATACAGCACGTCAGAGATACATCTCTGATCATGTGGGTGACACATTTATAGTCTAGATGGGGATTTAACATAGGTACTTAAATCACCCAGCTGGCTTTGGGTGCACAGTCCTACCTATAAGCTCATTTAAAATCAAGGAAGCTCAACATTGTCTTGTCCAAGACCAGAACTGAGGGAAGGGAAGACTGATGATTAGTATCACGTTAAAAGTAAATGGGCTGTAGCCCACTTGATAGAATGTTATGAACTCATTTCAAATGTTAGGGAAAAGGGAACATTCAGACCATAAACAAAGGGCACAGATACATGAGATATGGAATATGACCAAGAAAAGACAAAAATGGCTTTGAGAACATAGAGAAAATCCACACAGACACCTCTCCCTTGGGCTTGGCTATTGTCTTTATAAAAACAGGAACATTTTGAAATAATTGGCTTTAAAAAGCAGTGATTTGATCATAAGCCTGGAAAAGTTTATAACCCTTGTCTCAGTATTTCAAATTTGGGGGTATAGTGTAAGGAATGACAAAAATGTACTTGTCAGAATACTTATTGTGATTTTATACATAATAGTGAAAGAAAGGAGGAAAGAAAGAAGCAAACAAACAAAAACATGACACCCAGCAATGAGGACTGGCTTTGAAAATTATGGTCCATTCATCATATGGAACTATGGTACAATTATATGGAATATGAGCATGTCACTAAACTATACATATTCAACTAATATTTCAGGACAACAAAAACATTTTTCTTGGGCCTCAATCTCAAGAAAACTGAAATAACACAATCTGCTTTTCTAATCTTAAAGGCTGTTGTAAAGAAAATTAAAATCATACACATCTGGAATTTTGTCTAAACCTATGTGTACGTATGGGTGTGTATTTAATACAAAATAACCAGAAACAAGATTAATATCCAGAAATTGGGAAATGGTCAAATAAAATGTATTATAGCAATACAATACAATATGATGCAGCCATTAAAAAGAACAGATTATATCTACTTTAATTAAACCACAGGGAGGCTCATGACCTATTAGCAAGAGACAAAAGCAAGGTACTGAGAAATGTGGATAAGACAATTTTGCTTTTTAAGAAATTGTAAAAAGAATATAAAAAAATACAAAAGTAATTCCTATCCATTCTCTCTCTCTCTCTCATGCTTTTTTTTTTTTTTTTTTTTTTTTTTTTTTTTTTTTTTTTNGCGAAAGTCGGACGCCCAACCGACTAAGCCACCCAGGCGCCCCTCTCATGCTTTTTTTTAACAAAGAATGGAAGTATACACAATAAATTGTTAGTATTTACCTGAGGAAGGAACAAACAAGATACGATGGGGAAGACAGGGATTAGTAGTTCTTTTTTTATATATCTTTGCAAAGTTTCATAGATGTGGTTACTTATACATTTTTTAAAATGTTTATTTTTGAGAGAGAGACAGAGCCTTGAGCAGGGGAGGGGCAGAGAGAGAGAGAAGGAGACAGAATTGGAAGCAGGCTCTAAGCTGTCAGCACAGAGCCCAATGCTGGGCTCGAACTCACGAGACATTAGGTTGTGATTTCATCACCTGAGCTGAAGTCGGCTGCTTAACCGACTGAGCCACCCAGGTGCCCCTAAAATTTTTAAAAGGAAATTTAATAAAAGAAAAATGTAAAGTACAAAACACATAGACAGACACATGCAATCTCTATCTATACAAGGAAAGCTTGTATGTGAACCATACTTTTTTGCAGACTCTCAGACACAAATATATATAGGTAATTTGTAAACTCCAAAGCAAAGCCACACTTCATCCTGAGGACGCCCATGCTAATCCTGGACACCCCAAAGCTACGGAAAAACTCTGCATCTCCAGAAATCCCGGGACTGACTCTAGAAGATTCTAATTGTGCAGATCATCAATTTTGTGACTTTCAGCAAATTCCTGAGCCTCCCCAAGCCTGCTTCAGTTTCCTCCTGTACATAATGGAGGTCTGGAACAAGGGGGGTATAATCCTTCCCTAACACACAATGACTGTAGGAAACTTACACAAAAGTCTCCATTTAAGCTATGTCTGTGAAACTGGCTAAAGCTGCCCTCAAGAGACAGGCATCCTGAAACAGATTGGAATCACTTCAGTTACAGCTCTGCTTTTTGCTAACCATGGGGACCTGGACATTGTGTCAGGGCCAGTGTCCCCACTGCAGCTGCTCTCTGAGCCCGGAAAGCTCAGTGTAACCCTCTGAGAGGAGCGGGGGAGGGGATTCAGGTGAAGAGTTGCTATTATAACCATAATCAAAGGCTTACACCGGAGTCCCCCAACTATGCCCCAGGCCGAACCGTATTTACAATACGTCTCCCACAGGAGAATTCAAATGCCAAATAAATGCGAGCCATGCTGGGCATTCCAGCTCCATTCCTGTTGTCTACAATTAGAAGGGGACGTGGCTTAATTCGTCAAGACATTTATTGAGTTGGTTGGATGGTTCAATACCGTCGTCAAGAACCAGGCATTTTCCGTCATGTCAGCCCGCCATGCTAAGAGTTGCTAATTGTCTCATGTCCGCAATATGTGGGCCACACTCCGTGTGCCACATCTTGGTACAACAGTGTCCGAGAAGGAAGTGAGGGGGCTGGAGCAGAAGCCTTTTCTCTTCATTTTCTCTCTATTTAGGTAAGACTATTTTCCCCAGTAGCCTTCAAAGAATTCTTCCTATATCTTCTTGACTGAGGCTGAGTCATAGATTTACCTCTAAACTAATTACAGGAAGTGGAGATTGGGTTAGAACAATGTTCCCAGCTAGAAGATTGCTACCTAAATAAAATCAAGGTTCTGTTGGCAAGAAAGAAAAAGGGAGAATGGCTGTTGGGTAAACAATAAACATCGTCTGCATGTTAAAAATATTAAAAACCAAGTTATAAATGTTTCTTTATTACAGGCCTCCTCAGAGACTTTAATGTGCTAATGAACACTGAATCTCTAAGAGAGGAAAAATACAGGATTTAGCACTTCCCAAACATGTTTGACTGTGAAAACAGTTTTTGGAACATTTATTAAAATCTTCTAGAAGTCTATTATTACATGGAGTACAGTTTCAGAAATGCTAGTGTAGAAGTCCTCTTCTATAGGGTACTCTAGCCTCTTCTTAAATAAATACTTAAATTAAATGGGTTTTTGGGAGGGAATCCAAATAAGGTTTGAGTCACTCCTGCCTACATTCATAAGGATGATTGGTTCCTCACAATTTCTCTTTTCAATACATGGAAACAGATTGAAGATAAAATACATTTCAAAAAAGCCCTATTCTTATCTGACACAAACCAGGAAAAAAGATGTACACTGAGTTTGGGGACCTAATACGGGAACCATAAACCACTTTTACCAAAAGGAATCCAGGCAAATGGGTTCAAAAAACAACAAGAGTTTATAAAACTTCATCACTGTACTTCCCACTAATCTTAGCAGAAAGAGAAGGGAGGGAACACACACACACACACACACACACACACACACATACACACACACACAAGAAATTTTCACCAATCCTACTGGGGGAAAAACATTGTATTTAGATTATGGCTTGATTTTGAGGCATATATTAATGACATTCTTGCTCCCAAACACTCCCCTTACAAATATGCTTCCAACATTGAAGATGCTCAATTCTCGGATTTGTTCAATAAGTGTGTCTGATACTTTTGCATTGGACTTGTCCTTTTACAGGACATTCTTTCCTTTCCAGAAACAGCCTTTCCAGTCTCTTTCTCAGCTACTCAGAGTCTTCCTGGAACTCTGGACCAACTTCCTCTCCCCGTCTCACCTCCTCATTTGAATGTTTTTTCTGACGCACCGAGTCCTTCCAGAACTTCTGAGAGCGTTTTGCATCTGCTCCCTATATGTTCTGCATATATTAGAACATCTTGCATGACTTGTGCGATTCGTCACAGATACCTACATGCTATGTTCTACTGCAGTTGTGATTCTTTTTAAAAAATTACCAATATAAAGAAAAAGATGAAAACACTGACCCTTCGCTAGCCTTGTAGACTGTCACCCTCTCATCACCCAGAGAAACACACCAACACACAAGGGCCATGGTGTCACCGCTCACCTTTTCCATCCTGAAAACAGTAAATCCCTCAGTATTCACACAAGTTGGTGAAATGAATGCCATCTGAGAGATCACAGAGATTGTGAGTCAAGGGGATAGATAAATGATACACTGGAGATCTAACAAAGCAGCCAAATGGGAATTCTTGAGCCATTTGTTGTTGTGGAAAAGATTTACAAACATGACTTTTCTAGACTCGCTTTAAAAATTCCTCTTACTGAATATCCATTTAATCCAAGGGCCATAACAAAGCCCTCAGCTACAGGCAGCCCCGGGTAGCATCAAACTTTTTCAGCTTTCCTAGGCATATATCAGGGAGATGCAATCTCCTGCTTTGGGTGGGAGGCAGTGGTTTTAAACCTCAGCCCTCTGGGTCTCAGGTAGGCTGAATAATCGCACATTGCTATCGGTTCCCAATGTCACTGGTTTTCAAACAACCCAAGGAGAAAGCAAGTTTTGAGTCTTTAACATTTTTTGAGGTAAGAGTTCTCTTGTCAGCTGGAATGACAAGGGTCCAACGGAAATTAGGAAAGGCCTTAGAAATCTTCCAGGTGCTAATTTTTCCCTTTTTCCTAGATTCTGACAACTCATTAAATAAGAATCATCATCCTCTGGAAAATGTTTGCTCTTGCTTTCCCTCAAGGGAAGCGACAGCAAGCTATGTTATCAGGGCAATGGCAATCCATGGCTCCATCAAACTCCGGTCCTTCAGTCTGGAGGTCAGTACACAAATTTCAAAACGGAGATCGATTTAGGTTCAGGGACATGGAAATATTGTTTCTATGGAGTCAAAGTAGTCTCTCCTCAATGTCAGGGGAGGAGAGTTGCCTGTCCTTGCCAGTATTTGAGAGACCAGACCAAGGATCTAAGGAAATGGGAATCTTGACTATATCAGGCTACTGAGAATAGGTATGCGTGCCAAATAGGAACACAATCCTCATTGGCAACTTTCCTTTGCTAATTCTTACCTGCTGAGGGAAACAGTACTTAGAAACAAAACAATGTTATTCTGAAATTAGAGAAATTATTCCACAGGTATAGCCCTCTGGACATGGGTAAGAATAATTTTTATTAGGTAAACTCTAAAGCAAGTGGCCTAGTGTCAGTGAGTTTGGTCAGAAATGATGTTTTAACTCTCAAAAGTCAGTGGTTTGAACTGATTACATTGACTCACTTAATCGATGATATTCTAGAGCTAGGATGGACTGGTTATTAAGAGCCAGTTGTTAAATATTCAGGAATTGCTGACTGCTGGCAATTTTACACAACGGTAATGTTAACACCATGGGAACTGCCAGTGATTGCAAACTGAGGTTTTTGTTTCCTCCTCCTGAGAGCCAGTTTACCAGCACCCACTGTACATAGGCTCAAACAGAACGGACCCCAGAACTGAGATAAAGTTCCTTCTTTCCAAAAGAGCAGAACCATAAACCCATTAGCCAACTTGAACACAAGTAAAATGATAAAAATAAAGACTGGTGTTGCCAACTTAATATAATTTTTTTAATAAGAAAATTTTTGAATTTACTTTTGAAAGAGACAGACAGAGCATGAGCAGGGGAGGGGACAAAGACAGAGAGGGAGACTCAGAATCCAAAGCAGGCTCCAGGCTCTGAGCACAAAGCCCGACATGGGGCTTGAACTCATGGACTGTGAGATCATTACCTGAGCTGAAGTCAAATGCTCAACTGACTGAGCCACCCAGGTGCCCCAATATAATTCTTAACCCTAGAGAAACTCTCCAAGTTTATAATTTATAATTCATTCCAAGCGCAATGTCTAAAAGGAGTCAGTGAAAAATAAAATAAAAATAAAAGGACTCAGCGTTTGCTTGGCATTGGGGGTATAATGCAATGACTTTTGCCCACCCCAGGAATAGAGGGTTGGATTTATGAAGAATGTGGAAAGTTCAGGCAAAAAAAAAAAAAAGGAAAAACTATGATGAGTAGCAGCATGATAGAAGGATTATTTTTCAAATATTTAGATACAGGTCACAGAGTCTGCATTGATGCTCACTGAAATGTTAATTCAATTCAATTCAACTTGACAAACATTTACAAACAATAAGTGTTTGTTGAATTGAATTGAAGTGTTAACATTTATCCTCCTGTGATATTTCTCTGCAAAAATTAGAAAGTATCCTTAGACTATAAATTAAATTCCACCCTGAGATGAATGTTAACTTTATAACAAATACGATCATCAAATATTTATATCTAGCCTTCTTTCAAGACACCTGTCAATGAATTCCTTAGCAGCTTAGATAGAAGAATGTAGAAATTCTACCACATTTTAGTTGAGAAAATACAAAAAAAAAAAAAAGGAACAGAGCTTTCTGAACTTTTAATTGAACAGAAACTATGAATATATTTATGTTAGTTTCATTTTTTTCACTGTTTGGTAGTCATCTCACTAATTTTGATAGAGGAACATTAACCCTACTTCTGTTTTTTAACATTTGCTTATTTTGAGAGACCATGAGCAGGGGAGAGCAGAGAGAGAATCCCAAGCAGACTCCACACTGTTAGCACAGAGCCTGATGTGGAGCTCAAACTCATGAACCATGAGATCATGATGTGAGCTGAAGTCAAGATTTAATCAATTGAGCCACCCAGGTGCCCCTAACCCTACTTCTCATAAAGACATATTCCTCACCTAGTGTCAGCATATATACTATAGAAGGAATCGATGTCTCCCCAGTGCCAAAGGAGGGCATGACCAGTGAGAGTATCACATTCCCCTGACTACAGTGACTGATTAGAGATGGACATTTGCTTCATTCAAATATAGATAAAACTTCCTTTGGGATTGCTGAGAGAGTAGCACACTCTCCTTTTGACCTTGAACTTGAACCAGGGAGCACAGAGATCTTACACTCCTGGCAGCCACCTTCCAACATAGGAATAAACCAACATAAAAGACAGCAAACCTTAAAGATGGAGAAAGACGAAGGTTACTTTGTTTAAGCCCCTAGATAAAGTCATTCCAGAAGTCATCATTATACAGTTTATAAGGTGCATGAGATAACAAATTACCTTTCTTTGTTTATAATATCTTGATTTATGGTTTCTGTTGCTTACCACCAAAAGAGTCCTAAATGATACAATACTTACAGATTTTCAAACTACTTCTTAAACCTTAATCACTAGATTTGCTGACTTCTCACAATCTTCTGAAAGTGCCAAAGCCATCTCTTTATCTGTCCTTATAACCATTCCATAATGAAAAAGTATAAAGGAAATCTCATTTGAAGTAGAGTCAGCACTCCCTGCAGACAGAGTTCTCATGCCCTGCAAACTGGACATCAGATGAAGACTTCAACAAAGGAAGGCTACCTTGCATTTTCCAACAGGAAGAAGTCAATTCTACTACCACAGCAAATGGGAGGAAGATTTTCTCCTTGTCCAGAAAGAGCCCCAGCCAATGAGAAGCCATACTACTCAGCCAATGAGAAACCATCATTTCCTATCTCCTCCAATGGAATCCTGTCCAAAGCAACCCCTCTCAATTTCCTCCTTTCCTCTATATAAGCAAACTCTTCTCCTTTGTTCTCCAAACTTGCCTAGCTTTTGTCATAGTTTGCATGTCCTGAATTGCAATTTCTCTGCCATTCCCAAAGAAACCATTTTGCTGGTTAAAAAAACAAAAAACCAAAAAACTGGCTGTTTTATTTTCAAGGTCAACACCATGTAAATTTTCAGTTCTTCCTGCTAAAAGGCAGATTGTATTCCCTGCCTCTCAACATTGAGCTTGGCCATGTGATTTGCTTTGGCCATTGGAATGCCAATAGATATGATATAAATGGGACTTCAGAGTCAGCTTGTATAATGGGGCTTGCCTTCTTGGTCTTCTGTCATCTTCATCAGATGACACTCTGAACACACTCCGGCTCATCTGTTAATCTAAAAAAGATGCAAGTCATGTAGGGAGTAGACATAGACCCTCCACCAACCCCCACAGTCACCATAGTATGAGATAAAGCCTCTCCAGCCAACTTGCAGATGGTGAGAATAAATAACTGCTGTTTGGGGGCATCTGAGTGGCTCAGTCGGTTAAGCCTCTGACTCTCAGGTCAGGATTTCATGGTTTGTGAGTTCAAGCCCCACATGGGGCTCCGTGCTGATAATCAGACAAAGTCTGCTTGGGATTCTGTCTCCCTCTCTCTCTGTCTCCTGCTCTCTCTCTCTCTCTCCCTCTCTCTCTCTCTCTCTCTCAAAATAAATAAAAATAAACTTTAAAAAATAATTGCTGTTTTAAGACACTGAGTTTTCAAACAGCTGTTGCACAGAGCACCCATATAACTCCCAGTATAGAAAGAGGAAACTGTTGGGCACCCAGGTGGCTCAGGCAGTGAAGTGTCCCACTTTGGCTCAGGTCATGATCTCACAGTATATGGGTTTGGGCCCCAGATTCTGTGCCTCCCTCTCTTTCTGCCCCCACCCCCCCCCCACCCAGCTCACTCTATCTCTCTCTGTGTTTCTCACAAATAAATTTTTTTTTTTTTTTTTAGAAAAAGATACAGGAAAGTTTTAAATCTCTAAGTGAGACTTCTGGATTTGGCAAGTGAAATGTGAGCAAGAAGTATGAAGGAGAGATTATCCAAGCCAGAGAGCATGAACTCTGATGCCTTTAGTGGTTAAGCAGGTATAAATAACTAAAACTCATACAACATGTAGCTTATGCCAGGCACCGTTCTAAGGGTTTAACATGTGTCAATTCATTTAATCCTCACAATAACTATTTGAACCACATACCACTGTTATCTCCCTTTTACTGGGGCAAACTGAGGCACAGAGAGGTGAAGGAACCTGCCCAGGCCACCTAGCTTGTAGGTGGTAGGCCTACATGGTAGGCATAGGTTTTGAGTCCAGACTGTCTACAAAAACACAGAAGGAAGTAGAGGGAATGTGGTTCTCTAGACAGGCATCAACACATTCAGTGGCTTGTCACCATGTGGGATCGAGAGCATTCAGATCCTTCGAGAGAAGCCAAAAATCCAGATTTTTGACAAATCACCCTATTTTTAAATATTTTAAGTCTTTAAATGTTTGGATTTTTTTAACACCAAGAAGATTAAGCTTACGCAGTTCGGGCTCAACCAATCACATTTATAACTAAATTTGGCTGTGGCCCGCCCACCGGCCAATGTCCACCACCTGTCTCTCAAGAGCTTGTCTAATGTCTTTGAAAGTGTCTTCAAAAGCTTGGTCCCTAACGTTACAACAAGACAGGTAACTCCGGCACTTTCACATTAACTTTTACCTTCTTGCCTCTATTCCAGCCCCGCGTTCTCACAGACCTGCTGATCAGGTCTTTAAAGTCACCATGATCTGGGCTTGGTGCTCCTTCTGCCTGCACCATTCTCCTTCCCTTTCTTCTCTGGGTCTTAGTTAAATGTCACTTCCTCCAGGAAGCCTCTGCCAAAGCCCCTCAAGAACCCATGGGAAGCCACCTGAGTGCTTCTGGAGCACCACGTACCTCCCCTTACCGAAAAGTAGGTTCACCTGTACTTGATCAGCTTTGTCACTGAAATGTATCTCTTACTGGGCTGGGACCCCGGAGGGCATGGGTAGAGCTGCTTTGTTCACAATTCCTAACACTTAGTTGGTACTGAGAAGATGCTCATTATATGAAAGAAGAAATGCACAGAAGAGAGACCATGTACAGACCTTGCAAATGTTATTTCCATGGAGTCTTTCTATTACAGACATGTGCGCACACACGTACACACACACACACACACACACACACACAGAGGCAAGTACCTAGATAAAGCAAGTGCACGATTCACTCTTTCTTCAAGGCCTAACGTTCCCAGGGCCTTCCAAGTCATCCAGAACTTGAATGCATCTGGTCTCCTGCTGCATTGGATAGACTTGTCTCCTGTGTCAAAGCTGACATCATAGAATTTATCCTGCTGGAAGAGGTAAGACGCCTTGGCAGAGTAGCATTTCTTGAGAAGGTCCTTTTGGAAACAAAAGAAAAAGAAAGAAAAAGAAAAGAAGGAAAGGAAGAAAGAAGCAGAAATACTGTAAGACTGTCCATTTTTACAATGCATTTGATTTCAAAAACACACACCCACAAACACAACCTGTGTGATATTCTACTACCTTGTACCAAAGGCATTTGTTCTCACTCTGCATGGGAAGCAGTAGTGTGTATTAACTTAGCTTAGAGACACAGGTTACCTATTTTGTTTAAAAAACAAAAACCCTCAGAGTTGAGAATGCTTAATCCATCTTCACAATCTTACTGATGAGTATTGGGAGGCTTAGAGATAATCAAGTAATTACCTATACAATATCAAAGTGGGTCAATTTCTCAAGACGAAAAATATCTGTCGGGAACTCACTCAATGCTCCATACTGGGAAAAAATACCCAACATATTGTACATACTTCATGTAATATCGTAGGAAAAAAGTAGGTGTTTATAGCCTCTTCTTTTAAAGTCATACTCATATTGACAAGGTCAAAAGTGACAATAACCCAGGGATAAAAATCCTGACGAAGGAGCTGTGGAAGAGTTCAATGGCAGCCAGCAACATCACAAATACCAGCTGCAATTCCAAAGGGTTTTGGGGGGATTGGTCTTGCATGGGTTTTATTTGCAACCGTTTTCAATTTGCATTTACTGACTGGCCACTTCTCTCGAAGCAGTAGGTGGCAATTTACTCTATTTCTTACCATTCTAGATTCTTCACCTTGCCCTAAAATGTTTTAAGGTAACCAGGATTAGACTCTAAAGTCATCTGGTATCTACAGAATCCCAGATTTTCTAACCCATCCCTTCACCATCCCCCATGCATCTCTGAGCCATTTCATTCCTACAGAATGCCTAGTATAATCCTCTGTTTCCCCAACATAACCAAACTACTCAATGTCCCTGGACCACTAGATCATGCCCCATCTGTATCTTTGCTCACACCACTTGCTTGACCCTATCTCTATTTTAATATAATATCTGACACATACAAAAAAATACATTCAGTGTGTTTACAAGTCCTGAAGTTTACTAACACCGAACCTAGTCTCTCCTCTTTATCTAGGTCTGCCCTTCCTTTGGGTCCCGTCTCAAGTTATGCTTTCCCTTCAGCTTCTTTTCCACCCATCCCATTGGACTCACTTCCTTTTATATTTGACTGCGGTTGCTGGCTTTGCTCCTGCGGTGCCCGTACTCAATATGCAGTCTGCATATAGTCTCTCCTCGTGTGGCCAAGTGAGTTCTAGAGGGCAGGAATCATTTCCTATTCATGCACGCACCCACAGAGTTTAACACTCTATTGGGCATAGAAGATCCTCCTGAAGCAATTAGGGTGATGAGTCCCCTCCTCACATTCCACACTTCCCTCACATTCCCCTGGCATGTAGTATGAACAGAATAAACCCAGAGACATGAACTTCTCATTTGGCACATCTTCTAAATCTTAATAATACAAAAGGATAACACTGTATAGGAAGCCACAGAGAAACTCCCCATTGGTCACAGAGGTCCCAGAAAATGATCTCTTCTGAACAGAGAGTGTATTCCTTTGACTAATCAACTTGGTACATTCTGAACAAAAGCATGCCTTGGCACATTACAGTGGTAACATGGTATTGTGTGGACACTGATCTGGATCTAGGTGTCCCATTACCAGAAAGCATGATTTTATACATGTAAAAAATTACAAACCAACTATAATCAAGAACTCCAAAAATTCCCACTCAGCCAGGATCCAAGATAAACAACATAAAATAATAACTAAAGGAATACTAGAAAGTCTTCAGTCTCACTCTGAGGGATACTGTCGGTGGACACAGAGGAAGAACAGATTGCTCTGATCTGAACATTAAGGTATAAAGAGCCCCTTACTTTTTATTCTTTACTTTAATTCTCTCAGCAATCCTCAGCTTTGATCACAGCCCTTACCACTGCATCTCCCTACCCTCAAAGGTCAGAAAATTTGGTTATTGTTTCCATAGCAACTGTCACCTGACAGTATATTATACCATTAAAAGGCCACTGCATACATTTTAAGGACAAAGCACGCACACATACTCTTGCACTTGCATCGTGACTATAAATTTACATTCATCAACCATCAAAAAAAAAGAAAAAATCCCCCAAGCAGGTGAACCTTGGACACGTCTCAGGCAAGTTTCAGCACCTCACGCCAGTGATTGAAAAGAGAGAGGAAGCCCATCCATTATCAGGAGACAAATTGCATCATCATAGGCAAATGGAGAAGAGAAGGGCCAAAAAATCATATAGCAGAATGAGTGAATGTCCTCCAGTCCTGAAACCATTAATTTCATTGCACTGAAAAATCCTCCTGCCCCGGGAAGGTTTCATAAACAACAAATGGAGGCCTGGGATTTCCTTTATTGAAAATAAATGAAAACTTTCGCCACTAAGTTCCTGCTTTGCATTTTAGGTTATATCCTTGTATTACAATGGATGTGGTGTATTTTGTTTTAAGATACACATCTACAAAGAGAAGATGTTTCAGATCTCCAGAGAAAAGGACGTTTTGGAAGAAGTAGAGTAAAAGTTAATGTTTCTGAAAACACTTAATTAGTCATTATTGTGCTATCAAAGAGAAGCACCCTGTTTATCTTGCTCATCTTTATGATTGTAACACTGGCAGGACAATAAATACTAGTTCCATGATTTCCAGAGACACGGATGCAATGAGAATACCAATTGCTTTCTACTGTGATATCATCTCAAATGGTTCTCAGGAATTAATACTAGCAGTCACACAGTGGGAATGGCAAGAAATGCAATCAAAGTAGCTTAAGCAAAAAGGAGCATTTTTTTTTTACAGAATCATATACTTAAAACTCCAGGCACATATGATCTTCAGGCACAGGTGGATCCAGGATCAAATCTGGAAGCTATCGTTTTCCTCTTGTTTCTCTTTTTGTATTGGCCTCATTCTGTAGTAGAAAGCTGGGAGGAAGCCTGGGAATGGGGGCTTCCAGTAGGACCTGTGAGCCCCCTGGGAGGCTCTGTTTGGAGAGAACGGAGAAGAGACAGCCTCTACTGGTGACGCCCCTGAAGCAGAGAGGGACTACTGACCCCACACCTCCGATTTCAATCTCTTGTCTCAACGTCCTCTTGCCCAAACTTAACAGGAAGCCAATTGGCGAGGGAGCCTGGGAAATGGGATTTGTAGGAGTCACGCCCCTTTCAGAGCAGAGACGAAGGCTGAAGAATGAATCATACAGTAAAGAGAAACAAGCAAGTGATGAGCACGGTGCATGAGCACAGAAACCACACCTTTCGTTTTCACTGTATAGAACCTAGTACATAATAGATCTAACCAGAACCAGCATTAATGGAGTTCTTCCGATGAGCCGGCCACTGGATATTCATGAACCCACTGAGGTTTCCAAACAATCTAATGAGATAAGTCTATTATTTTTGTCAATGCCACTGTACATCTGACGAAACTCTAAAGTGGCAAGGTTCAGTTAATGACCTAAGATCATTCAGTGACTAGGTAGTGGAGCTGGATTTCAAACCAAGGCTGCTGAGATCAAGGGCCTGAACTCTGTATCCATTGCACTCTGCTTTTTCTACAGTGGGCCCTTAAATCCATGTGCAAGAGAGTGCTCCATAAATGTTCATTAAATATCCTGAGGGTGCCTGAGTGACTAAGAGTCAGTTAAGCCTCTGACTCTTGATATTGGCTCAGATCGTGAGCTCACAGTGAGAGACAGAACCTCGCACTGGGCTTCATGCTGTGCGTGGAGCCTGCTAGGGATTCACTCTTTCTCTCTCCCTCTGCCCCTTCCTGGTTTGTGTTCTCTCTCACTTTCTCTCTCTCTCAAAATAAATAAGTAAACTTTAAAAAAAATAATCCTGGAAGAGACTGGTGAAAAAGAAAATGGTCCATCAAGAACGCATGGAACTGGAGACCAAAACAACTATAATCTTGTTGCAGACCCTTGCTTTGTTCCCATACATGACTTCTGTCTTCCTAGCGGTGGTATCTTGTCTACAAAGCATTTCGGTATTTATCTAAATTCTTGTCTCCTTGGTCATATTTAAGAGCATCACCACAAACACCTAATGAATCAGCAGGGTGCATATTTTTCTTATTGAGCTAAGGCAAGCCATTTTGTATTTCCACAGGCTAGATCAAATTCTGGTGTCTCTTTCCCAGGAGTCCATGACTACATGGGCTTACTTACGTCCTCACTCCTTGCAATCATGTTTTTTAGCTCAGCCAATGAAAACTAACCAAACTTCTTCCCATATGGCTCTTTCCATATTCTGTCCCCTATCATTGTTATTTACATGCAAGACATTGACTAAATGCCTTTGGAAACCTGCCTATTAATAATTTTGTACTAACTAGTTCATTATGAACTTATGTACTGAAGACCTGTTACCTAATGAACACTATGAGAAGCCTGGCCACACAACCCCGTGGACGAAGCATCTTGGCTAACATTTGTTGACTAGATGTGCAAAACTAAATTTAGGCTACGAATAACAGAAGGGCTTCGTTGTCATCTAAAATGTAACAATGAATTTTAAAAATGATCATACCTTCTGATCTTGGCTTTATGGACTGACTTAGTATATGCCAAAAGCTTTGCTTTTGAGAGGCTTAGTATATGCCAAAAGCTATGCTAGGCCCTGGGGATGTAATGGTAAATAAGAAAATCACTATCCCTAAGAAGTTTCAATTGGAGATAGGGATAGAAAAACAGACAGTTACAGAATGGGGTGGGAAGAGAATAAGAACAAAGTCTACAGAGCCCGAAGGATGGTCAACTTTCACGAACTCAGAGACGTTAGATAGGTCTCTTCAGGAGAAGAAATATGTCACTGAGAGCTGAAATATGGGGAGCACCTGGGTAGAAGAGAAGATGGAATGAGTTCAGTATGACTGGGGTTAATTAATGGGGTAGGGCAGAGCTAGGAAGGCTGGAAAGGTAAAGAGTAGCCAAGTCACCACGGATCATAAGTGCCACAGTAAGAATGACTGGTCATAGAATTTTCATGGGATCATACAGATATTTCAACCTAAACTTCATTATTGATCTGGCAGAATAAAGTGAGAATCAGCAGATGTGGAGTCCGCTTTTGATTTAGTCACTTGGTGTCAGAGCTCAAAGCAAGTCACTTAACATCTTGGACTTCATTTCTGTCATCGATGTAATGGAGATAATGATACTTGCTCTACCCACCTGACAGGAATATTGTGAAAATCTAATGAAATAATGTTAACTAGGAACACTTCTCAATCTTTGGCCAAAATCCTGCTCATCACTCCCTTCCTCCTTCACATTCCCATACCCTCAACTCTTCCTGGCTGTCCTTTGATTTACTTCTCTCTCCAACAAGTTGAAGAACAAGATGCCAGCTCTAGCTGGTATTGCTGCTTATGAAGTGAGCATATTATACCTCCCACCCACCTCCCTGTATCTGTCAGGAGCTATAGAAAACCAAGTGACAACAAATGTTAGAGGAATAGGAAGAATTATACGTGGTCTTCCTCCAAGTGGAAGCCAGCCTGACCTTGAGTAAGCTATCAACTCTTGATGGCTTTCATAGATGCTGTGGATCATTACAAGTGGAAAAGAGACATAAGGGAGTGGAGGGGGGAGGAAGGAAAGAAGGTAGGAAGCAAGGAAGGAATGGAGAATAATATAAGGATATTATTTTAAAATGAGGTTTCAGGTCTTAAAGTACAGGTCAACCCTAGCTATCTGTTTATATGGGTGTGTTTAAAACCCATGGAAACCAGAAGACCATTCGATTTTTCCTCCAATACACCAAGGTTCTTGTACTAGCACATCACCTTCCAGAATCTTTGACATTTTTGTTTAGTTTTTGACGTACCATGTAGGAAAGTGAGACTATAATCCCTTACCTTCACATCTTCCAATGCAATGTTCATTCACTACTTTTGACTTTCTCTGTTTTTTCTTCAGTCCCACAAATATTACCTTTCTGACATTCACGGGTATAGAGCATTTTACCAATCTTTATGGTAAGAATGATACCTGGCCTTCAAAATCACTGGTGACGTGAAAATCTTGCATTTACCTCCGCTGGAGTCCTGACTCTGTCCCTCTGTGCACCTTCCATTGGATTTCCCTAGTCTCAGGCCATTACCAACTGACAGGCAGAGTGTGTGTTTCATGCACTCAATTCTGCTATAAGGTTTGTGCATTATTGGGAATTGGCCTTGAACCGTAATCAGCTAGACCTCCACTTTCTGGGCTTCTGCTCATGGTATGCAAATTTCTGCATTTTGCCCCATCCGCGTTCATCTATAAGTGAAAGCAGGTACCCTTTTGTTTGCAGATTCTTTGGATAGACATCTTTCATTTTTTTCATGGTATGCCTCTGATCTGTCTTTTTGGGGGATTTATTTATTTAATTCATTGTCTTTGTGTATTACCTGTAGCTTTTTCACTGGCTGTCACAGCAGAAAATTGTTAAAATCATCTGGCTTTGCATCCTGCTTGAGAAAAAAAACTATACTTAGTGAACAGCCATTTCAAAATTCCATTTGGAATTTTTCTGAATTCCCCACCAGATCGGTGTTCTTATTTGCTTTTTCTTTTTGCCATTTGATGGCTGGTTTCAGACACATTGTGCTTCACCAGCCACCTTAGTATTTGCAGAAGGTTCACAGCCCGACTTAGGGGCCTCTGTTAGCAGCTCTGAATCCTTTTTTAATGGATTGATTCAGCCCTCTTTCTCATCCATTCAAGCACTTCCCAAACATTAGTATCACCCCTAGATCAACTTCTGCTTATGTCTTCAATTAATTCTCCAATTTTCACTCCCCCTCTGTCATTTGTATTTTCTAGAAGATGTTAGGTATGGAAGTTTCTGGAAGATGTTAGGTATTTCAGATGCTTGAACTTGAATTCCCGAAGAACTGGTGAACACCTCGCCCGCCCTTCATCTGCCAGATGGTGACACACTTGAGCCAGTTGTCTGACTAACAAGAGGATCCACTCACCCAGGGGTGGGGCCGGTGAGGCCAGGAAACTCCCTAGTTTTTGATGGGATTTCTACATTACTATCATGTGAACTGCTCAAAGATCAGCAGGGCCAAATTACTTTGATACCATCTGTGAAAAACACTGATTATCTGGAATATTTAGGCACTTAGTGTTAATACCAAAGGCCACCTCTCCTTCCAGAAAGCCTCCTGGAAGATTCCAGAAAGTTTTGTTAAGTGGTGGGCCTGCAGGCCTGATGCGAATGTTTCAGAGAACTGATAGGGTACTTTAGTGGCAGACTGGAGCTCCTGTATTTGCTAATGAACTGTAACTTGTAAACATCCCTAACTAGGAGATGGCATGACCTTATTTAAAACTGAGGAGACTAAGCTAAAAGATTTTTTTTTTTTTAAGAAATGCAACTTAACAATTTTAAGCCATGAGGGTGACTACAGGAGAGCAGAAAGTTGGGCTCAGTATCTTAGAGAATGTGTAAGTGCTTCTATAAATAGGTAAGAAACATTTGATAGCGCAGAGATAACTTGGCAATCCCTCCGCATGCCCTCCGAGCATTTAAAAATAGTGCAACAGAGCTTCTCTCTTAGGACAGATGAAGATTTTCTGATTTTCCCTAGGCAGCTATCAACATACTTTCTCTGTTAAATATAATCTAAAGCAGTGGTTTTCAAACTTTGATTATAGCCCACAGTGAGAAATTATTTTTAAGCAGTGACAGCACCCACCATAATATCCATGAAACTGAAACAAGAATTTCATGGAATGGTACCCATCATTACCATATCAACAACATATTCACATTTTCTTTTCTCTTATGACTATTCATTAAAAAGGAAAATAAAAAGCAGACGCGACTTACAACTGACTGTATAACTCAAAACCAATTAGTATAGTGGCCCTTAATCCTAGCTAATATTAGAATTATCTGAAGAGATTTTTTTAATACCAATGCAAGATCTTTACTCCACACCAAAAAGTCAGAATTTTTGGTGTGGGGTACAGGCAATGGCATTTTTTTAAAGCTTCTCAGATGATTTTAATGTGCAGCCAGGATAAAAACCATGGTTCTGATGGGTCTTGACCTTATGTTGAAAATTATTGATCTAGAATATTCAGTCAGCATTACATTCACATAGAGTCCAGAGAACTCTGAGGTGTTGAGATTTTACAAGGACATATAAACCCAGATGGTTATCTATGTTTTGTGCTTTTAGCATTCATTATCAGAGTTTTATTTCTGTGTGAATACAAATGAAGAATGGTTTTATTTTATGCACCTGAGTAAAGAAAATATAGGTTGATATGAATAATACTGGACTCTTAACCAAGGTGGGGGGGGAGGGAACCTCCAAGATATGAAACAGATATCCAAGGATCTTGGCCTGAACGTGGTATGCAAACCACACTCCACAACCCAAGCCTGATCTATTTCTGATTTGCTATGTTTTTGTGATATGGAACAAAGAATTATTTGTTTGGAGAAGCTTCATCATAGCAACACAGCTGTAAGTAAATTTTGCTCACTTGGCTCTGATGGAGGCAATAGTGATCCTTGCTCTTCCATTCCTTCCAACTATGAGTTTCTGTGATTCTACCTGATATATATTTGTGTATACCCCGCTTCGTTGCAGAAGAGATTTAAGGCAGCTTATGAAAACACAATATGGTAGGATAAGGAGAGAAAAAGAAGAAGAGAAAAGAGAGTTGAGGGAGTGGGGAAGGGAAAGGAGAAGGAAAGAAGAAGTCAAGGCCCAGGGAAAGGCCATGTGGAAGCACAACGCAACTGGAGTGAAATCTGTGCACAGAAGTCACGCTGGAAGGAGGGTGAAGGGCAGAGACTATCCACCAATTTCTTGGCACACCTGGTAATGTGCACACAGCAAGAGCACCCGGTAGTCATTTGCTGTGTCTGAGCTCTGAGTATTTACGATAACTGTCAAGTACTTCACTTTGCTCCATCATGTCACATTTTCATTCATCTATAAATTGAGGATAATGATACTGCCTGGCAGCACCCCTCCTGGAGATAAGTATTTGTGCCATAATGTGTAACTGAAGGTCTGGAAAAATACTTATTAATACAAGACCTCTTTCTTCAGTCTAGATGGCTGACTTGCATCTCTCTCAAACAGGGGGTACCTTTCCTTTCAGACAAAATGGAGCAAGTGTGCTCCTGTGGACTGAGGCTAGAAAAAGAACTCCATACCAGGAGCCCAATTCTTAACAAAATCAATCTGCATCTCCAACTGATTGTGATGCTGTTAGCGAGGGCCCGTTTCCCTCTCAAATGGAATTTTACACATTCAGCAGCAAGGCCACCGGCCTACATTTCTTGGGATTTGAGCATTCTTGAGAGGTCTGGCCTCTGAGGCCTGGAGTATAGGTAAGAGATTGATTTCATACAGGGGAGAAGTGCTGTGTAGCAAAGGCAATTTCTGAAACACAAGTTTCCGGCTCTTCATTGCATAAATCCCATTAAAAAGTGTTGGAAATCATTGATAATTACCATGACCACGGGCAATCCTACTCAAAACTGGCCTTAAATAAGAGTTTAAAATGAATTAGGAAGTGCTTGGCAAAACCTTCGAATAGGATGCAAGATCTAGTGGACAAAAGTATGGTTTCCCCCAAAGACATGATGATGAAATTTAGAAATGTGCTGAAATAACAAAGAATTGGGGTGCCTGGGGGGGTCAGTCAAGTTAGGTGTCTGACTTCAGCTCAGGTCATGACCTCACAGATCATGGGTTCAAGCCCCGCATCAGGCTCTGGGCTGACAGTTTGGAGCCTGGAGCTGCTTCGAATTTTGTATCTCCCTCTCTCACTCTCTGCCCCTCCCTTGCTCATGCTCTGTGTCTATCTCAAATATGGATAATAAAGCACTTTTAAAAAGTAAATTAAAAAAATAACCAAGAATCTTTTCACTACACAAATGGACATTTGTGTAGACAGAAGAATCTATGAGTTCACATGTAGCTCACTCCTCAACTTGGATATAATTAGGAAAAAAGATTGTATTCACTGAGTGTCCCCTACATGGCTGCCAACACACTGCACACTTTGGAACATTACCCCATGTAATGGTATAGTTGTTCTTCACCATAGAAAAATTGTCTCCGTTTTACAAATAACACAATTGAGGTTCAGAAAAGTTAAGCAACATGTCTAAGGCATGCAGGGTAGACCTAAACAAAGGCGGAATTTGAACACAGGTCTTATTGAGTTTCAAGGTCTATAAATGTATTTTCCCACTGGGAAATTGTATTTCATCCCAGAATTTCCTAGTTCAGACTGTGGTCTCAGACATTAAGGAAGGCAGAGCCCTCTCTTTTGGATGTTCTAAAACAGGGGGCAACAAACAATTTCTGTAAAGGACCTTCTTGGTTCAGACACAATCTCTGCCACAACTACTCAACTTCAGCAGTTGTAGCACAAAAGTAGCCATATAGGGTACTAATATCAATGGGTAGGGTTATGTGCCAAGAAAACTTTATTTATAAAAACAGGTGTCAAGCTGGATTTAGCCCAAGGGCCATAATTTTCAGACCCTTGTTTTAAGATATAACCAATGAGGAGATACACTCAATAAGGCAACCATTTCCAAATTTGTAAAGGTATAAAGAGTTAAACATTTATATGAAGGCTCAAATCCATCATCTTTCATCTTCATTGAGGCAAGTTTTTAATCTGCTTTGTAACAAAGAATGAATATTTAATTTAAAATAAATTAAAATTGCCCTGGTTTATTTTCCTTTTTGGTTTGGAGAAATATTTTCTGCAACTTCCAGAAGGAAAGGCATTTGATGATCCAGAATCATATTGGCTTACAATTTACAATTTCTTTTGTTTCCCCAACACCCCAAGAAGAAGAAAAAAAATAGTCTGTGATAAAACTAGCTATATCTGGGTTCATTTTCTATTTTATTTTAAGGTTCTACTTTGTCATTTATAATAGGTCTTTGCTGAAATAATGCAGCAGGAAGAGCTATCAATATCAAACTGGAAGCTCATATGCAAACAGCAAGTAAAAGCTACAACTGGTCAAAGAGTAGGAAAGGAGTGAGGGATGGAAAGCAAAGAGAAGGGCTCTCTGGTGGGTCAGAAGCAGGGAGAGGAGATGACTTCCAGGATTCTCTGGCTCAATTTGTCTCTAGGTATGAGAACTGTATTTTCCAAACCAAACCCTTGTTTGATAAACTGTAAATGTCTCGAAGGGTATTGGACCAGGGTATTTAGAACAGCAGTGACTGCAAATCCTAGAGGAGAATGACTCTATCTACAGAACCCTAGTCTGAAAGAGAAAAAGTAAATGAGAAAAACCTACCTGCCAATTCTGGGTACCAAACAGAGTTAGGAAGTGATTTACAGGTGAGCTTAACCAGCCTGCCTGGTCAGGTGAACAGAGTTAGAATAAGCAAAATCATTAGCAATCCTATTTCACTTTGTATTGCTTATAAGAGGATTAAACACCCAAGTCTTATCTTCCCAAATCAATATTTTCTATTTCTATATATCATTGTGGCTTTAAGAAATCACAGTTTCAGGCACGATATGAGGCTGATCCATTGCCCGTCACCTCGATTGAGGAACACAGGCTGATCCATTACCTGTCACCTCGATTGGGGAACATAGAAGCTGTGTGATTAAAACCATGGACTGTGGAGTGAGCCTGACTGGTTTCGAATCCCAGTGCCATCCCCTATGAGCTTGGTACCCTTGGGCATGATATTTATGCTTTCTGTACTCAGTTGCCTAATGTGTCCAGTGGCCAGAGTGACAGTCCCTACCTTGGGGACTACTATGGAGGTTAAGTTTATCTGCTCACCCCTCTGTCCATCACACTTGCCCAGGCCTCTATGAGGCAGGAGTACAGTTATGGAGCCCACAGTTCCGTGTGGGTGACAGGCTAATGGTCAGATCACAGAGGACTTGACAATACATGCTGAACAAATGCTTGGCTAGAGAAGAGACCTGTAAAACAGACAGGAAAGCAAGAAGTCCCCCTGCGAAAGTTGTTGCTTGAGCAGAATGTTGCGAGAGAATAAATGGGACTCAGGGCAGCAGAGAAGAGAGTGGTTTCCACATACAGGGAACCACATGCCTGTGAGAAAATAAATGTATCCTTAACGTGATGGCCAAAGCCCTCCAAACCTGAGATTGTTCCCTAGCCCCATCTTTCAACATGTCCCTCCTCAGTCTCAGACACTTGTCACTGCCAGGACATTGCCGTGCTTTACTCCACACATTTGCCATTTCTAACTACTTAGAATTTGTCAGACATCAGGGAATAACAGTAAACATACAGTGTCATGAGGTGAAGGCTTCCCCCCTGCTCCTGCCCCATAGCCTATCAGAGCCCTCAAACCTAACACTGCTCATCGTACCCTCTAGAAGGGGGGGCTGACAGGGACAGGGCCCCAGGTCCACAATGACCTAAAATAAACCACAGCTATGTTCCTTCTCCCCTGCTTCACACAGCCCATAAAATTGGCACAGTGATAAGAGATGATATGTCTTCCCCATGATCTCATCTAGCTGGCACTGATGAATGTCATTTTTTATTCTAAATAATTATGATAAATGCCTTGAATATAAGTGATGGCCTTTCTCACGAATGCCTGCAGCAAGAGAGGGATTGCGGGGGGATCCCACACAGAGGAAGAGAAACCCCGTGGGTTCACATTAGTTCACTCTAAACTGTAAAACCAATACCAGGCTCTAGAGTACACTTAAGACTCATGGCTCCATGAAATTAACTTCCCCACCAATCATGAGTGAGCCATTTCCCCAGTCACAATCTTGTCAAAATAAGGAAACAGTTAAGAACTCCACAGCCCTGGTGATTTTCCTCTTGGATCTCAACTGAACCCTTGAAGTGAAGGGGGCCCCCATGACTTTCATAATCGGAAAGAAAACTTAGAGCAACTAACCTTCTAACGCTTGCTGTTGCTACCTCACAAGTAGATAACAATCTTGTCCTTATTATATATAAATTCCTGGTTCTCACTAGCTCTGAAAAAAAGCTCTGTATTTCACTGCATTTCACTACATCTCTGGCAAGGTGGATATTGAAAGGGCAGAAAGATTCTGACAGTCCTCTAAGTGAATGCATTGGTATTTCTGTAACTGATGTCGAGGTTTAATCTGCACTGTGGTGCTGTCTAAAACTGGTAATAAAACAGAGGAATAATATGTCAAGATAAGATCCAAAGGACATATAATAGTGACATGTGCTATTCCATGACAAGGGCATAATGAAATGTACTAGGGAGAGAGTAGCTTTATGAAAAAGAAGCAATGAACTTGTTTCTGACAACTTCTGCAGAGCCGGAAATGGAGAAGATACAATCCATCTTCCATGTTTCTTTTCTGTTTCGGGACCAGGTTTAAAGTTCAACAATCCATTAGTAAGTTGTCACAGGAAGAGATGGAAGACATTTATCATAGATACAATTTAGGCTCTCTGTTCAGTCCATAATGACCCCTTACTTCCTTTCTCACCCTTAGAGATATCACATCACACCACTCCCCACCCTCGTCCTAGCTATTGGATCAGAGGTGGAGAAGACTAGGAATATGGAATTAACACTGAGCTTTCTTAATTAGACAGAGATAGAAACATCATACTATGAAGTACTGTATTTTACCTGTCACATGGACTCAAAAACAAATAACATGGTTATGAATCTCAAAATTACATTACTTTGGATGCATAAAAATGGTAATTTACTTATTCTTTAACAGAAAACATTTCTGATATGGAGCTACATTTCTTTCTAATGCAAAGCATTTAATATGGTCCCACTTCCAGAAAACCTCAAGATTCTAAGTGATTTCTCAGACCATTCCAACTTTATGTCTCCCTCTGAGAGTTTTCTTCCTCTTGCTGTTAGTTCAACATTATTGGGATATTCACAAATGCCACTGAGGAGGGTTGCTAGAAAGAAAACAAAACATCCTACTAAATATGAATTCTGTAAAAACTTCATGTAAATTCATAACAACCACAATCTTCAGTAAAAGAATATCCCATGCAATATTTGGGATATACTTATACTAAAATATTATCTGTTGTTTATCTGAGAGTCAAACGTAACCGAGCATCCTGATTTTCATTTGCTAAATCTGGCAACCCTCTCCTGAAGCTGGGGAGCGCACATCTGATTCCTTAGTGCGGTCACTGCTGTCCTTGTGCTGACCACCTGTCCCATCCTGAGCTTACCCCCAGATGATCTCTCCATGTTTCTGCTTCCATCCAAAGACCAGCCATGGCCTCACAGTCATGCTTCTCACTTCTTGCCCTTATTTCCAGACTCCCTTGTGCATTCTTCTTTATTTTTAGTCCCTTCTGGATGAGTTCCTTGCCAGATACTCTGAAACTTATAGTGGGCTATCTCAGTCACTCTTATACCTTAATATACCCCGCCCCCGCCATCAAGTCTATTTAATTTCTGCTTTCCAGACTGACATGAGGAATAGAGGAGAGAAAAGGCGTCGCAACTCTCTAAGCCCCACCTAGAACTTGAGCCAAGAGAAGAAAGTCCTCTATATATCCTGTATTTACAGGGAAGTTCTATTCTTCCTTGGTCCTCGGGGGCTTACATACTCATATTTAATACTTGGTTCCTCTTCAAACACTTTTCTCCCCACCTCAAACTGTTTATCTACTTGGGAAAGAAAGTACAAACTAAAAGTGGATTCTGGGTGACAAGACATCCTTGTAAGAATAACTTTTGAAGGGCGCTTGGGTGGCTCAGTTGGTTAGGTGTCCAACTCTTGGTTTCAGCTCAGGTCATGACGCTGGGATTGTGGGATGGAGCCCCACAACAGGCTCCACACTGAGTGTACGATTAAGATTCTCCCTCCCCTCCTTCCTCTCTCCCCAGCTCATGATCTCTCTCTCTTTCTCTCTCTCTCTCTCTCACTCACTCTTGTTCTCAAAAGCTAAGAGAAAAAAGAGTAACTTTTGAAGCTGAAAAGGTAAATATTTGTCACTCTTGATCTCTGCTTTCATTTTGGCCATTGCCTGACTGTAGTAAAACAAATCAGAATTCCATAACATAGCTTAAGTACTTGGGAGGTTAAAATCTCTTTCACAAATCATTCCTGGTGAGAAGAGTAAATCAACTGTTATCAAGCTGTTATCATGGATCCATTAGAAAATAATTTAAATGAGAACACTCCAAAACTTAAGGAACTGAACCAAAATCGCCCTCAAATGTAAAATAATACTCTTGCAGAACAGAAATGTAAAGAAGCAGGAGAAAATGTATACCAATTAAGTAAATAATCAAATTTAATAAATACGTGAATAAAAAACTAAATGCAATTAGTCATTCCTTATGGAGAGAAGATACACTAAATCAGGGGAAAAAATTTTAAATTTAAGATTCCAGGCAAGAATATAAGGCAAAAATTAAATAAAAATGATACAAGTAAAGGGATGGTATATATTCTGCTAACATATTTGAAAATGTCAATAAAATGCAGTAATTGTTTTTAAAAATGTAAGTTCTTGAAATTGATCAGGAGAGCAGGGAATTCTTAGTAGTTCAATGAAAATGAAAAAATTCACATTAGATCAAAGGATTATCTCCCTCAAAATTTCTGAGCAGTTTTATGATTGACTTTTCTGAACATTTCTAAAAAATGAATGTGTTATCGTAATTATTCTAAAATGAAGACAGTTTAAAATCCACTCAAAAATACAATCCAACCAAGATTTCTCTCTCTCTCTCTCTCTCTCTCTCTCTCACACACACACACACACACACAGAGTAGATCAATCATATGTCGACAAAAGTTAAAATTCAAATATACAAATCCATCAACACATTAAAGCAAATTACTAGAATAAAATGAGGCAAATTAATGAGGTAATGTAGAAAATCTATTAAGGCACATTTGATTTTGTTTAAGGAGTAAAATGATAGAACTACCTTATTAGATAATAAAAAAGAAAATAGTAAAATTCAATACTCATTTTTAAATTATTTCTCAAGAGGATTTATAAAAAAATGCATATTTAAGACATCTTTAACAAAATCACAAAGAAGACAAAAATGTCTTCTATTTACTGATATTACTGAATATATTTTTGGAAATTCTATCAGTACATTATAATTGCTGATAACTGATATGAAGCTTACATATTAGAAAGAAAGCAAAATTACAGTTATATACTGATATAATAATATATGTAGAAAATATACGAAAATAACTTTAAATCTTCCAGAAGTAATAAGAAATATGGTAAAGTAGTAATAAATAAATACTTAAGTTTCCCTTTATAGCAGCATTTGCAGTTAGAAGATTTTTTAATTTTATATATAATAATAACAAATATACAAATGTATGAATAACATTAATAGTAAAACATATCCAAGTCCTCTGTGAGAAAATCCATCAAAATTCTATGATATAATGTCCGAAGTCTTTTTTTCCAACTAAACAGGAAAGAGTAGGAAGGATGGAGTATGAAGCTACATTAGCCACGAATTGATCCTTCTTAATGTCATGCAGACAGTACACAGGGGTTCATCTCTGCTCTTGTAGATCTTTGAAATTTTCCATAATAAGAATTTAAAAAAGAATCTTTGTGTGAAATAAAAGAAATTTGATTAAATGGAGAGATGTACCATGTTCCTAGATGGAAAGGCTAAACTTTTGCAAAGATGTTAAATCTCAAATTAATCCATAGGTTTAATATAAATCCTAAATAAAATCCCACTGGAAGGTATTTATATTAAAAAAGGGTTTCCAAAATCCATTTGGAAGAATAAACAGGTGAAATTAACATTTTATACCTTTCCTCTCCAGTTTATGCACTGATAGAATTCTGCAATTCCTTATGTTTTAAAGACTCTGTTTTTCCCGGGACAAGTTCCCATTTCCCCTCCTTGATACATAGGCTTTGTACCACATTGGGTTTCCTCTGATGTTTCCAATGGGATAACTTGCTCTTATAAAAGTGGTTTCACTGACAACGTTTTTCTATAGGTGAATAGGCAATGGGGATCACAAAATGTTGTCAATAGAGTATCAAAAGAACAGATAGTTAAATGAGATTTCCAAATACCAACATCGCCCAGTTGAAGAAGATGGTAACACCAGCAGGTTTAGCTTCCTGTATTTCCAACAGAGTCACTGATAACAGAAGTGGCTAGGACTCAAGAAGTGTTTGGATGGGATGGGAGAAGAGATATTATAAATTTTTCAATGGAAGAGAATCTTCTTAAAACATAAACAGAAGTTCATAAATGTGTACTTCTGAGCTGGACTTCAGATGCCAAATTAGCTGCTTCCATGATAATGGTAACCATCCTTAAAGAAACAAATATTCTTAAGACTCAAAAAGCCTAACTACCTCTGTTTCTTATATCAAAGAAAGGGGTGGGATGGACAAAGAAAGGGAGACCTGGTTATAGAAGCAAAATATATTAATCTTTTAATATACAGTAACACATAATTTCATCTATCAAAAAATTTTAAATGATTTAACTTTGGCTAGCAGGTTACAAGTAATTTTTATGTTCCTCATTATGCTTGACTATGCTATCCTGATTTAATTGCTTTCAAAATGGAAAGGAAATACCAATAACTGTTAAGTCATGTCTGCTGCAATGAACTTTTCTAGACCAGCCTTTTCAGCAGGGGTGTTCTCTTACCTGATCTGCATTCCCTAAACACCTGCTTTTTACTCCATTACATCACTCTATTACATACATTCTGTGTTCTATGTTAGCTATTTGCTTAAAATTTGTTTCTCGTAATAGCCTTTGAGGTCCCTTAGGAGGTAACACATAGGAGGCAGCACATTTTTGTGGGTTGAATGAAAGGATGAATAAACTAACAAATGCTTATTCCCACTGGTGGAGCTGAATAGCAGCTGACTATTAAAAAGCTAAATTCTAATGACAAAAGACTAGATGAACCGGAAATACTCCTACTGTAGAAAACAAAATATACTGAAACAAAACATAAAAACTGCATCTAATGAAAAGCATCACAGATCTATATGAGACAGAAATAAACTTCTGGAAGGTCCAAGGACAGGAACGGAGCTCAAGAAGTTCAGCCAGAAATGTCTACACCAGGGACATTGTAAGACTGAGGGGACAGCTAAGACAGGAGCCAGAAGGGTAGAAGTGAGGGGACAGAGATAGTGGCCACCATGTGTGGAAACCTGTTGCACCACCACCACACATCACCAACAGGCACTCCAAATACTTCAGGAAGCAGAGTTCAAAGGTGTTCAGGGTCACTAAGGGCAGTAAAGGAATCTTTTCTCTTGTTTAAGATTCAGAGGTCTCCACCCTGAAATAGTGGTACAGGGTATATACTGTGGAGATCAAAAAAACCTTCAAGCCTTGGTCCTGGACTGCTAATTCTCCCAGATGCCGAGAAGAATTAAAATAAAATCTTCTCTCAAGGAAGATAACTCCACTCCAGATTTTAAATTATTCCTAAAGGTATAATATTCAGTAAACTGTCAAACATTATAAGGCGTCTCTCTAGATAGAGAGCCAAGAATCAATGAGAATATCACTCAAGGGAATTTAGATATCAGAGTTACAGAGGCAGATTATAAATCTAGGTGTACAATGTTCATGGAGATAAGGGCTGATCTTACAAATGTCATCAAGAACCTAGAAGTATTGTATATATGAAAAAGGCTCAATTAAAATAATAAAACTGGATTAGATAAAGCTGAAGACAGAATTCATGAATTTCAATATAAGTTATCAAAATTATCCATAGCAGGGGCGCCTGGGTGGCTCATTCGGTTAAGTGTCCGACTTCAGCTCAGGTCATGATCTTAATGTTCGTTGAGTACAAGCCCCGTGTCAGGCTCTGTACTGACAGCTAGCTCAGAGCCTGGAACCTGCTTCAGATTCTGTATCTCTCTCTCTCTCTCTCTCTCTCTCTGACCCTCCACTGCTCACACTGTCCCTCTCTCTCTCTTTCTCAGAAATAAATAAAACATTAAAAGTTTTTTTAAATAAAAAAATTATCCATAGCAAAGCATGGAAAGACAAAATTATGAAACATACAAAATAGAGTAAGAAACAGTGAGAAGATCTAAAATACATTTAATTGGACTGTCAGAAAGAGAGAGTAAAGGAGGGAGTTAATAATTAAGTGGATAGTTTTCAAAATTTTGAAATGCATAAGTCTACAGATATAATAAGCCCAATAAAGCCAAAACAAGATAAACCAAATAAAATCCATATTTACAACACCAGAGATAAGCAACAGACAATTAAAGAAAACTTGAAAATCTTAAAGAAGCCAAACTAAAAAGTAATTTTGTCATCCAAAAAATGACAGTTAACTTTCTAACACAGAAAAGGAAAAAGGAAAAAAAAAATCATTAAAGCACTAAAAGAAAATTACTGTCAGAATTCTACCTCCAGAAAACAATGAAATAAAGCCATTTTCAAAGAAGGAAAGCCTAACAGAATATGCTACCTTTGGATCCACTAAGAAATTCCTAAGTAAAGTCTTTAAGAAGAAGGAAAATTAGGCCGGATGGAACCTTGGAGATATAGCAAGCAATGAAGATATGTGCACAATAATGTTCAAAGCCAAGTTTTGTAAAAGGCCCGAACTGGAATAAGCCAAGTGTCCATCGCTGGAAAAAAGATAAACAAATTGTGCTATAATCATATGGAACACGATACAACAGTGAATGTAAATAATCATCAGATTGTGTCAAAACATAGATGAATCTTACAGCCATAAGGCAAATCTGAGCAACAACACAAAGCCAAGCCAAAAAATATATATACTGTATGACTCCTTTGGAAAGATAAAAGTAAACTATATTATTTGAGGGTCCAGCCTACAGAGCAGAACTAAAAACAAAGCAAGAAAGTTGATAACCAGAAAGAACACATGGGGGATTTCTGGGTTTCAAGTTATGTTCTTTGAATTTCTTTGTATGAGAACTACCTGACTTTTTTTTATAACAATAAATTGAGCTGTTTATTTACATTTTATGCAAATTTTTATATTTTTCTTATATTTCATAATAATTAACTGAAAAAAAGACTGGGGTGCCTGTGTGTCTCAGTCGCTTAAGCAACCAATTCTTTTAATTATTAATTTTTTTTTGGTTTACATCCAAGTTAGTTAGCATATAGTGCAACAATGATTTTAGGAGTAGATTCCTTAATGCCCCTTGCCCATTTAGCCTAACCCCCCTCCCAAACCCTCCAGTGACCCTCTGTTTGTTCTCAATATTTAAGTCTCATGTTTTTGTCCCCTTTCCTGTTTTTATATTATTTTTGCTTCCCTTCCCTTATGCTCATCTGTTTCGTATCTTAAAGTCCTCACATGAGTGAAGTCCTATGATATTTGTCTTCCTTTGACTGACTAATTCGGTAAGCAACTAATTCTTCATGTCAGCTCAAGTCTTGATCTCATGCTCCTGAGTTCAAGCCCTGTATTGGCCTTCCAACTATGATTCTCTCTCCTCTCACTCTGCAACTCCCCCACTCATGTGCATTTTCTCTCTCTCTCTCTCTCAAAATAAATAAATTTTTTTAAAAATCTTTAAAAAGGAAAAAAAGACCAACATCTTCCACTCTCCCAAAAAAGCCCTTAGAATGGACTACCAGAGAAGATATGGAATAATTTTTCCAATTAACAAAACTCCTTAAATTATAATTTTTTATCAATATCCTAATGGCTGAAGGGCAGGTATATTTTCCGTGTGAATGTATATGCATAAGTGGTTGCATACATGAGTTATGTACACCTTGAATTTAAAGATATGGTGACTTACAGAATTTCTCTTTTTCTATAAAGGGAAATTAATTAATTCTACAATTAATTTCTTTATTATATACCATTAACAATTTTCCTACAAATTAGGTTTTAAATATAATTACTAAAACCAACGTAGAATAAAGCTACATTCACCACCCCTGAGTTTCTACAAAATCAGAATAATTCTGTTGGGCATTGCCAGGGAAGAAGACCCCAGAAGAACATTAACTCCCTGAAATTTTCTGTCCTTGAAACAGCAAAGCTGGAAAGACTAATTCAGAATGTCAGGTAGGTTTTCAGAACTTTCAGTTTCTTTCAGAACTCTTTCTTGAAAACAACATATACGACAATCAGAATTGTGCAAAAGAAAACAAACGGAACAATTTTTTTTCCCAAGAAGTCAAAAGGGCCTCCCATGTCATACCAGGGAGTGGAAATAGAAGAGAAAGCTTGTTGCAGTGAGTTCATTAAAAAAAAAAAAAGGCAAAAAAAAAATGACAGATGCTTGGAATCCTTTAAAAATGTTAAAACCAAATTTTATCCACCTGAGGCAGGTCTAGCATGCTAATTATGGCAAAAATTCTTCCATTAGCTTCATTCCGCATTTCCTTTTGTGCCTATGTGTTTCCTTTTTCTTAGATTATAGCTTATAGAACCCTCCCATATGATGAGACCCTGATTAGTTTTGTTACAAGGTAGGATAGGAAAAAGAAAAAAAGCAATCTGTAAATACAATCCTCTTTCGGGGATATTTTCAACTGCTAGGACACAAGCGTAGAATTTCTCCCCCCTCCTGCCCCCAGTTTTTATCATTTCTTAGCAAATCTGAAGGTCTTCTGTGATGATCGGCAGAGAAGCAAAGGTTGGGGTCCCCTACTGAAATGCGATGGCTGTTATGAAGAACAAAATCTTTACCTGGAAGGATATCAGAGAGATTCCCACACTCTGAGACTTCTCCAGAAATAGACAGGCAGGAGATATTAAATCCAATAGAGGCCAACACCCCAACTCATCTAAGTCAAACTGACAAAATTAATGTAGCTTAATCAGTAGGACCAGGTGGCAGTCACCCAAAGGTCTGAAGGAACTCAAGGATGAAATTGGGAAGCTGTTGGCCAAGATACTGGATCCAACACTGCAAACAGGCAGATTGTGAATGTCATTTTGTTCATTAGAAGGGGTCAAGAGAGGACCCAGGGAGCCTTAGAAAAGCAAGTATCTCTTCCACTTGTCCAGTCGCCAATAAAGAACAGCATCATTAGACAGTAAAACAAAAATAACTTCCTAGGGGAAAGACAATATGGTTTCTGAAAAAGGAAAGCATGAGTCACTGATTTATTATTGGTCTCTGAGGCATGTAGATAAAAGGCCAAATGTTGGCACAGTTTCGAGTAAGGACTTTTTTTTTTTAAGTGCCAACATGAAAGGGGATGTGAGGAGGTAATGGATATATCAAACCATATGGATAAGACAAACAACTTTTACATCCCGTCAAAATTGCAACATACGGGCAGGAAGGGACACATTTTAAGACTTGGAAGAGATCAGGTGGTGATGATAAAGGACATACTACTTTACACCGCGGGTAACAGATTTCAAACACACTACCATTTGATGGTATTGGAAAAGGATACAAAATAAGTTCGCTTCAGGAAGCATTTCACTGAGCACTGAATGGCAAGCTTTGTACTAAGCAGTGGGACTATAGCAATGAACACGATCCCTTCTGCCCTCTAGCAGCTCAGTCTGCTATATACTGACTGCAAACACCATGGAAAAGGCGCTGCATTGGGACCTGTGCCCATTTATGACAAGTTGGTAACTATCGGTCAAAATCAGGTAGTAGAACCACAATTATGCAATAACTTATCCCTTGGAGCCACAGTTCACAAAGGAATTAATATATTAGGCTACATGGAGCATAGATCTCAAAGCACAAATCCTCTGTTAAAATTAGTGACAAATGTAGTACCAACACATAAACCCTAAAGCCCAATATTACTGGTTTCCTCGGCGAAAAAAGACATAATGGATTTTGAATATGTGCAACTTTAACATTAATCATTAGATCCTTGTAAAAAAGGAAAGCAGACATGATAAAGGTGTTTGTCATGACTGATGGACACCACGTGAGCCTTTTTTATGTTGGATGTGATGCACACATGTATAAAAGCACACGCACACAGTTCCAAAAGCCTCGTGAAAAGAAAATCAACTTCTGTTTATCACAATTTTTAAAAGCCAAGAATTTAAAAAGGAAAGGGCTATTTAGCAACCATGAATTTGACGGGTTCTGCCAGTTTTAGGCAATCTCAACCTTGCTGAAAACTCTAAAAATTTTCCCTGATCATGTAAGAACATCTAAGACATGGAGAATAATTTTGGCAGCATCAAGCACAGGAAACTGATCTCTCCTACAAGCAAAATGCTTCTTTTTTCTAATCAGTTTTAAACACCTACCTTCCCCTTTTTCTGCCACATTACTTAGGAGGCTGTCATTCCAAAGAAGCTTACAATGTGTGTGTGTAGGGGAAGTGTGAGTTTTCTCTGGCGTGAAAATAAGAATTTCTTTGGTGATCAGATTGTTCAGTATTTTCAAACCATCTCATGCCACTTCCATAGGAACTCCATGAAGAAAAACAAGGGGCTGACAAAGAAATCCACACAAAAGCAAGCATGGTGTGTTCTAGTTTCTCTAATAAATCTACCTTCCCTTCCTTCTTTCTTTTCCTGCACGATTTTGTTTAAAAAATGGCTTATAATAATTATCATCTGTAGTATCAGTTCCCACTCAGAATAAAAACCTAAATGGGGCTTAAAGGGAACATATTTCTCAGGTGTAATATTCCAGTGAAACCTCTCTGCCTTCTCCGGGGCAGGGGGGTTGGGGGAGGGTGCGTGTTGGGAGAGGACATTGGGCTCCTTTTTCTTGTTTTCTCTTTGCATCGCAGGACCAGGCCCATAATATACATTCGGTGAGTGTGTATTGAATAATCTCCTGTCCTCTTCTTCCTGCTACTCCTTCTCCTAAAAGTATCGCTGGTTCCCCTAACGAGTATAAAGAGAGTAACTATTCTCCTAAAGAATAGAGGAGGATTCTGATCTTCCTCGAGAATGAAGAAAGGAATTGCAAACTCACTAGCCTCACATTTGAAAACTACTTATAGTCCACAGTTGCATGTCAATATCTCTGTCTAGCAAAGAGCCCTAATAGATAATAGATAACATTAGTAGGAAAATATATACGTGTGGTTATACACATGGCTTACCTGCTAAATTGACAAAGCTAAAAACCCCTGTGATGTCAGAAGTTAACACACATGCATGCGCACACACACCTACACTCATACTCTACTAGTGAGAAGGTAAGCAATATTTTAGAAGGAAAATTAGGACGAAAGTATAAAAAAGCAACATGAAAGATCATCATGGCTCTTCTACTTTGGGGAATTTATTATAAAGAAAGAATATAGGATATACACAAAGATTTAGCCCTCAAAGAGGCAGCCCAATCTCTAATATCCAAACATTGAAACAATCTAATTGAGTGCTTGCTTCAGCAGCACATATACTTAAACAACCTAACTGGTCAGCAATAATGAGATGGTCAAGTTAATTATAATATAACAGACTGAGAGAATACTATGCAGCTGTCTAAAATATATAGAATGCATATTGGTTAAATAAAAAGCATTTGGTTAAATGAAAATAGTATGCTAAAAGCAAAATACGTTATAATTTTTATTTTTTTGAGAGAGTGTGTGTGCACATGAACTGGGTAGGGGTCGAGGGAGAGGGAGAGAGAGAGAATCCTATGCAGCCCAATGCAGGTCTTGATCTCACAATCGTGAGTTCATGGGGATCATGACCTGAGCCAAAATCAAAAGTCAGATGCTTAACCAACTAAGCCACCCAGGCGTACTGCTGGGTGTACCCAGTTATAATGTTTTTAGATTAGGTATATGTACCTATGTATTTGTATATTCATTTAAATGAATATATGCAAAAGAAAATATATAAATGGACATCGTCAGTTATCTCTGTTGTCTCTTTTTCATTTTTCTCCATATCTGAATTTTCTGCTTTGTCTATATACAAATTGCTTCTGAAATAAACAGAAGCTATAAAAACAGACATAATAAAAAAGTCCACAGGACCAACCTAGTCTTTCAAAAAACAATTAAATTTTTTAAAAAGTGCCCCCCCCCCAACCTGTTGGTGGGAATGTAAACAGTGCAGCCCTTCTGGAAAACAGTGTGGAGGTTCCTCAAAAAATTAACAATAGACCTCCCCTATGACCCAGAAATAGCACTGCTAGGAATTTACCCAAGGGATACAGGAGTGCTGATGCATAGGGGCACATGTACCCCAATGTTCATAGCATCACTCTCAACAATAGCCGAGTCATGGAAAGAGCCTAAGTGTCCATCAACTGACGAATGGATCAAGAAGATGTGGTGTATCTATACAATGGAATACCACATGGCTATGAGAAACAATGAAATCTGGCCATTTGTACCAACATGGATGAAACTTGAGGGTGTTATGCTGAGCAAAATAAGTCAGGCAAAGAAGGGCAGATACCATATGTTTTCACTCATGTGTGGAACAGGAGGAACTTAACAGAGGACCATGGGGGAGGGGAAGGGGAAAAATAGTTGGGGAGAGGGAGGGAGGCAAACCATGAGAGACTCTTGAATGCTGAGAACAAACTGAGGGCTGATGGGGGTGCAGGAGAGGGGAGGGGGGTGATGGACATGGAGGAGAGCGCTTGTTGGGATGAACACTGGGTGTTATATGGCAGCCAACTTGACAATAAACTAAAAAAGAAAAAAAAAGTACCCCTTAAATTGTTTGGTGAAACAGGAAATCCCTGTGAGTTAATATCAGTTGATAATGGTAGGTAGAAACGGAGAGGAAAATCCTACATTCAAAAATTCACCTGATTGGCATGTTTCTCATTCTCATATATCTGTTAGGGTTTTTTCTCCCTTAAACTAAAAAGTCCTTCTAATAAACACTAAAAATCAAAAAGCCAATATGGAGATTTTTCTCCATCTATGCAACTGATTCTTAGAATATATTGCCTTTTCTTTTAGATCAAAGCATCAAAATTGCCTTTGATCCAAAACATCCATGTAGTGCCAGCATTTACATCTGATGTCAACCTATTTATAATCACAGGGGTGTTTTTTTAAGTCTGATTTTCTTTTTATCCCAATGATGCAAAGGTGATTAGTGACAGTACAATTCCAAGAGCAGCAGCCCTGCTTTCTTTCGGAAGCTGTTTTCTTTACTAATACAGGACATTAAAAATGCACAGCCAGTCACTCAGGAAAACAGCATTGTGAATGTCAGGGCTCGGAGGGTACAAATTAAGGAATTAGTTTTTCCCTTAACAGAAGTACATTCACTAAGTAATTTGCTTTCTTTTAACTAGAGTTATCCCCTTCCATTAACTGGCGAAGTAAGTCCAAATTAAAATCGCTATTCATCAATTACTGCTGGAGGCACGCTCAAGCCTTGTGTTAGGACCTAGGCGATAAAACTCATCAACTGCCATGTTCATCATTGGTATCTCAGAGCTCTTAAGAGGAATGATTTGGGGTTGGGGAGAAATTGGGAACTCCTACTTATTGCTGACAAGATAGCAAATATTTTTGAGGGTTTTTAATTTGTTTAAGCAGTGGATTTTAATTTCATCCTTGCTTAGTGAATTCTTTTTTTTTTTTTTCTAGGAGAGAGAGAGACAGCATGAGCAGGGGAGGGTCAGAGAGAGAGGGAGTCACAGACTGAAACAGACTCCAGGCTCTGAGCTGGCAGTCAGCACAGAGCCCGACGCGGGGCTCGAACCCACGAACCGCGAGATCACGACCCAAGCGAAAGTCGGACGCTTAACCAAATAAGCCACCCAGGCGCCCCGTTGCTTAGTGAATTCTTGCTAAGCACTGGGAGTATAGTGGCATGTAAAAATAACATAGTCCAATCACCATACATCTTCTGCTCTAGAGGCAGGGAAAGTTAATGTATGAGCAATCATAATTACCAGTCATGATGAGAACTTACAGGAAGGGGACAGGGTCTGAGAAAGAATAATGGGGAGATGCCAGTCCACCTGGTAAGTCTGGGATCTTTTCTTTAAGGAGGTTACATTTAAGCTTCAACACAAAGGATGACAGGCATGAACATTCCTTCTTCTCTCAAAGAGTATTATGTTAGCACCCCTCTTTCCTGATGTTTTCCTATCTCCCCACCCATTCCAACCTCAGCTTTCATGGACTCTGAACTTCCTCAGGGCCAAATTCTACATCTTCTCTTACTTCCAAGTTCCTCCCAAGACTTTCCATTCCACTCCTAGGACCTTGGAGAACATCTGCATGTCAGGAATTCCCAATATTCTTTTCCAGCCCAGGCCCCTTTTCCTAGCTCTGGATCTATATGCCCACTGCCTATGTGACATCTTCACTCGAAAACTTCCTAGGAATCCCAAATTTAATGTAGCCAACGCTAAAGTCAAGATATTTCACTCTCAAATCTTCTCATCCTCTGGCAATCTCCAGCCGCCTACACATGAACATTCGCTCAGTTGCTGCATCACTAATCAGAGTCAATTATGACACTTGCTTGGTCCTCATCTCCCTCACATAACTGGCAATTCAGCCCTGGCTACTTAGTGGATAGATATGTATAACTTCAATTTCATCACACTTTTTCATCTCCCCTGCCATCAACTCTTGCTTAGATACTGCAGGCTTCTTAATCTTGCATTCATTCTTGCCCACCTCCAATTCACCATCTTTTTTTTTTTTAATGTTTTATTTATTTCTAGGAGAGAGAGAGAGACAGTGTGAGCAGGGGAGGGTCAGAGAGAGAGGGAGTCACAGACTGAAACAGGCTCCAGGCTCTGAGCTGGCAGTCAGCACAGAGCCCGATGCGGGGCTCGAACCCACGAACCGCGAGATCATGACCTAAGCGTAAGTCGGACGCCTAACCGACTAAGCCACCCAGGCGCCCCTCCAATTCACCATCTTAAATGAACATCTTTTCAGATTACTTTCTGGTTTTAAAATTCCTTCTTTGTTCTGGGGGCACCTGGGTGCCTCAGCCGGTTAAGCATGACTCTTGACTTTGCCTTAGGTCATGATTTCACAGTTCGTGAAATTG
Organism: Crocuta crocuta; assembly: GCF_008692635.1. Lineage (NCBI taxonomy): Eukaryota > Metazoa > Chordata > Mammalia > Carnivora > Hyaenidae > Crocuta > Crocuta crocuta. Next base: position 7,352,216 of record NW_027529451.1, read on the forward strand.
ATTCCTGCATCAGGCTCTGTGCTGACAGTGTGGAGCATGCTTGGGCTCATTTCTTAAAATTCCTTCCTTTCTTAAAAAGAAAAAAAAAGTGTACGTGCTTTTTTTTTCCTACCTGAAACACCTCAGGTCTCCCTGGTATGCATTCTCTGAGTGCCACACTCTTTTCTGTATCAGATAGGGGTGCATTTGGCTGCAAATGACAGATCACCCAATGGAAATGGTTTCGGCAATAAGGACGTTAAATGACCTCATCTCACAAAATATTTGCAAGTTATCACTTCCAGGATCAGTGCAACACTTCAAAATCATTATTCAAGACTGAGCCTTTCCCCCTTTCAGCTCAGCCAGTCTGTGCATGTTCACTTTTTGATTTAGGGTCATCATCCTATGGTTGTAAGGTGGCTATCAGAACTCCAGGCATCATGTTCTGACCCAGCTTCATTCCAGGTAGAAAAGGGGAAAGGATGCCTTTTTCTTGTGTAGATCACCCCTAGCTGCAGGTGAAACATTTCTCAAGAGCTTCCTCGAGGCCGTACTGACCATAACTGTATCATATTGTGGTCCTTACTGCAAGGGAGACTGGGGAGATAGTTTTCGGGAGGCAGAAGGAAAGGAGGTTGGAATGGCTATAGAATATATGATCAACAGTGTCGGACACATTCTGCGGAGCACTTATGAAAATAATAATAAAAGAATTAAATATGAACATTTTGTTCATCGTCTCCATGGTAAGATGATAAACTCTTTGACTACAGGGAATGTGCCTGTTTTATGAACCCCAAATTAGCACAGCACCTGGCCTACCCAGGAAGTCAGTGTTGGCTGAATAATGAAAGAATGAATACGAAAGAGAACAGAGGCAGAAAATAGGTGCCAAAGGGACAGAAAACTGCCAACGCAAAACGTGCTTAAGCACGTTGTCCTATTCCATCGCTCATGGTTCACCTCTCCATCCCAGATAATTGAAAAACAATCCTTTATGTTAAGAGGCACCTGGGTGGCTCAGTCGGTGGACTGTCTGACTCTTCATTTTGGATCAGGTTATGTTCCCAGGGTTGTGGGATCGAGCCCCATGTTGGGGTCTCCATGGAGCATAGAAACTGCTTCAAAGTCTCTCTCCCCTTCTCTGCCCCTCCCTAGCTCATGCTCTCACTCTCAAAAAAATAAGAAAGAAATAATAAAATAAAAACAATCTTTTGCTTTTAAAAGAAGCAACTTTTGGGGTGCCTGGGTGGCTTAGTTGGTTAAGCATCTGACTTCAGCTCAGGTCATGATCTCGCAGTTCGTGGGTTCGAGCCCCACATCGGGCTCTGTGCTGACAGCTCAGACCGTGGAGCCTGCTTAGGATTCTGTGTCTCCCTCTCTTTCTGCCCACCCCTGCTTATTCTCTCTCTCTCTCTCTCAAAAATAAATACTTTTACTTTTTAAAATCAGTAAAAAAAGGCAACTAGCAATAATGTTCATTTCTTTGTACAACAAATGCAATTCTCCCAACTTTTTAATTCCTGCCATGTAAGTCGACCTGGGTATTGTTTTTATTGAGATCCAGGAATGAATTCTTTACATAAATAAAATAAAATCATCACCCCTTTAATAGAGTTAGATGATGTGGAAAATTTTGAATTGCATCAAGTACATAAACACAAATCAATTCTTGGCTAAAATATCATTCGTTTTTAATATCAAATATCAAGAAAATATCAATATTTTAATATCAAAATATCAAGAAAAATGTATAAAAGCTAGAAAGTTATTTAAAAGGGCAGTCGTCAAATTTTTGGTCTAACTTTTTCACTCCTGAGAGCACCACACCAGCTGATAAGGATGTCATTCGGATTGGCAGACTGGGGAGAAGGCAGATGCAGAATGCCAGGCACAGAACAGATTTTTGACATATTTTTGTTCTTCTGTCTAGAGCAAAGGAAAACCTGGGTTTTTTCCTAACTCTGTCATGTCCTAAATATGTACCACAGGCAAGCTGAGGGTGTTCCTTGGCTCACGAATGATAGAGTCATCTTAAACTACCTTTCAGTTAGAAAATGAAGTCATAATTTGAGAAGTTAAATGCAAAAAAAAAAAAGAAAAGAAAGAAATCGTGTTGAATACAGTCAACAGCAGCCAACCTGATAAAATAAGAGGCAATACATTCATACTTCTGAGAATATTTCTATCCCCAGATGCAGAATTGGTTCGTAGCTTCTGATGGATACTGAAGGGGAGGAAGAAAGTTTTCTTTGTCCTAGGTTCTTCTAACTGGACTCAGAATTAAATTTCCATTTAGGGGCACCTGGGTGGCTCAGTCAGTGAAGGGTCTGACTTCGGCTCAGGTCATGATATCACAGTTCGGGAGTCCAAGCCCTGCGTCAGGCTCTGTGCTGACAGCTCAGAGCCTGGAGCCTGCTTCAGATTCTGTGTCTCCCTCTCTCTCTGCCCCTCCCCTGCTCACGCTCTGTTCTCCCGCTCTCTCCTTCTCTCTCTCTCTCTCAAGTATAAATAAACATTAAAACGAATTTTAAAGAAAGAATTAAATTTCCACAAAGACAGATTAAAAAGAGAGAAAAACAAAAGTTTTATTATGGGCACATGGAGCCCAAAGAACGAGATCAAGACCCAAACAAACGACCAATGCTGTTTTTATGCGTTTTAGACAATGAGACAATAAATCTGTGAGGCACTGACAGGATAAAGAAGACAGGTTTGAGAATTTTCATTGGTAAAGAATTCAAGTGGAATTTGGGCTGAGGTAGTAGATTTGTTAAAAAAAAAAAAAAGAGTTTTTTTGTAAAGCTTTCTCGGCTCTAAAGTCCCTGTCTCTGGTATTAAGGATGTCTTGTTAGTTCTTACTATAGAGAGGGTACCTTTCACGTGGGAGATTGGTCTTCTGTTTTCAGAAGGACAGAGGGGACCTGAGTGTCCTTGCACTGACCGATTCCCAAGGAGCTTCAATTCAAAACAATCACTGTGCCATCGGGGCACATTTTCAGTGGCCTGCCCGTGGCCCCTACTAGGGCATTCGGTTTGGTCACCTCTAAACACAAGGAGGGCGGACACACACATGTCACAATTCATTTTGAAAGAGAGTTGTGACTATCTGCACGCGCAAGACAAGGTTTTAACGTTAAATATGGTTTTTGTTTGAAACAAAATTCCTTAAAAAGAGAAAATGACTTTAGCATTGGCAAAGGGAGTCCCCCTAAGGGAAAAAAAATGTAAACAGATGGCTGAGAAGGATCACCCACATGCTGCACGCAGATCCTGAGGAGGCACTTCTAAGAATGAAGTGGCACTTCCCAGCCTGGGCCACTTCCCACAGGAGTCCTTATTTTACCCACGGAAAAACACAGGGTATATACATGTGGCCAGGAGGCAGCCCCCTCCCCCCCACCGCCCC